>NC_077229.1:292609490-292936573 GCF_027887165.1 Monodelphis domestica | reverse complement strand
AGAGTAAAGAAGACATTTGGCTATGGAACTGGACTGGACCCCTGGAGGAGTTCGTGCAGGAGACCTCAGAGTGCTTCCTTTTAGATGGTCACTGTGGTGAGTAAAGGTTGACTTAGTTTCCCTGCCTTTCTGGAGGTATGAACCTCTGAAAAAGGCCCATCGTCTTGACTCTTTTCCCTGATTAGGGCCTAGGGCCTTAGAAATTTCTACCTGGCTCTGAGGAAGCAGATCTCTCTCTCTCTCTCTCTCTCTCTCTCTCTCTCTCTCTCTCTCTCTCTCTCTCTCTCTCTCTCTCTCTCTCATTCATTTTGGGATTTAGAGACTAAATTAAATTAAATCCCTGATGACCACCAATTTAAATATTCGGAGTCCAACCAGAAATAATAATAATTTAATATTTAATAATAATTTAACATCATGTTTACAAGATCCATTGGAGAAACTAGTCTTCCAAGGGATCTCAGGGGGACATGTATAATTGGAAATCTTGCCTTTGAACTACATTTCCCAGGAGTCCACTCACTTCACTGGAGAATTGGGACATTGATGGAGCAAAGTGTTTAAGCAGGCAAATTATGGGCACATGGTTTTATTTTGTTACTTCTGGTGATTATTAATCTTTACAGTTCAAGATGGCATTCTTTGACAAAACAGGCTGGTTACATGGACCTGCCTTCATCTCCAAAACCTATGTTTTCATCTTCTAAAGGTCTCTTGAATATGCCCATTTCTCTCCTGACCACCACCCTAATAACAAGGCACTCATCACCTCATGCCTTAATTATTTGATCCAACAAGTGGGGATCTTTGCTATTAACTTCTTTGCTACTAACATGTGCTTGTTATGAAATCCTGTAAAATTGTTAAATCATGCAAATCAAACCACTGCTATGTTTCTATACCTATGTATCTTGAGGGTATTTAACCTTTAAATCTTTAGAGACTTTAAACCTTGATAGTCTATTCTATTCACAAAGTTTCTCCATCGCTAGAATAGAACTGTCTTTCACCCTTTTTTTTTCATCCTTCATCTGCACGGGAAGTATCCTTCACTATGGTATTCATAGTTGATACCTACTCAACATTAAATTCCTGTGCTATCGAGGACAATTTTTGTTTTCCCATGTTTTCTAATTATTTTTATTTTCATTTCCAAATCTATTGGCTTACAATTACAAGATAGTTCACTATTGCCCTCATGCACATTTCACCATGGTGAAACTATAAGGATCAGTACAGTAGTATCATTCATTCACTGTCTGCAGACCCATTGGTACTGACTTAAGAGATGCTTTTCAGCTTCCCACCACTGTTTACTCTGTCTGCATCACAGTATCTAGTTTGTGAAGGAATTTTAAATTTTTTTAATTTTTTGTTTCAGAATTAACATAAACTATATAGATTTCACTAGAAAAATATTTTACCAGCACTATTTGTAATAGCAAAAAAATTGTCAGAAAAAATGAATGAGCAATACAGTATATTCATAATACTCATATGATGATTTTTGTATGAAAGATACATAAGCATTACTCCAAATAAAAAAGTAGATGTCAAAATCACCAAAAAAAAAAAGAGCATAACTCTGGTGGTATTACTTTGAGAAAAAAACATCCTTCTCAGCACGTGGACCCATACTTCTCTGTATGTGGCCACGTGACACTGAAAATGGCCGAGTCAGTGCTGACACGTGTGTCATAGGTTTGCCATCACAGGTCTAGACCTTGGTAGACCCAATAGCAAACTGATGGCAAACAGAGTGCTCTTTGTGGGCAAGTGTACCACCCTCCCCCACAAAGGGTCATTCTGAGAAAGGCAGAGGGAGCTTCCCCTTCCTCCTCTCCACCTTGCCTAACGACATTTTTTCACATCATCTGCCACTCTGCCCAGCAGTCCAATGGGAACACTTCCTCCTACCCCTGTGAGGGAAGAGGGGCACACCCAGCACTTGTGAAGCATGGCACCTTCTTGCATCTTTTACACTGATGATTCAAGAACATTGAGCATTCCATATTCCTTTACTCAATTGGCACACCTCTCCCATACTGTATTAGTGCAACTGACTTTGATCCATTAATTCCCAGTCTATTTGATCATTTTAACCAGTTGAATAATCAAAGCAAAACACTCAAAATGCAGCAACACCTAGTCTACATTTTTTATTTAGCCCACAAGATCAGAAATTATGAAATACTTTGTTAAAAAGTGGGTATACTACATGTCTTTAGAATTCCCCTGGTCTACCCCACCAGTCTAGGAAATGAGGTTAGTCTGGCACCACTTGTTTTTAGTAAATTCCTCCCAGCTTTCTGCTAGGAATCAAAGACAGACTATAATCTTAAGAATACACTTTCTTCCTTTTCTTTTTAGAAAATCCTAAAAAGGCACACATCTCAAAACCTATTAGCACCTCTTCTATTTCTGATTTTTCAAAGATTACCAAGAAGGAACTCAACCATTTTTCTTGTTCCTAGCAACATCTGTGCATAGCATGGGGAACTCAATGAATTCTTTCACCATCACTTCAATCATAGGTTTCAAATACTTAAACATGTTTTAACTCTTCCTGATAATAAAAACAGAGATGAGTTGAATAGTTGTTTCCTCCATGCTTCACATCTCATCTAGCCAACTACCCCGACACTGACTCTTATGCGATTAGAAAGGCACAACTAGAACAAACTGCAATTAATTTTTTTTTCATTTTTATTATTGTACAGTCTGTTCCAAAGGAGCATTTCTATCCCTATCTTTTGTCTTTCTCATGTGCCTAGCATGATTTTTAATTGTATTGTTTTCAACCATATCTAACTCTTCATTACCTCATTTGGAGTTTTTTGGCAAAGGCACTTGTGTGCCTTACGTGGTTTGCCATTCCCTTCTCCAGCTCATTTTACAAATTAGAAAACTGATGCGAACAGGATCAAGTGACTTGTCCAGGATCACAGAGTTATTAAAGGACCTATCTCCTCACAGGGCAGTTATATTATAGCACAGGGGACAGAGTGCTGGGCCTGAGGTCAGGAAGACAAAGAGTTCAATTGTGACCCTGAATACTTAACAGTTGTGTGACCCTGGGCAAGTCACCTGTTTGCCTCACTTTCCTTATCTGTAGAATAACATCAGCATCTGCTTTCCAAGGTTGTTGTAAGGATTAAATAAGATAATTGTAAAGTGATTAGCATAGTCCCTGGCACATAGACAGCACTATGCAAATATTTGTTGTTGTTATTATTCTAAAGTTACTTAGCCTACCTAGTTCAGTAAGTTCCTAGCAACTTTTCTAGAATCCCACCCAAAACCGTGAACAAATATGAGTGGTGAACAAATGAATAAATGAAAAAATATAATCACTTACTATTTGTTAAATACTAGGGATACAAATATAAAGACAGTCTTAGCTCTTAAGGACAAAAGTAACCAGGGAGGAGCACTATTGTTACAGGAATGTGACTGACATACCTCTCTTCCAAGAGCAGTGACAGTTAATTCCAAAAATGGAGATGGAGTAAAGATGGTCAGGAAATAAAGTGAAACATGGCTGACGGATGCCAGAAATATTGGACCAGGTGCAGAATTCACAACTCAAATTTCACAACATGAGAGCCCCAGGACAGCAGTTCCAGAAGTAAAAAGTTTAAAAATATTCCAGACACCAAGAGCAGACTGGTAGGAAGATGACCAAGTAATAAAGTCTGATCTGACAAGTCTTAATATACTTTCAATCATATCCTGAATACACCACAGGAAAATAGCAAGGTTTTCTAGTATTCATTTCATTCATTTATTCAGATCATCCCATAGCTACTTTGGTGTTCTAGATCAGGAAATTACCATTCGATTCCAATTTACTCTCTACTAGATGGTTAGCCGTTCTCCTTGGACTGTGTATTCTCATAAACACCTGCTTCCCTTCTCAATAGAAATCTATTATTTGGTTCAAATCATTCAAGGACCTTCCCAATTTTCCTTCTATTGTTTTTGTTCTATTCTTCTATCTTTGGGACATTTAGTATTCCTCTCTGATTTTCCTTCCTGTTTTTAAGTTGAATTTATTCCACTCTTTCCAGGAATACTTCATATTTTCTAATAAGAAGTTGGACAGTAAAAATATTTCCCCCATTCAGACAAATATAAAGTTGATGGAAAATTACTCACTTTGCTGGATCAGGGTCTTAAGTTCTCTATTCTTCTTAATGCTTGCTATACATATATAGCACATATAACTTGCAGGCACTTTTTACCTTTTCCTTACAACAGAATTATTGATTATCTATTTTTTTTTAATGAGCCTGTCACATAAGACAGGCAATATTGTATAAGTACAGTGATGTCAAACTCAGCTAGAAACTAGGGTTATTAATTCATATCTAAGGATCCCTGTTGGCTGCATACTGACTTAATAAATAATAAAACATAATATTACATTTTAAAATCTAGTTCAGCAGAACTCAGGAATATTGTGGCCAGCATATTTGGCATTTCTGATATAGTAAGTGGATAGACTGGTGAATCAGGAAGACCTGGGTTCAAGAGCTTCCTGACACATTCTGAATGTGTCACTATTAATGCATTAATGCCCCAGGCAACTCTCTAAGACTATATAAATCATACATCATAAAAATTATTTGGTACCATTAGTAATAGAAAAGTAGATCACAAGAAACATCAGAAATCACTATTCTCAATATACCTAGTCAATGTTCCAACAAATCTTAAAACATATAATATCCAAGAAAAACTCTGTATCTGACAAGAACATTAAGAAATTAAGTTTACATTATATGCAAAATTTTAAACCACATAAAATTAACTCAAAATGGATCTGAAGAGTAAAGATCATGGCACAAAAAAAGAAGATAACTAAAGGTGCCTTTTGCAATTAATGTGACAAAGATAAGGGAAAGGACTGCCTGGGGAAAAAATCTTTGTACCAAACATCTCCGATATCCAAGTCTGGTATCCAAGATAAATAGTTGTCTAAAAGCCATTCCTAATAAAAACGTGATCAGAGATGAAAAAAGTTCTAAATAACAGCAAATTCATAAGTCATGAGAATGCTCCAAGTCAATAATGAAAGAAAAACAAATTAAAACATGAAGTGAAACTTTGGTTTCACTTACCACTTAGCAAATTGGCAATGATGACAAAAGAGAATTGCCAATGTTGGAGAAATTATAGAACGATGGACAAAATAATGTGTTGCAGGAGGTAGTGAACAGGTCCAATGTGGAATCATGTAAATGTATATTTCATATTGTGATGAAATTATCCATACTTTTTTAACCCAAAGATTCCATTGATCTCCCAAGAAGATAAAAAAGAAAGGGCCTATAAAATACCAGAATATATATAGGAGCACTTGTGGTAGCAAAATAGATCATTTGGAGAATGGATAAACATATTGAAGCACATAAACATAATGAAATATTGTGAAATGAGAAATGATGACTATAATGGCTGAGAAGCATTGGAAAACACGAAATTTTGCAAAGCAAAACTAGTAAAATCAGGAAAACATGATTGCTGAGAGAAAAATTTAGTGTTTTGTGTTCTCAGTCTCCCAGATAGTAAGTTTCTAAAATATTCTAAGTATTCTAAACCTAAATATCTCTGCTTAGAGAGAATCCAAATGGACAAAAATCCATCTTGCTTTTGAAATTTTCTCACGTGCTATTTTTGCTTACAATTTACAGTATTTTCCAAAACATGATTCTATAATAAAAGTGTTAAGTTAGAGTAGGTAAATGAAATTGTTTTAGGAAAATCATTTTCCAGGGTATGCCAAAGTTAAGTGTTGTTTGTTTGTTTTACCTACTCTCTTCAAGCAATCATTTTTTACCTGGTTAGCAGTATACCCAAGTAATAATTTTATGAATTATCTCAGAGAGAAGTCTTTTCTAGGCTGACCAGGCTCCTAGATTTACAAACTGTTTATGCCTTTGATAAGAATGATTTTAGAAGATTTCAATATAATAAAATGTTTTGGAATTGATAAGCTAATTAAAATAACATTATGTTTGAAAAACCTAAATATTCCAATACTGGAACAAAAACTCACTATTCAACAAAATCTGATGGAAAAACTAGAAAGTACTCATCAGGAGCTAGGTAATATCAACTTGAAATCCAGAAACCCCAAGTTTGACCTTGTCACAAGAGAATTTCTCCCAGAGGGAGATCCCAGACTCAGAGGAACAACAAACCTTAAAGTACCCTTTCAGTCCTAGAAGTTCTATTGTATCAGAATCCTTTCTCAGGCAGCCCAGCCCTTGGCTGGATCTTTCCTTTTTGTGTCCATTCATTTCTTTGTAGCCAAACTATACTCCAGTCCTCAATTCCCCAAGAGGTATGCAAGTCCCCCAATTTTCATGGTTCTTTGCTGTAATCAGGGTAGCCAGAGCCTTTGGTTCTGTGTGTTTTCAAGTTCGTCTGTGTGGAGGTCTAAAGATCATACCCATTGTTATCCCTCTCAGACCTGGTTTTTCTGACTATTTAATGGCTCTGCGTTTTTTCTAGTTTAAAAGTAGTGACCAACAATATGCACACATTCAAAACAAGTTCACAATTTAGATTAAAAAAGGGTAAGATCATAAGCAAATTATTGGTCATAGAAGAAACTGCCTGTCAGATTTATGGAAAGGACTCATGACCAAGAAAGCGGCAAAAGTATAATGGATAATTCTGATTACATAAAATTGAAAAAGTTTTTACACAATCAAATCCAAATACAGCTAAAATTAGAAGTACTAATAAACAAGGGGGGGGGGGATCTTCGAGAGTCAAATTAACAAGAATAACAGCCATTACCTGATAAATGGTCAAAGGACAAAATCAAAATTATCATATTAAAAAATGCCCTAAATCACTTATTGGAGCTAAAAATATGAATGAAAACAACTCTGAAATGTAACCTCACATTCATCAATCTGCTAAGAAAACAAATAATGTACTGTTGGTAGAGTTGGGAATTTGTCCAATTGTTCTAGAAAGCAATTTGGAACTATGCCCCAAAAGCTATACGAGCAATATCACTGAGGTCTAAATTTCCAACTAAATCAAAGAAGAAAAAGACCCATATATATGCGTGCCTCTGGAATTTCAAAAGCTATGCCAGAAAAAGGGTCCACAAAGATGGAGTGATGTGTAACCCTGGGCAAGAACTCTCACCTACAATTGGTTCATCTGTAAAATAAGTATATAGTATAAGTACCACCTATCTCAGAATGTTCTGGAGAGGATCAAGTAAGATACATGTAAAGTACTTTGCAATTCTTAAAGCATTGTAGAAACGTTATAACTTTTAGCTTATCTAGATCTTATTATAAAATTATGTAAATTCTTCATATAAAATCAAGACTAGTACTTTCTGCTCTAAAATTCTAATATGATTCTTAGAAAACCATCTAACAGTGATCTATTTAAAAAAAAAACTTTCAGGATACTACTGCCTTAGGATCAAGATATCTTTTTAGCCCAGCATTCTAACAAAATTTAAATCCACATATTTGATATTCAAAATGATTCAGCCCTTATGAAAAATGATTCTGATAGCTAACATTAAATTTTGCTTATTATATAGTACATTACTACATCCCAACTTCTTTAAAAGTAGTAATTCATGTAATTCATGTATAGTAATTACCAATTAATCAGAACATTAAGGATTACAGATTAATAAGAACTTGACTTTAAATAAATCACAACAGGGCATGAATTATTTGTAGTTGTTTCTTTCTAACCAGTTGGTAACAGAGCCAATCTCTAATTGCTGAGGAGCTGAATGTGACCAATGCAAGATTTGAAATCAGAAAGACCTGGATACAAATTTGTGACCCTAGCCAAGACACTTAACTTCCTTTCTCTACTACTTTCATAATACAAAGAGAGCTGAGCTTGATATCTGAAGTTTCATACTACTTTAAATTTTGATCCTGTGACCAGCTAGGTGGGTATTGTCTAGAGTCAAAAAGACAACTTACTGAGTTCTGTGAATTTTAAAACTACTTCACCCTACACAGGCCATACTTTAGATCAGATTTAGCTATTTCCTGATTAGTAGCAATTAGTAACAATTAGTAACAATTGGTAAATCAAATCTTGGGAACTATACATTTCTAGACCCTACTCAGTTTAAGAAGATCAGGAATGCCTGCATCATACTCAAAGATTTAATTATCTGAGGAAATGGCCTTCAACAGACATGTGCAGAAAAGGCGGACAGACCCCTGGGCTGTCCTAAGTCAAAGCTAATTGGCACAGATGAGAGGCAGGAAAGTGACCTAAAACCATCCATATAAGGCAGGTCACTTACTCTCTCTCCCTCTTTCCCCAGAGAGAAAACTCTGGCTGGCAGCGTGCTAAGCAGTCCAACATCTTGGATTGGTGGCAGCTATTTGTCTGGGTTTGGTGGTAAGTTTGCCCTTGAGCTGATTCAGACTCAGACATCTTGGCTGAGCCCTTTTGAGTTCAGGCTGGTTCCTTCCTCCTTACTTTCTAGAGCCTCTGGTCTTTCTGGCACTAGCCAGGTGGGAGAAATCCTACTCCCTTTCCTTCTTCCTCCTTCTTAATCTCTTTCTACTATATCAATTAAATCACCATAAATTTCCAGCTGACTTGGGTATTTTATTATTTGGGATATTCCCTGACGACCAATTAAATTTAGATTTTCAGTCACAACACTAAAATTATCTTTACAGTTCAAATTTGGCTTCAAACACTAGATGTATGGAGCCTGGACTAGTCACTTAATCCTCAGTTTCCTCATATGTAAAATGAGCTAGAGAAGGAAATAGAAAATGACTCCAATATCTTTGCCATGAAAATCCCAAATGGGGATTGAACAACAACAATGCAACTTTAAAATGAAAAGGACAGAAGGAAAATGACCTAAGTATAATCACGAAATCTAAGAGACCACAGTCATAAAACTTTGGATATTTTGGATATTGGATAAAACTTTTGGGCACTGGATAGCTATACAAATTCACAAAATACGGATACAGAAATCTAAAGCAAATAGACAAACCATCTCATAGGCATCCATGGGACTAGTTGAGATTAAACTCATGACTAGAATATGATTCTGGTCTGATGCCTTATTCAAAAGAGGATGTTTTTTGTTCATTTTTTTAAGGGGGACAGGAGTGGTACATTAAGTGGTATTAAGAAAATAAGGAAATTTAATAAAAAGAATATCTGGATGAATATGGCAAAGGCAGAAACAAAATATTGTCAAGGTAGTGTCTGAAAGACACAGAAAAAAAGAAACAGATGAGGAATTCAGGAAACAGTTCTCAAGTCTGGTAAAAGAGCATGATTACTAGTAGATGAGAATCTTCATTTATCTAGACCTTCTGTCAAGGGTGCGTAATAATTTCCTGACTTGATTTCATCCTTATGAAGGAAAGTAAGCTACTCATGTTAAGATACATTTTCATATCAATCTTTTTTTCTGTTCTAATAGAAATGTCCATTATGATTAGCTGTTTAAGTTCAGAATATATAAAAATTTTTAAAACTAAAAAGCAATGCTTAAAAGTATTTCATTCTTCAAAACGTAGAATGCTAGAAGAGCTAAAGCTCAAAATGAGCTAAATTTACAAGGGAAGCATAGAAAAAATTCTGTTCTATAAACACTTAAGTGCCTACAAAGACAAAAACGGAAAAACATCCTATTCTAAAGTGCATTCCTTGTACTTTAAATAAACCTGTACAGAGAAATAAATTATATGTAAACATGAAAAAAAAATGGAGGACTGAAAGCATGTCACCAGGAATGGACTCTTTGTTTTCACTAAGATCGACTTAGTAATTGAAAAAGGTGGAGGAACGAAGGAAGAACATATACAAAGGGACAGGGATAGGCAGAGCCAAGATAATTAGAAATTAGCCAAGGTAATTAGAAATATAGCCAAGTACTTCCCCATAACTCCTTCACAAAGCTCTAGAAAATGTACTAGAGATTCCTGATCAGGAAATTGGGGGAAGGGGCAGAGGTTGGGAGAGTAAGTCATTTTTTCCAGTCCAGGTCAAGATAGACAGAAAAGTCTGTGGTCAACCAGGGCAGAATCTAGTCAGAAACAGCTGCATGGAACATTATTATAGCACAGGGACTGAAAGGACCAAGACTGTGTACCAGGAAAAGAAGAGCCATAAAGAGAGGATTATATATATGTTCTTATATGCAGCATATAAGAACAGGAATCAACTAGCAACTTTGTCACCACTATCCAATTCCAGGTCACAAATCCATGGCAGCCTAATGGGAGAAGCTAAGTGTATAGCATTCCTAGGCTATGAACTGAGCAAGGAGAAAATTCAGAAGTTGCACTGCAACACATGGCTCTTTCACTCTGAACAAGCCAAGTATTCCAGCTAGCTACTTACTAAGTCCAGCAGGACAAAACTTGAATGCCGATCAAGGGTAAACCCACAGATGTGCAAATTGAAGAGTTCAGACCAGAAGAGCACTAATAAAACCCCATTCTGGATCAGAACACTGATCCCCAGGTCCCCAGTCCAAACTGTCCCTAAGATCCTAGAGCAGTGATGGAGAACCTTTTAAGAGGGGGGGGGGGGGGGTCAGCTGGGTATCTCAGTGGATTGAGAGCCAGGCCTTAGGGAGGTCCTAGGTTCAAATATGACCTCAGACACTTCTCAGCTGTGTGACCCTGGGCAAGTCACTTGACCCTCATTGCCTAGCCCTTAACACTCTTCTGCCTTGGAACCAATACACAGTCTTGATTCCAAGATGGAAGGTAAGGGTTTAAAAAGGGGGAAGGGGGGGGGGAGGGGAACCAGCCTGGCTCTGTGTCCCTCTGGCTTTCTAGTAAAGGACAAAGCAAATTGTGTGCTGAGGCAATGGCCTCTGAGTACCTCTCCTCTGGCACATATACCATAGGTTCACAACCAGTCATGGAGTAACACAATATTCCGTTCCCCACCAAGAAGACCAAAGAGCACATAGGTAAAGTCCAAAGTCAAGAAGACTAGAAGAATGAGCAAACAAAAGGAATCCGCCTACAAAGACTGATTACAAAAGCAATCAAGACAAAAACTTGGGTACAAATTCAACAAGAAATTCCTAAAACAAAATAAAGCAAGAGTTAAAATTAGAATTTGAATTTTTTTAACTACATGAGAGCACTAAAGGAAAAACTGAAAAAGAGGAGGAATTTTTAAAAATTGGAATGAGACAGAAATCCTTACGCAGCTCTAAAAATTAGGATATACCAGATAGATGCCAAAGCCTCCATGAGACAAGAAATATTAAAACAAAGTCAAAAGACTGAAGGAAAAAAATTAAAAATGGAACATAACAAAAACAAGTGATACATGAAATCCCTGTGCTATCTAAAAATCATGATCCAAAAGTCTAAAAATCAATTTAAAGAAATCATAAAGAAAACTGTCCAGATCTCTTAGAATGAAAAGATAAAGATAAAAATTAGAAAGAATCCAAAAGTAGCCCTCTTAAAATCCCAAAATGAAAAATTCCCAGAAACATTATACCCCAAATCCTGAGCTTCCAGGCACATTAGGAAAAACTCTGGACACTTGCTACTAAAGTAGCAAGGAGTCAGTCAGGATCACACACAGTTTAGCAGAAACCACTATAAAGAAACAGAAAAAAAAATATCCCAAAAAAGCAAAAAATATAAGCTTACAACCAAGACTAACTTGACCAAAAAAAAATTTTATTTTTGAGAATCCTATAGAGAAACAAATAGACCTTGAATGAAACAAGAATACTTCAGGGTATTCCTCTTGAAAAGATCAGAACTATGCAAAACTTTGAAAAATAAGCACAGGAATCAAGAGAAACAAAATGAAGTAAAAATCAGAGAACAATTATTAGGGAGAAGTATAAAATGCATACATTCTAATATGGAGAGATGTGTTGCCCTCAGAATTCTATTATCAAAGGTCAAAGAGAAAATCTAATAGGTCAGAAGGCATGGGTGTAGTTCTATTATGTCTTGATGATCATAAGACAAAAGGAAGAGGGAAGAAGAGAAAAGATGGGGAAAATTCTCTCACAATCAGTGTGTAAGGAGACTAGTGAACAATGGGGTTCAAGGGACCTCACTCTCATTTGAAGGGTTAAAAAAAAAGGGAAGAGTATAAGTAAGACTTGAGCATATAAATACCATTCATTCAAACTGGAACAAAGAGAAAAATCAGAAAAGGAGGGGAAAGATTAAGGGAGGTGTTCCTTTTAAATAAGATGAACCACAGAGGGTGGATCTCAAAGAGGGATTTAAAGAAACAAAAGGAAGGATAAGAACCTGTGATCTGGGTCTAAACTAGGGAAAGAAGAGAGGAAGGGAAACAATGAAGTTAAATCATCCTTTCTCACCATAAAGAGGGGCATAGGGGAAAAAAAAAGAAAGTTAAGTATAAGAGAATAGGATGGGGGGAGAGGGAAGAAATACACAATTAAAAAGAGACTGTGGATGCACCAAAAAAAAAAGTAGCTAAAATTAGGAGCAGTTAAAATATTTGCATCATCTCTCTGATAAAAGTACAATTTCTAAAATATATGTAGAACTCATTTAAATTTATAAGGATCAGAGCCATTCCTCAATTAATTCAAAGGAAATTCAAGGAAATGAAACGGGCATTTCTCAGAGGAAAAACTTCAAGCTAATCATAAGCAATATTAAAAGGCTCTAAATCACTAATAGAGAAACACAAATGAAAACAATCCTGAGGTTGAACTTTAAAAGCATCAGATTGGCAAAAGAAAATGACAAATGCTGAAACAGGCGTAGAAAACAGGTAAATTAATGCAATGTTAGTGGAGAAGTGGACTAGCCTAGACATCTAGAAAGCTATTTGGACTTATGCTCAAGAAGTTATTTAAAATTGTACATACCCTTTTGAGTGGAACAACTCAAAAGAATCTTGAACTCCCTGTGGGAGTGAGAACCACTCACAAGCCAGTATTACAAGCAATTCCTCCAGCCAAAAGCAGAATAAAGCAGAAATGGCCTTCCCTTCCTTCACCATTGGCTGGTTACTTGAGAGTAACAATTTTATCCAGAAAGCTAGATAATAAAAATTCAAAATTCACACACTCAATTATCCTAATTATTCAAGTGGGGTTAACCAATCAGAATAAGCACTGCTTCAATCCTATCTATCTACATCTCCTAAAGTCCTTTAACCAATCTGAATAAGGAAGGTTTCAGCCCTAGTTCAGTTAGTCTTATCTTTCTGCCTATCCTTTCTACCCTTCAACCAATCAGAAGAAGTAAAGATTATATACTACCCTTTTAGGGGGAACAAAACCTGGTTTGCTTATCTCATCAGCCAGACATTTCCTGAGAGGAGTCCATGTTATTTCTTTATTTCTATTCCTAACACCTTTGATCCAGCAATACCATTGAAGAATAAGAAATCAAAGGGGGTAAAAAACCATATGTACCAAAAATAATTATAGCAACTTCCTTTTGCGATCATTCTTTTGCAAAGAATTGGAAACTGAGAGAGCATCCAACAATTAGTTAATGGACCAACTAAACTGTGAATATGAGGAAATACTCGTATTCCATCAGAAACCTCATTTAACTTACTGATATACAACTGATATAGAAAGAAGTAGGCAGAACTAGAACAATTTATACAGTAATGACAATATTGTAAATACAACTTTGAAAAACTCAGGAGTTCTGATCAACATGAATATGATTCCAAAGTACTTAAGATGAAACAAGATACCCACCTCCTAAAAGAGGTGTGATGAGCTCAGAATACAAATTGAAACTTTTTGTAAGAGATGGCTAATGTGAGAATTAGTTTTATTTGACTATAAACATTTGAAACAAGGGGTTTGGTTTTTTCCTTCATGGAGGCGGGAGGCAAAGTGGTTGATTTTTGTTGACTGTAAAACAATTTTTTTTAAACTTCTAGTCACAGAGGTAGAAGATTCTGTTCCCTATAAAGGAAATAGCAAGTAGGCAGTGTGTGAAAGAACTCTGGCAAAACAGATTAAAGCCAACTTGTGAATTTATATTTTATCATGAAAGAAAGTCACTGAAGTTTCTGAGTGGAGAAATGCTTTGGGACAAAGGCAAATGAGGCAGTTCAGTGGAAGACAAATTACAGAAGGAAGTGAATACAAGCAGAGGAGCCAATTTTTCAGCCCAAAACAATTTAGAAGGCTCACATGAGGGAACTAGTGAACTTGGGGCAGAGACAGAGTGCAACACTCTGGGTCAGGCCCCAATCTTGTGCACTAGAGAAGACCTTGGGTGAAGCTGAAGCAGCAGCAAAGGTTTATAGAGCTCTCAGCCACAGACAGTTAAGGGAAGATCAAACAACTATTCAGAAAGAGATTACAGGGGTCTCTTTGCTTGGCTCAGGATGCTAAGACTCTTCTCACAAAGGCCATATGCAATACTAGGTCACACAGTCCAGGGAAATGATCTCAGGTCTGGGAGGAGCACCAATAGACACCAATCACCACTTGCAGCCTCAGGAGAGCAAGGGACCCTTGGTCACAGTTTCAAGGGGGGAAAGAGTGCTTGAGTTTACTCAGACTACAGCAAAAGCTGAAAGTCTATTAAACACACCTTTCCTTACATCATACAACCTTGGAAGAACTAAAAGCAGATAAGATTCCCAAAACTAACTCTAAAGGAAGCTACACAAAGAATCTGAAATTTGGAATTTCGCTCCCTTCATCACAGGTACAGAGCACAACTTTAACAGTTTTATAAATTAAAAGAAAAAGGATGAAAAATGAGCAAACAACAACAACAAAAAAGAAACTCAACAAAGAAAGTGATAATGAAGAAAGGGAAGACCAAAACACAAACTCAGAAGAAGCCAACAAAATCATCACTGCTGCATCCAAAGTCTCCAAGAAAAATACAAACTGCTCTCAAGCCCAAAAAGAATTAATGGAGAGGCTCAAAAAGGATTTTAAAAAGCAAATGGGAGGTACGGGAAAAAAATGAGATTGATAGAGGAAAATCATGAAAAAGAGTCAACAGTGTGGTAAAAGGCATAGAAAAATACTGAAGAAATTAATACCTTAAAAAAAAAATAGAATAGGCCAATTGGTAAGAGGTATGAAAACCCAAAGAAGAGTACCTAAAAAGCAGAATTGGCCAAATGGAAAAAGAGGTACAAACATTTGTTGAGGAAAAGAAACTTTTACAAAGTAGAACTGGCCAAATGGAAAAGAAGATACAAAAGCTCACTCAAGAAAATTATGACCTAAAAATCAGAAATGGGCTAATGACTCCATGAGACATCAAGAAATGATCAAAGAATGAAAAAATGGAAGAAAATGTGAAAAACAACTTATCTCAGAAATAAATCCAAGAGAAATAACTTAAGAATTGCCGGACTACTTGAAAGCTATGGTTTTTAAAAAGGGCTTATACATCAGGTACCATCCCACACCTATCAGATTGACTGTTAGTACAGAAAAGCAAAATTACAAAAATTGAAGGGGATATGGGAAAGTTGGAGACAGTAACTACTGAATGAGTTGTGAATTGATTCATCATTCTGGAGGGAAATTTGGACCTATGCCCAAAGGGCTATAAAATAGTACATACCCTTTGACCCAGTAATACTATTACTAGGTTTATATCCCCAAAAGACAAAAAACAAAAAAGACAAAAATATTTAAATATTTAAAGCACCTTTTTTTTTGGGGGGGGGGGGTAGAACAGGCAAAGAATTGGAAAATGAGGGGATACCTATCAACTGGTAAATGGACGAGTAAATTATGATTATAATGTAATAATATTGTGCTATAAGAAATGACAAGGAGGAGCTCAGAAAAGCCTGTTAAGACTTTCACAAATTGAAGCAGAGTGAATCAACAGAACCAGGAGAACATTGTACATGGTGACAATACAATGAACAACTGTGAATAGCACAGAATTTTCTTAGCAATAAAATGATCCAAAACTATTCCAAGACTCATAATGAAAAATGTCACTGCTGAGTTTTATATTACTAAGTAGTTTGATCCAGTAGCTGCATTTTACTTTCCTTAATAAAATGAACCCACTAAAATAAAAATTGAAGCAACTCTCCTTTATGTATATTCCTTTACTTCTGGGTTTTCTCTTTACCCACCAATAAATATACAAAATAAAAAAAAAAAGTCACTGACTTCCAGAGAAAAAGAACTGATAGAACTTGAATCTAGACCAAATCAAATTTTTTTCACTTTCTTTTTTAAAAAATTTTTTGAGGGAGGAAGGGAAGTAGAGAATATGAGACTATATTCTTTGAAAAATGTTAGAAATTTCTGTTACATGGAATTGGGGAAAATAAAATAAAATTTAATTTAAAAAAGAAAACATACAGCCAAGATAAAAAAAATCAAAACCTTAATGACAAGGTAGTAGCATTTTTAAACACAGAAAAAAGAAATAAACAGAAATAAAACAATATATTTCCATTTAATTGTTTTTAAATAAATTGAAAAGTGGATTTGTATGAATGTAATTTACTATTCTGCTACCTTAGAAAAGAAAACCACTTGAAGAAGTTTATTAATAGACACAATACAGAGAAACAGAACATGAAAACAATAGAGAAAAAAGAATAACTTGGTGTTAATGATTTCCAATAACCTTAATGCCATCAAATAACAAATATATTACAATCATAAAAAACCAGACAAAGAATGGCAAATGTTTACTTGCTTAAGATTTATGACATGGTGCTCTAGACAAGATACATGATATTTGCTTGTATTTAAAATTTTTACATCATATAAGAGCTAGATTAAAATCAAGTACATTCTGTGAAATGCTCTACATAAGAATCCTTGAAGAATGGTCCTGGTTATTATCCCACAGGAACTAAAAAAAAGAAAAAATAGTATCTCAAATAGTATCTTCTTTATAAATTCAAAAATATTTTGTTTTCCAAATTACATCTTAAACCATACATTTTCCAAAATTCTATGTCCATCCCCAATTAATGGGCAACCCCTCAATTTACAATTCTCTGCCAACACAAAAAGAACTGCTATAAATATTTTTGTACAAATAGGTCCTTTCCCCTTTTTCAAGCTGTCCTAAATGAAAAACAATATTTTAAAACAAACTACTTTTCTTCAAAGAGTTTCTAAATAATAAATACAAAAGACTTTCCAGTAATCTCTGTATTTCCTCTAATGAAATGTAAGTTAACTATTTAGTATAATCCAAACTGTTTGACCTCAAGCAGACTATTTTTTGGATCTCAGTTTCCTTATTTGTAAAATAAAGGTGGTCACCAAGGTCTCTTCCAGCACTAAATCCTGTGACTACATAAAATAAGAAAATGAAAGATTTTCATGAACTGAGGATGATTAAATTTATGAAGTTAGTAAGCAGGTTGAGTTCAAATTCAGAAATTAAGATTAGAGCTTCCAAAAGAAATGTTTCAACAGAAAGAGCAATTGTCTCTGGAATCACAAAAATACTAAATTAATATTATTAGTAATAACACTTTTTTTAAGTTTTGCAAAGCACTTAAAAACATTTATCACAGTGGATCCACACAATAACCCTAAGTGCTATTACACAGCTGTTATAGGTTCATATCTTACCTCTAATAATACTCGTTTTAAACTGAGTCAATTAATTTAACCTCCCTAGGCCTCAGTTTTCCCATCTGTAAAATGAAGGGGCTGGACAAGATGGCAAATTGAGTCACTCCAAATTCTTCATTCATGATCATATGATCCTATAATTGAAGTATCAAATGACCACACCTGTGAATGTATACAGTACTGTGTAATAGATTTGTGCATTTGTTTTGCTCAAGACCTATCATTTCATAGGTATAGGAAAACTAATATGAAACTTCCCTCTACCAGTGCAGATCAGCAACTCAACTATAACTTATAGATAATCTTGGCACAGACAATTTAAAGTATTTGTCCATGTTCACAAGGCCAGTCAAGTCTGTCAAATTCAAAACCTGAACCCAACTTTCTGACTTCAAAACCAGCTACCATCCACTGTTAAGTAATGTCAAATTCAAATAGAAATGGATCCTCACCAACTTGGAAAACCACAAATAAACACTTTCTATTTCATATTACATTTTTATTTTGTTAAGCAATTCTCAATTACATTTTAATCTGGTTTTGCTCACTCAACACCTCTGAACTATATCATGCTGTTACTCAATCTGTAAATTAGGCATTTTATTGGCATAAAACAAAAACATTCCATTTGCTCCAAGTTAAAATCTAAAGGAGGGGACAGCTGGGTAGCTCAGTGGATTGAGAGTCAGGCCCAGAGATGGGAAGTCCTGGGTTCAAATTTGACCACAAACACTTCCTAACTGTGTGATCCTGGGCAAGTCACTTAACCCCCATTGCCTAGCCCTTACCACTCTTCTGCCTTAGAACCAATTCTCAGACAGAAGGTAAGGGTTTAAAAAAAATCTAAAGGGCATTCAAAGTGATAAACATTTTTCTATTGTTTAAAGTAACACATATACTTGGGAGAAGAACAAAATCTTTTTCTCCAATTAGCCATTAATTCAGAAACTTAGGATATGACAATTCTGATTTCTTGCTTTCTTGATAAAATTTAGAAGTATCACATATTAAAATCTTAATATTGCTGATGTTAACCCAATCAAAGATAAAAAAATAAGATTGCCTCACAATTTGTCCAGGTGGTGCTCCTACAATAGAATGGATCATCACACTACATCCATATCTGCTTTAGTCCTCAATTCAGGAATACCAAATTGTCTAATTGTTCACTAGTACAATATCCAGTAAATCATCCACCAATAGGCCAAATAAACAAACTAACGACCTTCCTCAAAGCTCTAGAGCAAGGATCCCCAAACTTTTTACACAGGGGGCCAGTTCACTGTCCCTCAGACTATTGGAGGGCCAGACTATAAAAACTTAACCCTAACCCTAACCAGATAGCAATATACACAGTGCGGAATCCCCTCCCTCAAATCTCTGCTCACCATGCTGCCATCTTCCATTGTGCAGCCACATAATCCTTTGCCCAGCTCCTCCTTCTTAAGGCACCATGCAAAGGATTATGTCACAGGAAGTAGTACTATATGTGAGCAATACTGCATTTTGAGGTACCGCCACATACAGTGCTCCTCTCACTGACCACCAGTGAAAGAGGTGCCCCTTCTGGAAGTGCAGTGGGGGCCAGATACATGGCCTCAGGGGGCCACATGTGGCCTGTGAGCCATAATTTGGGGACCCCTGGCTCTAGAGTATAGAGCTCTTGACATTTCATGGATACTGATATGTAGAATGCAGGGGCTATCCAAACATAATTCCTCATTATCCATACTTTTCTGTTCATATATATCTATTGATATCCTTTGCACTTCTCATGCAATTTTCTGTAGGTAATGGTTTAGCTTACTCACACTCAATGATGTGACCCTTCACTGTCCTTTGGATGACATATTTAATTTTTCAGAGCTTATCATGCAGAATTTTATAGCATAATTGGAGAAACTTTCTTGTAAAAGACTAGCCTTTTTATTTTTTCAAAAAGAAGATGTCCGGGGGCAACTGGGTAGCTCAGTGGATTGAGAGCCAGGCCTAGAGACGGGAGGTTCTAGGTTCAAATCTGGCCTCAGACACTTCCCAGCTGTGTGACCCTGGGCAAGTCACTTGACCCCCATTGCCTAGCCCTTACCACTCTTCTGCCTTGGAACCAACACACAGTATTGACTCCAAGACAGAAGGTAAGGGTTTTAAATAAAATTAAAAAAAAAAGAAGACGTCATTAAAAGCATTGTGCAATTTCCCAAAGACAATTCAGCTCACTTTTTTCCTGTTATTCAATAATGAATTTCATTTGTTAATCTGCAATGTGTCCAAGATACACAAGTGAGGCAGTGTATCACAGTAGATAAAGCAACAGACTTAAGATTCAAAAAGACTTGGGTTCAAATACTGGCTCTGTCACTTGCTAGTTTATGTGACCAATAACATTGGTCTCCTTGATGTTCCTTAACAAGACACTCCATCTCCTAACACACTGGTTGGTTGTCCCCTATACATGGAATTCTCTCCCTCACTTTTGCCTCTTGGTTTCCCTGGCTTCCTTCAAGTCTCAACCAAAATGCCACCTCCTTTTGCAAGAAGCCTTTCCAAGATCACCCTTAATGTTAGTACCTTCCCTCTGAGATTAACTCCAATTTATCCTGTAGACATGCTTCTCCTATTAGATTTCAAGTTCCTTGACAACAGGGACTATTGCTTTGTAACTCCAATGCTTAGCCCAGTGCCTGACACATAGCCGATGTTTAATAAAAGTGTTGATTTGACTTTGGGTAAGTCAGTTGCTTCATCGGTAAACGGAGGAGCTGGACTTGATGAACTCTAAGGTCTTTTTCAGCTCTCAACCTGTAATTCTATGATGGACCAACCCTACAAGTTATGCATTCAGCATAGTATTGTGGAAAGAGCACACTGGATTTAGAAATCAAAGGATTTGAATTCAAATACTACTTCCAATTCCTTCTACATGACCTAAGCAAGCCATTTGACCTTTCTGGACTTTATCTATAAAATAAGGGGGTTGGACTAAAAGGTTTCTAAGGACTCAACTAATTCTAATAGCTACAATTCTCTAAGAAGCATTCTTCAACCACTTTTTTTTCTAGATGGCCTTAGGAAAGTGATGGCAAACCTATGGCACGGGTGCCAAAGATGGCACACAGAGTGCTCTCAGTGGACACACACCACCCCTACCAACCCCTTTCATTATTAGAAAGGCAGAGGGACTTGTGCAGAGTTGCTCCCCTCCCCCTCTCCATCGTGCCTGATGACATTTTTTCACATCCCCTGCCCCTCTGCCCAGGAACCCAATGGGCATCATGGGGGTGGGCAGCTCACAGGCAGCAGAGCTGGAGGGGAGCAGAGCACTCAGGCCACCCTTCCCCTCTCCACCAGCACTGAGGATATTCTTCACTTCACCCACTCCTCCAGCCAACAGTGCTTTCTCCCTTCCCTGTGTGGGTAAGGGGAGCAGGGCATGCCTGGCACTCAGGGGAAGGGAAAAACAAGGCATGTGGTCTGGGGGTCGGGGCAGGGCCCAGCACTGTATCTCTAAAAGGTTCGCCATCACTGCATTAGGATAAAGTCTTCTGAAAAAAACATAGATCCCATTCAAGAGAATGGGATTTTCTTAGACTTGAAGCAATTAGTGCCTGTCATCCAAAAACAGGAACATCTTGGAAGAACTTACTCCCAAGAATTACCTCTTCCATTTTACTCTGCTAAAAATGATAGGGCAAACACCTTTGCCAAGCGTAAGTCTCCAATTAATGACTCACTTAATATTAAGAGTTGTAATTGATGACATTGCAACACAAAAAAAGATCTTCAAGAAAAAGCAAGAGGCTTGGAATTTGGTGAAACACCAATCAACCAAGATGGAGACAGAGTTCCAATAGAATCTTGAGGGGAGCAGTTAGGAAGCCCAGCTGTGTTTGAACTTCACTTCACTTCTTCTCTGACTGTTGGGAAGAAGGTAGAAGCCAGACTCTCTCTTGGTCAATGATTACTTATATGACTGAGTACTGAAAAGACTTTGGAGTTTAGCTCAGAAGAAACTCTGTCAGCCTTTGCTATCAACATCTCCCCTTAGAGAAAAATAACTATTTCCTGAGTTGAACCCATTGAGAAATCTTTAATCAACAGGGAAATATAGGAAGTTAGGGAAACCTATTTTCCTCTCTCCCCCTCCTCCCTCTCCTTAAAAGAATAAAAGACCTCTTAATTAAAGATTTGAGGGTGAGAGTTAGTTATTAACTAACTTCCACTCTCAACTGAGGGGAACAGGAAGTGGTGTGGGGGGGAGGAGTGCAAGATCCAATCTTTCCCTAGCTTGCTTCCTGGTATTACTGCCCTACTACCATAAATCTAATAGTGGTTTCTATTACAGAGTACAAATAAACTTATTTCTCTTATTACAAATTTCAAAGAATCTTGCATGATGTTAACCGGCAGAGGATAACAATTTGTTGTAGTAATCTTTTTTTTTTTAAACACTTACCTTCTGTCTTGGAATCAATACTTTGTTGTTGGTTCTAAGGCAGAAGAGTGGTAAGGGCTAGGCAACAAGGGTTTAAGTAACTTGCCCAGGGTCACACAGCTAGGAAGTGTCTGAGGCCAGATTTGCACCTAGGACCTCTGTCTTTAGGCCAGGCTCTCAATCCACTGAGCTACCCAGTTGCCCCCTGTTGTAGTAATCTTAAAGGTTTCATTTTGCTCTACAAAAAATGTTTTAGTACTCAATCCATTTTGTTCTCATTTTTAACACCTCAGGGACTGGGATGCTAGAGTCCAAATGACTATTCATTCCACTACAGATAGAGAAAAGAGATTGTTATAGAAATCCTGACACTTTCCTCCTCCTATTGTCCTTCCAATTTCAATCTTACATACTCTAAATTTGATTTTTGTTCCATTACTTCTGTTTTGGAGGTGGCATTATTCATAATTTAACATAAAACTTTATATACAAGTTTGTATTCAAAACTGACATTTCTCTTATCTGTCATCTCTCTATTTGGTAAGAAAATAAATCTTTGACTGAGATCTACTAAGCTCTTTTAGTCTCCCACTGTGGCAAGTGATTTACCCACTGATGTTAATCTGCTCATACTGATAGTCTGACTGCAAAGACTGAGTGTACAAATGACTACTACATCAGTAATACCAAGTTTCCTATCCTGCCTCTCCCATGTGATAATCTTTCAAATACTTTTAGCTATCAGGTCATTTGTCATCCACCCCACCCCCCATTCATTTCATAGCTACACATCTCCAGTTCCTTCAAGCAATCTTCAGATGCCATGAATTTAGAACTCTTTACCACAATGCTTGCCCTCTCTCTTTTGGACATTCTCCAGATTCTCCCTGTTCTTCCTAAATTGTAGTACCCAGAACAGAATACATACTTCAGATATGGTCTAACCAGTGCAAAGTCCAAAAGAATATTATTTTAATGATTAATACTATGCCTGTCTTAAAATTTAACATAAAAAGTAAAATGGCAAATGCTGGAATGCTGGTGAAGAAGTGAAATGGTCCAGATATTCTGGAAAACAATTTGGAATGATGCTAAGAATGTTAATAAATTATGCATAATTCTTTGATGCAGCAATACTACTTGGTCTATACTCAAAAAAGATCAAATAAATAGGAAAAGGTTCTGTATGTACAAAAATGTTTTAGCAACTCTTTGTGGTGGCAAAGAACTGAAAACTAAGGAGGCATTCAACAACTGGAAAAAGGCTAAAGAAATTATGGTAAATTAATGTAATGGAAAACTATTGGGCTATAAAAAACTATGATGAGAATGGTTTCAGAGAAACTTAAGAATTGTTTGAAATGATAAGAGTAAAGTAAGAAAAAGAAGAGAACCATTTATATAAGAACACTGTAAAGAAAAGCAATTTTTAAAGGCTTAAAAAATCCAATCAATGCAATAACCAACAACAATTTCAGAGGAGTCATGATAAAATGTTATCCATATCCTAAAAAAGAGATGATAGCACTGAGATAAATATTTCTCATTGTTGTTTCAAATTGAGCTTAACACTAAACCCAAACTACTTTCTTTTTTCCTGGTTCCCCAATAGTGTATATGCAAACTTGATTTTCTAAACCCATGTATAAAGTCTTTAAATTAGATCTTTAGTCCATTTGATAAAATACTCTTAGAATCCTGTGTATAATAGTGTATGCTATTACTCCCAGATTTCTATCACAATTATTTCTACAGATTTTTGCATTTTCCTTGTTCTTGGGAATCTCCAGGAATGTCTTCCTGAAGAGGCAAGAGTTCTTATCTAAATTCCCCAAGATATAAGGGGTGAAGTTTGATGAGCCACCTCTTAATTAGCTATCTACCAATTAGAGATGTCGTGGTATATTTAAAGGAGGAGCTGAATGAGGAGTTCCTAAAACTATTTATTGAGTTGCCTGACCAAGCTTTCTAGTCTCTGGTGTGTTTAAGAGGGACACTGACCTTATGTCACTATGTGGTTATGATGCTGGACTCAATAAAATGGTATTTCTTACTGAAATAATTTTAATCATAACAAGAGTTTCTTCTTGTTCTTTTATATATGATAAAAGCAACTCCTCTCCAAGGAGAATCTGTGATCCATACCTTCTCCTCCATTCTCTGACAACTTCCTTCTATCTGTTTCATTTACAAGAATTTCAAAATTGTTATGATTTAGTCATTGGCTAAGTTGATATATATAAACAGGCTGAGAAGTATGATATTCTCAGAATCCTTTTCCCTTTTCTTTTTCCCTCAATGCCACAATCAGTGCAAATTAGGAACATGACAAGAATGAGGGACGTATTATGCTTTTCTTGTTTCATGGACTGCTTAGCCAAATTTATCAATGAGTGGCCAACCTACTAGAGATGACCCTTTTTATATTTAGACTGGTTCTCAGGAATTGAGTTGGTCTCTTGCCAGAACCAAACCTGAGTTTTTGAAGGTTTTTGAAGCAGTACAAACTTCTGGCATAACTTTCAAAAACCCAAATTCAATGTTACCATGAAGCATCCTGAAACAAACTCAGAATTTGATTAAGACTATGAAGAAGTAAAAAGGGTTCAGTGAAAATTAACTTCACTTCATGAAACAAAAACTCAATATCCAATTTACAGTAGACAACTGCCAGGGGCCATCAAAGCCACAATGTTTTGACACAGTCACTCATGGAACTGGAGGTCACAAAGTGACCCCCAGGAAGGATGGAGACACCCATTCAGCCCCACTCTGTATGACTTCCCTCATTAACATCCCTTACTAATTGAATTGCTATTATTGTTCTCTCTCTAGCTTCAGGAAAAATAATATGAGAGCAAAATACTTGTAGGATTAATACTAATGTTCCACATTATACCCCCAGAATATTACCAAAAGATCACACTCACAAAATCAAACCTAAAGATTCTTATGGGTTAAAACTTTTAGCAAGACTGCACTAAAAATTCCCCACCCAATGTACAGGCCTGGAACAAGCTCCCCTGAGCAAATTTATTAAATACCCTTCAATACACCATGCCTCAATGACTTGTTTTACCAACTAAAATCTGTCTTGGAACCCCCCCCCATGCAACATTAGTAAAATGATATTTAAAACTGGATTATTTCTGTTACCCTTTGATTTGGCAACAGTGTTTATTGATTGTCTTCTAAGAACTCCTGATTTACTATCTATTGTAAGTAACAAATGATTTTCTTTGATTGTCCACAAGCCCAAGCACCTCACAGGTACCTCTAGCTATGCTGCCTGTGACAAAATCATTTATCTTTTGCAAAAGCTTTGTGTGGGTTGTCAGAATCAATAGTAACAATATAAGTATATAGAATGATCACAGAATGTTATTCAAACAATTTGTTAAAAGTTAATGTATCACTTAGCCAATTATCTGCACTGAACATGTATGTTGAATAAGCAAAAAAAATATGCAATCATTGGGATATAAAAATAAAGCCAACCCTGGGCCTAGCGGAACAGTTCCATACAAAGCCTGACTGTCTCCCATCACTCATTCACACCTTGCCAGCACACCTAGTCAAAGACCCCTGAAGCCATGAACAGGGCAGGACCCAAGACCACAGCAGACATCTATTTGAAATTTGTGCCTGCATGAAAAACTCCATCAATCACAAGAGTAGGTCACCAATTCCATTAACACAAATATTTATTATGTGGTACCACATAGCAGATCTAGGGATACATGCACAGACCTTGATGAATTTATAATTTTTTAAGAAAGATGAGGACTATACACAACTATTTAGAATAACAGAAATTGAGATTATATAAAGACCAAACCATTAATTTTTAAAAATGGTTAATTACTTTGCAATATGATGGTATACTTAAAGAATCCTAGAGAATTCACCAAAAAGCTAGTGGAAATAATCAACAACTATAGCAAAGTTGCAGGTTACAAAATAAACTCATATAAGTCATCAGCATTTCTATATATTTGCAGGTTACAAAATAAACTCACATAAGTCATCAGCATTTCTATATATTTCCAACACATTTCAGCAGCAAGAGTTAGAAAGAGAAATTCCATTTAAAATCACCCTAGACAATATAAAATACTTGGGAATCTATCTGCCAAGACAAACACAGGAACTATTTGAACACAACTACAAAACACTATCCACACAATTAAAACTACATCTAAATAATTGGAAAAGCATTAATTGCTCATGGGTAGGAGGAGCTAACATAATAAAAATGACAATCCTACCCAAACTAATTTACTTATTTAGTGTCATACCCATTAAACGACCAAGAAACTTTTTTAATGAATTAGAAAAAATTATAACAAAGTTCATTTGGAAGAACAAAAGAGCAAGAATATATCAAGCAAATATTGAAAAAAAAATGTGAAGGAAGGTGGCCTAGCAGTACCAGACCTCGAATTATACTATAAGGCAGTGGTCATCAAAACAACATGGTACTGGCTAAGAGACAGAAGGGAGGATCAGTGGAATAGACTTGGGGTGTCCAGCAAGGCAGTCTATGATAAACCCAAAGATCCTAGCTTTTGGGACAAAAATCCACTATTTGATAAAAACTGCTGGGAAAATTGGAAGACAGTATGGGAGAGATTAGGTTTGGATCAACATCTCACACCCTACACCAAGATAAATTTAGAATGGGTGAATGACTTGAATATAAAGAATGAAACTAGAAGTACATTAGGTGAACACAACAAAATAGTATACTTGTCAGATCTTTGGGAAAGGAAAGATTTTAAGAGCAAGGAAGAGTTTTAAAAAATTACAAAATATAAAATAAATAATTTTGACTACATTAAATTAAAAAGGGGTTGTACAAACAAAACCAGTGCAACTAAAATTAGAAAGAATGCAACAAATTGGGGAAAAAATATTCATAACAAAAAACTCTGACAAAGGTCTAATTACTCAAATTCATAAAGAGCTAAATCAATTGTACAAAAAATCAAGCCATTCCCAAATTGATAAATGGGTAAGGGACATGAATAGGAAATTTTCAGATAAAGAAATCAAAACTATCAATAAACACATGAAAAAATCTTCTAAATCTCTTGTAATCAGAGAAATGAAAATCAAAACAACTCTGAGGTACCACCTCACACCTAGCAGATTACCTAACATGACAGCAAAGGAAAGTAATAAATATTGGAGGGGATGTGGCCAAATTGGGGCACTAATGCATAGCTGATGGAGTTGTGAATTGATCCAACCATTCTGGAGGGCAATTTGGAACTATGCCCAAAGGGTGCTAAAAGACTACCTGCCCTTTGATCCAGCCATACCACTTCTGGGTTTGTACCCCAAAGAGATAAAAAGGAAAGACTTGTACAAGAATATTCATAGCTACACTCTCTGTAGTGGCAAAAAAATTGGAAAATGAGGGGATGCCCTTCAATTGGGGAATGGCTGAACAAATTGTGGTATCTGTTGGTGATAGAATACTGTTGTGCTCAAAGGAATAATAAACTGGAGGAATTCCATGGGAATTGGAACGACCTCCAGGAATTGATGCAGAGTGAAAGGAGCAGAACCAGGAGAACACTGACCACAGAGACTGATATACTGTGGTACAATCGAATGTAATGGACTTATCCATTAGTGGCAATGTAGTGATCCAGGACATTTCTGAGGTACTTATGAGAAAGAGCACTATCCATATTCATAGGAAAATCTGTGGGAGTAGAAACACAGAAGAAAAAGAGCTGCTTGATCACATGTATCAATGGGGATATGATTGAGTTTATAAACCCTAAATGATCACCCTAGTGCAAATATCAATAATATGAAAATAGGTCTTGACCAAAGACACATGTAAAAACCCAGTGAAATTGTGTATTGGATTTGGGAAGGGGTTGGGCAGAGGGGAGGGAAAGAACTTGATTTTTGTAATACTGGAAAAATGTTCTAAATTAATCGATTAAATAATTTTTTTTTAAAACAGTTAAATTATCATCCAGAGAGCCCAATAATCATTCACCATACAATTTTACCTCTCAATATGCTACAGGACTGAATTTTTCAAAGAAAAATCAGAAAAACATGATCCTAAGAGGCAAGAAATACAAGCAAGGGCAAGTGATTATCAAAATCAAAAGGCCTGAAATAAAATGTTGCAGCTTCAGAAGTTAGCCAGTTCTACGCTTTCAGGAACTACACTATCACTTCCTATTAGTGCTAGCTAGACTACTGTCCAACAAACAAAGAAATAGGGCACTGAGTTTGCAACTTAGTGATCCTTCCAAGTGTTACTGAAAAAACCAATGGAGCAGCAGGAAGGCAAGAGTAAAACAAGTTAAGCCATCCATTCCCTAATCATCCCCAGCAAGGTGCAAGTAAAGAAAAATATAGAAGGGATATGAAGATGACTGGAATGAAAACCTAAGTAGTACTATGGCCTTACTCTTTACATAAAAATATCTATAATGCCCTTTTTTAAATACCCAAAATTTCCCAAGGATTATACCCACTCACCTAGTGTGAGTCAATGATTTACAATAATTGTTAACCAAAATTAAGAGACATTACAAGAAACAGAATATTTTACCCATAATATGTATGGAACTGCAAATAAAAATTCATGTAGTAATTCATATCTAAATAGGTTTTCCTTAAAGTAGTATAATCATAGTCTTACTAAGTTTCTGAATGATTCCTCTAGGTAAACCAAGGAACTTAAAAGCAAAAACTCAGTTGTTTTATTTTTAAGAACAGTTAATATACTAGATTATAATGCCACATTGTAAAAAATCTGGAGACATTTGAATGATGGCCATATCTAAGATGAAATTTAATATTATATGAAGATTTATGATTCGCTCCAACTTGCTAACAAAGAACTGTTCTGGAAAATCTAAGCTAATTCTGACAGTCTCAAGGAATGATATATTAGACAACTATGAAGCAAGTTTTCCCTTAGTTTTTAAGTTCCATTTTCAGGGAACATGGGATAATGTCTAATTATCTCTTGCACTTACCACTTAGATCCAACAACAAAACGATATCCATCACCCACTTTTGAATAGAAATTTGCACTTGGCAGACAAAATTTCAAAAGCCCTGAAAAGATACTCTGTATCTCAAAGGGTATAAAAATCCAGCATCTTTTTTAAAAGTGCAATAGAGGGGGCAGCTGGGTGGCTCAATGGATTGAGAGTCAAGCCTAGAGACAGAAGGTCCTAGGTTTAAATCCAACTTCAGCTGTATGGCTCTGGGCAAATCACTTAACCCCCACTGCCTAGCCCTTACCACTCTTCTGCCTTGGAACCAATCAATACACAGTATTGATTCTTAGGCAGAACGTTACTCCACTGTAACACTATCACTGGTATAAGAGAAGAAAAGCATGTTACAATGAGAGATATACTACATATGGCTATGTACTTGGAGAGAGAGGATTTAACATCTAGTTTAGTATAAAATGGCAACATAGCCAAGATACTTTATGAGTTATTGCTGCATTATTAAAAGTATGATTTACAATCCTCCAACATTCTTGCTAATAATGTTTAAATGACTAAGGAACTGCTACAGGGTCCTAAAATAAGACAACCTCCATTAAAATATTACTCTTCAAAGTGGAAATTTTCACCTTTTTGCCCCAAATGATTATCACAGTGCCCAGCACCTGGTAGGCCTTTAATAAATAAATGCTTGCTGGATAAATAAAATAGACTATCACCAAAAAAAAATTAAAATTAAAATTAAAAAAATCAAGATTTTCCCTAAAGCAAATATGTGTTCTTAGAAACACATAAAACTCCTTCATGTTTATGAAAGCATTCATACTTTAATTCAAGTTGTTCTAACTTCAAATTCATTATAATTAGGGATTTTTTTGTTTGTTGAACTTGCCTCCTAGAAACATGGAAATGGAATTACATATTTATGTTTAAATCAAAGACTATAGTTCTGTATGCAGTAGGGTCTAGATTTCTGCAGAAAACCATTATCATTTATGTATGTATACATTATAAATTATAGCATCATTTTGCATTACATATGTGCCTGATTTTTATTTTGTTGAAAGTATAAATTATATTTATTTTAGGCCTAGAGTAATAAAGTGAACTTTCAAGTTTTCCACACACTAGAGAGGAGACATGATACAACTATTGAAAGATACAACTATTATGAAAAAATAATTTATATTTACCTTTACAGGGACACAAAAAAACAGGTACCTCTATGTTCATTTCAAGTCCTACTCTGTCGATGCCTGGTCAAAAATTATATATATGAGCTATATACGTAATAAATAGGTAGTATGAACATGGGGAAGAAACTAGCAAAATTAAGAGGGACTGGGAAAAGCTTCCTGTAAAAGGTGGGATTTTAGCTAGGGCTTAACCCCAGGAGGACAAATGTGAGAGGAAAAATACTGAAAAGGAAATTCAAAATATACTTCCATGATTTTAAAGAAAATTCTACACTTTCCAAAAACATAACTGTTGACAAATAAAACCATGGTTTTAAATCTTTTTGAAATTTCAAATGCCATAAATCTAGGAAGACAGGTCTTCAATCCACCAATAATGAGGAACAACTCCATAAACAGAACAAAGTTGAGAGTAGTTTTTTCTTTTTAAACAACACATTGAAATATAAGCTTCAAAAACACTAAAAGTATAATGATACATTAATCATTAATTAAAAAGTTGCTGGCCACAACATGATAGGATGTTGGATTAGGAGCCAAGAAGACCTTTCAAACTAGGCCTCGGTACTTACTGGCCAAGTGACTCTGAGCAAGTCACTACCTGTGTGCCTCAGGTTCCTGATCTGCAAAGTGGGAATAACAGAACTTACCTCTAAGGATCACTGTAAGGATGATACATATAAAACGCTTTGAAAAACTTCATGGCATTTAAATATACAGTCACTATAAGCACTAAATAAATGCATTATTTAGTGGCTATGATTTCAATCTTTTGATTCAATAGGAAAAATTATACTGCCTCTTATCTGTATCATCCTAAGAGCCAATGCCCTAAAGAAAAAAAAATCAGAGTAAATGCTAAAATCCAATTAAACTATATACTTTTGTTATTAATTTACATCACTTTTGCTAGTAAATATACTCAACTTTTTTAAAGGGAACTGGCACTCACAAAGGCATTCTGAAAAAAAATCTGGTTCTAATATTAAAAAATGGTCCTAGAAGTAGTAATAATTAATGACTTTTTGATATCTCAAACACTAGACTCAAATGTTGTTAAGAAGGCACATAATATCAATAACAAATAATAAATCATCTGTGACAACTGTGTGAGAAATGAAATTAAAATTAGGCTGAAAAGATTACTCAAAAATTATTTGTCACTAAAATTTAGCCTTGAAGAGACCTAGTCCATTTTACAGATTGAAAAAACATACAAGGCCCATAGAGCTTCAGTAATTTGCCTAATGTCCTGAGATGTCACCTTAAAATAAAACCTATCCCATATCCCTATGTGAGTTTATAAGAGTTAGGGATTCGAAACTATTTAAAATGAATGAGGGGCAGCCAAGTGGCTGGGCCTGGAGTCACAAAGATTCATCTTCCCTAGTTCAAATCCGGCCTCAGACACTTCATTAGCTAGGTGACCCTGGGCAAGTCACTGAGCCTAGTTTGCCTTAAAAAAAAAAATCATGGTACAAGAGAGATGCTCTGTTCAACAATGAGTTTTACAATCACAAGTATGTGAGTGTGAGTGTGTACACATTAACATATAAAGGTAAGGAAATGGCTCCTGATCAAGTTTTGCTTAACAAAGCAATTTTTAAAAACTAAATTGCCTCACCACCCTGTTAATGCTAGCAAAATTTCGATGTCTTTAATTTTAGAGAAAACAAGGCAAGACAAGAAAGAAGTTTAGCAAATCATCTAAGAAATAACCGGTTTAAGCCCTCTTAAAGCAAATTTATTCTTGTTCCTGCCAATATTCCACTCGCGTTGCACAACCCTTTGCTATAAGACTAAAGAAACATAACACTAAAATGCCTTTAGCAAAATGGTTTCTTGTTTTGAAAAGTGTCAACCTCTCTATAAAAACCATAGTACCAAAACACACACACACACACACACACACAAAACCCAGCTAAATCGCAGGTGCCCACTAAATTTTATAGCCTCCACTTGACAGCAGGACTGGCCCTTCCAACAAGGGGTCAGGTTCCTGATGGTTTCCTTCCTCACTCCATTGCCCTTCCTCAAGTTCTGCCGTTAAAAGGGCGAAAGGACAAGCAGCCGCCCCGTACCCCCAGCTTTTTCCCAGACGAAGTGTGCGTGGGTCTCCAGGGCCCATCCCTCTCCAATCCCCAATCGGACTCAGAGTCGAGCCGCCCAAGACCGCAAAACACGAGGCGGCGAAGGGACGGCGGAAGCCCCGACTCTTCCCTGAACGGTCTCTGTGGGCCCAGAGCCCACGGTTCCCCGGCCCTTCTCAGCCCCGGCCCCGGGGAACAGCCGCCTGCAGCTTTTCACGACTCTGAGGCCAAACGGAAAACCCCTTATCTTAAAGAAAAGGAAACGCTTCACTTCGCTCTCTCTTCCATTCCCAACCCAGCAAAAGCCAGAGAAATGGGATAAGTACTGGACTGGGGAAGAGAAAAGTGAAGAAACCCGGCACGAAAACAGACCTGTGGAGACCGCCATCTTCTCCAGCAACCCCAGACTTCTGCCGCCCTGCACGCGCCCCGCCGCGTCATATGGCGTCACTTCCGGGCGCGCGCGCGCTACTGCCGGCGCAGCGGATCCCTCCCTACCCCCTACTTGCCCCCAGCCTCCGCCACCTCCGGAGTTTCCGCCTGACTCAAATGAGAAGGATGCGACGGTTTCCGTTTCCCCATCTTTAGGCTCCGCGACGACTCCCTACTCCGTATTTATCCGTTGCCTTCCTGAATAGTGGGTGAGAAGATTTTCCCGAGGTTCTGGGATTGGTTCTAATCAATCAGTAACTTTACCCTGAGCAACCCGTGACCAACATCCCACTTCCCAACTCTTCCTCCTCTTTGTCTACCCCCAACAGCCAAGCTTATTCCCGCTTGGGAGTTAGAGGGAGAAGGTACAAAGGAACCCGAGGGAACACCGAATCTCACCACTTCCACCCCAGCTCAACTTGGCTGATCTCCCGAGGCCCAGTGCCAGAGGCAAGGAGGTACAAAAGAACCCCAAGGAACGCCGACACCTCCCATCACCCAGTGTTCCCGGCCAAGCCGAGCTTTGCCAATACCTCAGGACCCCGAGTGGAGAGAGGAAATACGAAGGAATCCTAGAGGATGTGAACCCCCCCCCCCAACCCTCCCACATGTTCTGCAAGGATACTAAGGAATCCGTGGAAACACTGACTCCCTTCCCCACACACACGTGTAACCACCAGAGGAAGCACAGGAAGATGAGCCAGTAATCCAGAAGGGGAAAGGTTTGCACCCCTTAATTTTTGCCTGAGTAAGTGAAAGGGAAGCAGGTAGCTTAAGTGCTAGCTTGTATGGGGTCAGAGATGAACAAAAAAATGGGCGTCCTGCCACCGGGAGCACAACCACAAAGGCAAAACTACCTCTGATGTTGCTTTCTGAGGGTTAACATCCCAAGATATAAAAGTCATTATGGAAAGTGGTGTGGTGCTATCAAATGCTACATAAACATTAGAGGCAAGTGCCTTTTGGTACTCCACAGAAAAGTTCTAAATCAATCTGATCCTGCTGATTGTACTTGTAACTACACATCTTAATCTGAAAATTAAGATTAAATTATTAAATATCGCCATTAATGCTTCTTCCCTCCAACAATCTAACACTTGGTTAATCACTTACTACAGCTACATAAAGTTTCTGTTTGCCATTGAGATGCTGTATTTCACTTGGTCCAACTGCTGAAGGAACTACTGTAAAAAAAAAACAGGATTGGGGGCAGCTGGATAGCACAGTGGATTGAGAACCAGTCCTAGAGACAAGGGAGGTCCTAGGTTCAAATCTGGCTTCAGCCACTTCCCAGCTGTGTGACCCTGGGCAAGTCACTTGACCCCCATTGCCTAGCCCTTACCACTCTTCTGCCTTGGAGCCAATACACAGTATTGACTCCAAGACGGAAGGTAAGGGTTAAAAAAAAAAAAAAACAGGATCCCAAAACAAGAACCCTGTCATGACAGAAGCTCTGAGTGTTTAAGGTATGAGAATATGATTCTGGTTGGATATTTACTTTGAGAAGCATGGGAAAGGAAGACCAACTGATCAGTTACATAAAGGCTTGGGAACAAGGTTGTAGCCTGAGTCTTGGGTATCTGGGAGAGACCCAAATTCAGTCTGAGAAACCAACAAACCAAAAAAGGTACTTAAGACTTGAATATCTCTATCACTCCCATTCAGGATTCTTAATGGGTGATTGATGGCCTATTGTTCTGTCAGGAACTAGGAACAGTCTGGAAGTTCCTTGAAAGCAAGTTCCCATGGGTCAAAGGTATATTTTGGAGTTTCAAAAAACAAAGTTGTCAGCCTATAGGGCTTGCTGAAAAAAAATAAGGCTACAGCCTGGCTCTAACTTTCTGGAGGTTTCCCTCATATATATCTATGGTCCTTCAGGGACTCAACTAGCATGGAGATAACTATGAAACTTTGTACAGGAAACAACTTTTTGAATTTTTTGAACCAGCATTTGGTATTACTAGTTGCATGCTAGTTATCCAGAAGGATCTCAGGCTAAAACAAAGATATTTATAAACAACTTGGGCTTAACTTTTGATCTGGTAATTGTTTTGACACTTTGCCCAGTCACCTTAAGGTGTAGTTTGAGACTTTTATATTTATAACAAGATGGAAAAATAGTCAAGGCCTATATAGATCTTTTTTAAAGATATGCATGTTGTTAGAAGCCATATTAAAAGTTCTGAGTGTTCGCCCACCCAAATTACAAATTAAAAACCTGAAGTCAGAGAGTGAAAATAGAAGAAGAAGTCTTTATTCTTCCTAATGAGAAAGGAAAATTCCCTAGTGGCAAATGTCAATGCATGGGTACAAATACAAACATTAGGTTCCTAATGCAAGGCCGCCTTCCCCCTCTATCTCACACCCCATTATCTGGAGCCAGAACTTACAATCTAGGCACAAAGACTAACCCAATCAGAAAACAGCAAGATACATAGCATGAGTTCATTACAAGCTCTCACTAGAGACATTAGGGAGAGGTAGCCAAGTCCCGGGGAGTGATTTCCTGACTCCTAAAGTTATGAGGAGATAAGGAATTAGGATAGCCTAATGACATTCTTCTTAACATGAGATGAGAAATCCCAACTGGGCCTATGGCAATAATGAAATGTCCTTCAGGTCTTATTCTATAAGCCTAGTGTAAAGGATAATTTTAGCATTGTGACCTAAACTATATTAATTATCGGTCGCCATGGATATCCCAAATAAAAAAATACCCAAGTTAGCAGGAAATTTATGGTGATTTAATTAACATAGTAGAAAGAAATTAAGAAGAAGGGAGAAGGAAAGGGTGTAGGAATAGCTGCCACCACACCAAGATGTCAGAACGCTTAGCACACTGCCAGCCAGAGACGCCTTTCCAGGGAAAGAGGGTGAAGAGAGGAAGTGACGTGCCTTATATAGACTGTCTTACATCACTTTCCTGCTTCTCATCTGTACCAATGATAGGTTAGCTTGACTTATGACAGCCTAGGGGTCTATCAGCTGTTTCGGCACATGTCTATTGAAGGCATCTTCTTGGATAATGCTTAATCCTTGAATATGGGTGCAGACATTCCTGATCTTGTTAAACTAAGTAGGGTGGAGCAATGTAGAGTTGCCAAGATCTGATTCTGTTAGACCAAGTATCTCCATTGTTACAAATCAGGAAATAGCTAAATCAGATCTTCTTCTAAAGTACGATCTGAACAGGGCGGAGTAGTTTTTTAAAAAATTCACAATCCCCCCTGATGATCATTGGGACACTAGTATCCCCATTGATCATTTAACATTTAACATAATCATCATGTAGTCCTAAAGCACTTCTACCTTCAGATATATACAATATTCAATTTCTAAGAGGAAATTACAATAGTTAGGGAGGAATAGAAAAGAGAGAAAGCAAAACCAATGTTTTGCTAGGCACATTGACAAAAAGCCAAATTAGGGGCAGTCCCCTTTGACATAAAAGTGTACATTTATAATAAATGTTCAATCAAACTTCAGTTCAATCAACCACACCCAAAGTTCATTCTTGATCTTCTTGATGTAGTGTAGATTTTTTGGCATCTTTCTGCAACAATTCATTCTCTGGATTTAGGAGTTAGCAAGCTTCTTCCTTGAAGATCTTTTCTCGAAGAAAAAAATTCAAAATCTTGCATTTTTATTAAAATACAATTCCTCCCCTCCCCCCCCAAAGTGGGTTTTAAAAAACAACCATTTCAGCTCAGGATGCATGGTTAAATTATGGGGTTGTATGAGTCAATTATCAAAAGAAGAGAAAAACAACAAAAAACATAAGGAAAGGGAAAAAATTGAAAAAAGAAAAAAATTCAAAATAAGCCCTTATACAGGTCCAATTTAAAGTAATTTCTATCCCACAAGTCTGTAGGAACAGAATGCAGTAATATTTCACTTACCTATTTGCAGCTAAGACTACAGGAAGTTGCCATAATATAAGAAAGAAAAATAAAACCTAGAATTTTATTTTTGATAGGGAAGTATCATTCCCTGGTCTGATTTTTTATTTTTCTCGGGGATATGGGGAACCAGGATGATAGTCAAACTTTGGTACTTGTCTAAGTACTTCAAAAAAAAAGTATAGATACAAGGAAAGCCTACGACTTAACATATGTCAAGCATTGCAACCTGGAGTCTCACGCTAGTTTTTTTTTGTTTGTTTGTTTTTTCCGTGTACTCTTTTTGGCACTATTCAGGTTAAGTCTGTGCTTCTTGTTTTATTCCATTTCCTGGAATCAGACACAAACATTAATCACAGTCCCATAACATTTTATCAATAAATGGCAGGTTCCCACAGTTTAAAGCTTTATGGGTATACATTGATATTATAGCAAGTATATATATATATATTTATATATATATATATATATTAAACTTATATTACTGCAGAAAAAATAATATTAATTGTAGGTACCTTTAGTACAAGAAATGAGAAAAAAGGTGAGGAAATCAAATATTCTAATCAAAAGAAAAAGCAATAATAAAAATGAGGGGGAAAGAATCAGAAATTCAATGTGTTCTTGAAAAACAGCATCCACTTTTCAATGCATTATTATTTCCAATGTATGTGATAGGACACAGTCAATCAGTTTCAACAAAAGATGCTCTCTTCACATATAAGTAATGAATCCAAGAGTCCTTCTCTCCAATCTTTATAGATGTTGGAGTAGATAACAATATTTGGAATGGCCCTTCCCAGGAAGGCTGAGTTGCTCCAGTACACTGGAAATTCTTAATATGCACCTTGTCTCCTGGGTTCAGGTCATGAAATAAAAAGTCTAGTGGTCCAGCTTGTGCTGCAGCTCCGGATTCATGGAGTTCGTGCAGTTTGTGCTGTAATTCCTGTATATAGGAATCAATAGTAGTATCTCCCCCTAATAGTGAAGTATATGCAGGGGAGAAAGGCTTAAGCCTGTATAGGCGGATGTCCAAAAAGCCTCCCAAATGGTGAGTTCTCCTCTAGGCCATCTTCTAAGATAAAATAGGGCCAGAGGGAGAATCTCAGACCATTTTAAATGTGTCTCAGTGCATAATTTGCCAATCATAGTTTTAAGTTCTTTGTTCATTCTTTCGACTTGGCCTGAGCTCTGGGGACGATATGGAACATGAAATTTGGGAGTTAACCCTAAGCAAGAATATATTTAATTTAGGACAGAATCAGTAAAATGACATCCTCCATCTGAATCAATACGTGCTGGCAGTCCAAAGTGAGGAATAATTTCTTTTAAAAGCACCTTAGCAACAAAAGCCACTGTGGCTCGGGTTGCAGGAAATGCTTCCAGCCATCTGGTCAGTTGATCTACTATGACTAGAAAAAATTTATAATGTCTGGCCTTTGGCATTGTTATGAAATCTGTCTGTAGGTACTCAAAATGTGTGTAAGCCAGAGGACACCCACCAAAAGCCTTGCCACAAAAGGCATGTTGGTTATATGCTTGGCAGGTAAAGCACGCTGTACAAAAATTAGAGGCTATAGTAGTTATACCAGGGGCTATCCATACTCTCTTAACAGAGTTCATTTTTACAGGGGTAATACCCTTAATAGCCTCTTTTGGGAGAGGATACTGAGGAATGGAAGAAGGTGGGCTAGATTTAGTTTTTATCTGCACAGGAACAGCCAACTTAAGTAAGCCTACATCAGAAGAAGATGTGGCCCAAAGAGACCCTGGTATATTTTCAGGTATTACAAAGGTGGGATGCTCTTTCCCCTCCTTACTCCCTGAGAGAATTACAAGGAATAAATTTAAAGCTTCCTCAGGTACTTCCAATGATAAGGCTTTGAGTTGGATAGAAGGTCCCTCCTCAGCAAATTTAAAGGGGAGTCAGGCATCAAAAGGAAGGAATATTGTACTTCTAGGGGTCCTACAGACACCATTCTAGGGGGAAGTTTCTTAACCCTTTGGGGTATTCCTGACACTCCCATTACATTCTCTGAGCCAACAGAATTACAATGTAAATCAGGTGTACTCTTTAATACAGACCTGGAAGCTCCAGTGTCTAAAAGATAATCATAATAGGTGTTACCCACCTTTAAGGTAACATGGAGTTCATTAGTATAGAGGGGGCAGTGGAGAGTTGGAAGGTAATGGATCGATAATTAGATTCCTGGAGAGGGGCAAGTGTCCTTGGTTGAGTATCATGCCCACTTTCCATTTTAGCCATCTTATCATTTAAACATCTCAATTCTTTCTTTATTTCCTCCATGACATTATTTTCTTCCTCCTTTTCTTTGTTTCCCTTTGAAACATATAGAGCTGTTTTCCACAATTCTTCAAGGTCCATCTCTGGCCATCTTGGGCAATGTGTTCTAAAATGATCCCTAATCACTTTGCAAGAGTTATTGACAAAGTGACTTATACAATTTTCTTTAGATAGGTCAAAATCCATGTATCTACCCCCAAACTCGATTATTCTGTCCACGAATCCGGAGGGTGTCTCTTCCTCATTTTGTCTAATTTTTTCAAATTCCCTCCACTTATCTCTACTGTCTGCACATTCTCTCATTGCCATTAGGAAGGCCTCTCTACAACAGTATAGTTGTAAAAGATCCTCAGAGTTATTATAGTCCCATTCTGGATCCTGAGATGGCCAATGTGCTGCAATGCGCCCCTGGGTTTTGTTGATATGAGCAATTATCTTATCTTTTTCACGTTCAGTTAAAAAAAACCTGTAGCAAGGTTTCAATGTCCTTGTAAGACATATTATACTGAAAAAATATGTCTAACATCTTTTTTGTTACTAGAAAGGGATCTTGTTCATATGTTTACATTTCATGTAAATTCATTTACTTCTTGGGGAGTAAATGGTATATTGTGCCTTAAAATCACCACATCCCTGTTCCATCCTATTTCAGGTACTTCTCTTAGAGGAAACAGGCCTCTAATTGAATTTGTTACCTGTGGGTCAGTTTGACTAAGACCATTTTCTTTAGAAGGATGAGATTTCCTTTGGGCTGGAATTTGGTTTTGTGTAGGAAGAGGAACATGAGAAACTGGGATTTCAAGGGAAGGGTCTTGGGGATTAATTTCAGCCAAGATTTGCAGACCATGAGAGAACAAGTCTGCTAACTGAGCTATGTAACAGTTAAAATTTAGGGGAGATGGGGAGGTAGAAATGAGTTTCTCTCTGCAAGGAGTATTATATTTTTTAGAGGTTTATTAAAGGATAAAGATTAAAGAATATACAAGTAAGAAACACGTGCCTAGGCCAGAGGCCTAGACAAAATAACCTCACATCACGCAAGAGACCGCCTGCTCCAAAACGGAAGTCCAAAAAAAGCCAAGCCCTTCAAAAGCCTTTGAATCCGCTTAAATACCTTCTCGATCTCGGCCCAGGTGAGATTACAAGGCATTCTGGGGAAGTGGAGCAAAGGCTCATGGGGATTGTAGTCCTGTATTCGAGTCTATTTTTTACAGCTATAGGGAAGGTGTTTTCCATCTCTATTTTGGGGAAGGAAATTTCCTCATTTAGAGGTTGAGAAACAGGTCTGTCATGTCCAGACCTATTTCTGGTGGGGTGGATGTTTGCCAATTGATCCTGTAAGAAACATTTTAGATTATCCAATTGGACTTGTATATTCTCCTGCATTTTAGCCTCAAATTTTTTTTATATTTTCCTGTGTTTTAGCTTGCATGTTTTTTATAATTTTCTGTATTTTAGCTTCAGATTCTTGCATAATTTCTTGTATTTTAGCTTCAGAATTTTGCATGGTTTTTTTTTAATTTCAGCTTCAAATATTTTTTTTTTTAAGTTAGCATCTCTAAACACAGTACTGAGGAGTACAAAGATGACATTACCTAATATAAAAAATTGGAGGTATGCTGAATTCCTCAATGTCCCTAATTCTTCAACCTTCAAAAAATGTAGTATTCATATTTATATATATATATGTTTTGTAATTATTTTCCTAGCAGGCTTAACAAAGCACGTGTGGAGCAGGGCAAGGCCAAAACTCTTTTTTTGAGTTTATTTAGTCAATTTAGAACATTATTCCTTGGTTACAATATTCACATTATTTTCCTCCCTCCCCTCCACCTACCCTTCCCATAGCCCACATGCAATTTCATTGGGTATTGCTTGTGTCCTTGATCAGAACCTATTTCCATGTTGTTGATATTTGCACTAGGATGTTCATTTAGTCTACTTCCCCAACCATGTCCCTTCGATCCATGTATTCAAGCAGTTGTTTTCCTTTGGTGTTTTTACTCCCATAGTGTTTCCTCTGAATGTGGATAGTAGTTTTTCTCATAGATTCCTTCTAGTTGTTCAGGATCACTGCATTGCCACCAATGGAGAAGTTCATTACATTTCATTGTACCATAGTGTATCAGTCTCTGTGTACAATGTTTATTCCTGGAGGTTGTTCCAGTCCCCATGGAATTCCTCCACTTTATTATTCCTTTGAGTGCAATAGTATTCCATCACCAACATATACCACAATTTGTTCAGCCGTTCCTCAATTGAAAGGCATCCTCTCATTTTCCAATTTTTTGCCACCACAAGGAAGGTAAGGTTTTTGAGAGAAAGAGGAAGGAATCAGCCTGAATTCCAAGGGGGCTCAGCCAAGATGCCTGAGCCTGAATTAGCTCAAGGGCAAACTCACCGCCAAAACCGAGACAAATAGCTGCCACCATGCAAGATGTTAGAATGCTTAGCACGCTGCCAGCCAGAGCTGCCTTTCTGGGGAAAGAGGGAGAAGAGAGGAAGTGACGTACCTTATATAGACTGTCTTACATCACTTTCCTGCATCTCATCTGTACCAATGATAGGTTAGCTTGACTTAGGACAGCCTAGGGGGGTCTGTCAGCTGTTTTTGCACATGTTTGTTGAAGGCCATCTTCTTAGATAACGCTTAATCCTTGAGTATGGGTGCAGACATTCTTGATCTTGTTAAACTAAGTAGGGTGGAGCAATGTAGAGTTGCCAAGATCTGATTCTGTTAGACCAAGTATCTCCATTGTTACAAATCAGGAAATAGCTAAATCAAATCTTCTAAAGTATGGTCTGAGTGGGGTGGAGTAGTTTTAAAATTCACACTAGCCAGGCTTTCATTCCTGATGAGGATAGGATAGATATCAACCCTGAAAAGAACACATTAATTCTTTTTACTCTCACAGTTCATTTTATCAAAAATATATCAAGCACCTTAATTTATACAAGAAACTGTATTGGGTGCTATATGATAAAACATATCTTAAAATCACTAGCGACCTCTGAGGAGAGAAGAAGCAAGTTTCTTTCTTAGGAGAAAGGACAGGCACCCAAATAGGGCTAGGTGAACCTGGGCATCAGATATAAGCACAGTTGCTTATATTGTCCCTAGCACCTCCCTCCAACTCTCCAAGTTCACCATTGGCTGGTTACTGTGGACTCACATTCTTGGAGAAAAGTTATAACCAATTCCAACCACACTCAATCATTTTATTCCTTATAGGGCAAGCAGGATGTCCATTCAGTGAAACTTAAACATGGATTTGGGGAAATCAGAAACATGTGTGCTTACTGCATTTTGAGAGAAGTCCATCATTTTGTACATTAGTTCCTTCACAGTGCCCAGGATAAAATGACATAACATTTGAATTCTAATAATTCTTTAATAATCAGAAAACTAGCAACTAAAAACTTTAAGATACTACCTTATATCTATCAAATTGACAAAAATAGCTAAAAATTATAAAGTGTTGACAAGTCTATAGAGAAGAAAGATACTCATATTGTTGTCAAGCTTTTTTAATACACTGGCAGCATTAAATAGTCACAAAGTTTATCATAACCTTTGGCCCAGGAATCCCATAACTAAGTCTATTTAGAATCATTTTGTTTTAGAGTAATTGGTAACCCAAGATGTCATCTAGAAACACCCAGCCCTATCATTTTACAGATAAGGAAACTGAAGCCATCAAAAATAAGTGATTTATACAGAGTTACACAGGTTTTAAATAGTAAAAGCAAGATTTGAACCAAAATCTTTTGAAGCTAAGTCAAGTTGCAGTTATTTATTCCTTATAAACAACAAAATTAGATGATCTTTAGGATTAATTCCTTCTAAAAGTCTATAATAGGAAGCCAAGATGATAGAGAGTAGGGCCCCAGCTGAACCCTCCCAACATTCCCCTTTAAACAGTTTTAACATCTCAAATCAACTTATGGAGTAGTGGATCCAACAAAAGATGAGAGGGAGATATTTTTTCAGATTAAGAGAACTTAGGGGTCCAAAGGAGAGGTCATTACGCTCAGGTGGGTGTAATTCTAAAGAAGGGCAAGGCCAACAGCAATAGGCATTTGAGGTAGTTGCAACAGTAGAAGCAGCTTGGACAGTTGATCAGAAAGACATTTCTGGGAATGCAAAGGGAACCCTTTGCTTGAACTGGGTGCAGCTGACATTGATTGGCAATTCCATAGCCCATACACAGTTCTGAATTTCAATTGGTGAGACTGCTTATGGTTAGTCACAAAGGAGCAGGAGATTTGGTTGTACTTGTGGTTGTAATGAACCAGGGGCTCTTCTTAGATAAAAACCAGTGTGTATATCAGGAGAACAGTGACCAAACCTCTCTCAAAATAACACCAGATTAGAAGCACTAAAAATTTGCAGATACCCAGAACTAGCTCCGAAAATAACAACACAAAAAAAATCTAAAGTACCTATCCACTCCTAGGTGAGCAGTGCCCAGCTTCAATATAAACTTCTAAGTGAAGAAATAGGTTTGAAAATAAGAAAACAAATAAAAATAAACAATTGGATCATATGATATGATTTGATATTAAGGAAGACCAAGATATAAGATTAGAAGATACCAATGTGAAAACAGCTTCAAGCAAAACCTCAAAGAAAACTAATTAAATCCAAGAGCAGCAAGAATTCCTGGAAGAGTTAAAGAAAGATGGGGGCAGCTGGGTAGCTCAGTGGATTGAGAACCAGGCCTAGAGATGGGAGGTCCTAGGTTCAAATCCAGCCTCAGCCACTTCCTAGCTGTGTGACCCTGGGCAAGTCACTTGACCCCAATTGCCTAGCCCTTACCACTCTTCTGCCTTGGAGCCAATACACAGTATTAACTCCAAGACAGAAGGTAAGGGTTTCAAAAAAAAAAGAGTTAAAGAAAGATAAATACTGAAGAAAAAATTGGGAAAAGAAATAAGAATGATGAAAAGAAAATTAAGAAAAGAAAATTAATAGCTTGGTAAAAGGCACAAAAATTCATTGAAGAATTTAAAAGGCAGAATTGGTCAAATAGAAAAAGGTGCAAAATCTCGCTCAAGAAAATAATTCATTAAAAATTAGAATTGAACAAGTGGAAGCTAATGATCCCATAAGACTTTGAGAAACAAAACAAAAATCAAAAGAATGAAAAAATAGAAATGTGAAATAACATTGGAAAAACAACTGACATGGAAAATAAATCGAGGAGAGAGTATTTAAGAATTACTGAACTACTGTGAACTTTAGATTACTCTACCCTACTTAATCTAACAAAATCAGGAATGTCTAAACCAATACTTAAGGATTAAGTATCTAGGAGAATGGCCTATGATAGACATATGCTAGCAAATGACAAATCAGAAACAGCTTACAGACCTCTTGGCCTTCCTAAATCAAGCTTAAGCGACCATTGATACAGGTGAGATGCAAGAAAGTGACGTAAAACTGTCTATATATTTCATATCACTTCCTTGGAGAGGTGGCTGATGGCAGCATGCTGAGCCTTTCAACATCTTGGCATGGGGGTAGCTATTGTCTGTGTTAGCGGTGAGTTTTCCTTGATACCATACTGGAAGAAGGCTAGTAACCTAGTTCAGGTGAGGCATCTTCTCTGAGCTCTCTCGGAGTTAAGGCTGATTCTTTCCTCCTTTACCTTCCAAACACCATCCTCTTAGAAAAAGCCTCTAATCTTCAAAGACCTCATGGTGGAGGACTCTGAACACCCCCTGGCACAGGCCAGGCGAGAGAAATCCTATACCTTTCCCTCTCCTCCTTAATTCTTTCCCTCTATATTAATTAAACAACCATAAATTTCCAAGCCATCTTGGGTATTTTATTTGGAATATTCCATGGTGACCAAAATTAATTTAGATTAGATCACAACCCTAAAATTTTCCTTACACTACCTGAAAGTCATGATAAAAAAAATAGCCTCAATATCATATTTCAAGAAATTATAAAGGAAAACTGTTCTGATATCTTAGATCCAGAAGGCAAAATAGAAATGGAAAGAATCTACCGATCACCTACTAAAATGTATTCCGAAATTAAAATTCCAACAAATATTATAGCCAAATTACAGAGCTCAAAGGTAAAGAAGAAAATATTGCAAGCAGCCAGAAACAAACAATTCAAATTCCAGGAAACCACAATCATAGTTACACAAGATTTAGCAGCTTCCATGTTAAATGGAGAGGAGAGCTTAGAATATGATATTCTGGAGAGTTAAAAAGGACATAAGATTACAACCAAAAATAATCTTCCCAGCAAAACTTTGTATAATGCTGCGGGGCAGGGAAATGGATTTTTAATGATATAGATGAATTCCAAGCAGATGAAAAAACAAAGTGAATAGAAAATTTGATTTTCAAACAGAAGACTCAAGAAAAGCATAAAATGGTAAACGTGAAAGAATAATTGTATGGGAATCAATGGACTTAAACTATTTACAAGCCAACATGGGAAAATGATACAAATAACTAATTCCTAAGAACTTCATTATTACTAGGGTAGTTAGAAGGAGTCTGTAAGGCATGGAAAGATAGCTATCTGCACTGGTAGAGGAAATATCTTGCATAGACAGAGGGCACAAGTAATGAGTCCATTATGTTGAAATGATCTCCAAAAAAATAATGTAGAGGTGAGAAAGGAATGCATTGGGAAAAGGGGGAAGGGAGAGGTAGAATGGGGCAAATTTCCTCACTCGAAGGAGGCACAAAAGGAAGACCATTTATGGTGGAAAGGAAAATGGAGATAGGTAGAAGGCAGTGCTTGAACCTCATATTAGAACATGATTAGGTATAAAGATCTAAACTAACAGGTAAAAAAGAGAGGTAGTGGATAAGAGTTATGCAATGGATTTTAAGGGGAAGGACAGAATGGAGAACACAATGGTCAAAAACAAAATAGACTTTAGGAGTTTCAGGGTAAAAAATGATCATAACTGGGAAAAGGATAAAAAAATAGTTATCAAAAATTATTTCTGAAGACCTCTTAACATTACCATTTAAATTCTTAGCTCATTAAATTCTCCAAAGGTTGCACATAATTTAAAGAGCTTTGTTGAAATCCATCCATCATCATCTATGTGACAGTTGACAAAGCCAAAATAGAAAAAAAAAAGGCTGTTTTTTATATGGGCTTATTCAATAACATTTGTTCAGTATAGTTATAAGGGAAAGGTGGTAACAGAATATAACAGTAGTTAAAACATAGTAGATTAAATTGATTCAGTATAACAGAATAGTATTGAATACATTAATATATGAATATAAAAAAAAACAAAATTAAATCTTAAACAAAACAATCATCAAAATACAGTAAGATACAGAGACTTTCATTTTTAAAAAATGGAGTCTGAAAAGGCTTAAAATTTCACCTCCAGATCCTGTAAAGTTCCTTTTTCTAAAATTCAGATCCCTATTGTCAGCACTGTGGTATCTCCCATTGTGAGGGAGAACATGGGTTTTAGGAATCTCAAACTGGGCATGCCCAAATGGCAAAGAGTTGTAGGGAGATGAATTTCTCCCCGAATCTCAGGCAAGATAAATGAAAGGATCAGTGCACTCATTCTAAACATCCTGAACTTAAAGCTAAGTCTATTTTAAGATCTTAATACAAAAAGGTGTTAAGTAACTGTAAAGGGTAAATTAATCACAAAAAGGTTAAGTAACTAACAAAATGTGAACTTAACAAAGAAGTGTTAAGTTATATGGCGGTTGAAGAATTAGAGACATTGAGGAATTCAGGATACCTCTAATTTTTTATATTATTAGGTAATATCATTTTTGTGCTCCTCAGTACTGTGTTAAGAGATGCTAACATAAAAAATTATTTGAAGCTAAAATACAAGAAATTATGCAAAAATTTTATGTTGGGGGTATGCATTGACATTATAGCAAATATATTTTAATCTTATATTACTGCTAAATCAAAAAGTTAAAGAAAATCTTAATACGGGTGACATGCTTTAAATATAAAAAGGGGAGAAGAAAATGCGAAATAGTATATTGCACATGCAAGAAAAATATAATAATAAAAGAGTTTTAAAATTCAAAATTATAGCTTATAATCATTGACACACTGTGTCAGCTAAGGAAATATAGAATACAAGGCTTTTCACCAAAAATGAGATCCATTTCCTCATCATACCTGGCCATGATCCACTGTGAGTACAAGCAAATGAATTTCACAAGGTAACAGTTTTTTTTTATAAAGAACAGTAGTACCACATGTAATACACCTTCAAAAAGGTATCAATATCCCCAAAATTCGCAATAGCCCAATTAATTACAATAGCAAACAAACCCACTATCATATTTCACATAAGTTGCTGAATGACATAAAAAAACTCTGAATTGATGGATATTTGTCACAATTTTTACAGAGGTAGCAAATCTTTCAACCTTGGCAAATACATTTTAAACAAAGTAAAACTAATTTGGGTCTAGAACAACATCAATAAATCTAGATATCATTCTGGTGGAAGTAACGTAAGCTGAAGAGTTATAAATGAGAGATGCTCCTCTTTTGGGAGTCATCCAGGGGTACAATGCCCTGGGATTAATTTCCCAGCTCCTTTGGTATGAGACTGTGATGTCCCATCCATTCACATTTTTATAAATGTGGGAGGTTGGGATTATAATTGTATTTCACTTCAGCTACTAAAATGGGCCTTATCTGAGTTGTTGAAAAAAATCTAAAAATCATATCTAAAGACCCCTTAAAATCAATTTGAGATATTTAGCTAAAACTTATTAAATTTTCCAAAAGTTGTTATACAATTGTAACCAGTTTTTATGAAGTCTACCCATCCTTTTGATGACAATTTACAAAGTCAAAAATAGAAAAAGGCTGTTTTTATATGGGCTTATTCAATAATATTCGTTCCGTATAGTCATAGGGCAAAAGCAACAGAATATATCAGTATTAAAACCCAGTACCTTAAAATGATTCAGTGTAACAGAATAGTATTGAATACATTAATATATGAACTTAAAACTACAAAATTAAATCTTAAACAAAACAATCAGCAAAATGCAATAAGATACAGAGATTTTTATAAAACATTGGAGTCTGAAAAGTCTTAAAAATATAACCTCCAGACTCTTTAACGTTCATTTTTTTTTTATCCATTTAGATGCCTATTGTCAGAAGGCAGAAGAATGGTAAGGGGTAGGCAATGGGGTTCAAGTGACTTGCCCAGGGTCACACAGCCAGGAAATTTCTAAGGTCAGATTAGAACTCGGGACCTTCCATCTCTAGGCCTGGCTCTCAATCCAACAAAACACTGAGCTGATCCCCCATAGTGAGGGTGGGTTTTAGGAATCTCAAATTGGACCAAAGATTTGCAGGTCGATGAAATTCTCTATTGAATCTCAGGTGAGATAAATAAAAGAATCAGTGCAGACATGAAAAAACATCCTTTTAGATAGGAAATGCACTGCTCTCTCTGTCCTCTGCCACATGGAGACTGATTGTAGCCTAAGGAAAGATCACCCCACCCTTCCCTGTTTTTACCAGCTAGTTTTTGATGCCAAAGACACAACAGGTCCTGGGGCTGAGCCTGGGGCGACCTGCCTTAGGAAGCTGGAGATCAGCGGGGGCTGAGCCAGAAGGGTCCTGATCAGGAGAGCGATCTGGGTCAAGCAGATCTGGAGCAGATGAATGGGGGCAGGAGCAAGCTGAATCAAGAGGCTTTGCTGAAAAATCTTGGAGAAATGTAGCTTAGAAAAACATTATCTAGGCTATCTTTTTTTAAAAATTTTGAGAAGTTCTCATCCAAATCTTATGGTTGCCAAAACTGTAAAAATTAAATTAGTCTCTAGTAATAGAAATATTATATTTTAAGAGGTTTATTAAAGATTATTAGAAATCAAGGAATAAAGAAAATACAAATCAGAAAACCAAATGCCTAGGGCTGATTAGCCTATTCAAACTCCCTGTGCTTAGCTTACCCACTACATCACTGCCATGGAAGAGTATGAAGTAGGCTTTGCTGCCAGTTAAAATACTCATTGTGATCTCTCCCAGGTGGAGACTCAGGTGAGCTTATAGGGAATTCTAGGAAGTACCAAGGACTTCTGGGGATTGAAGTCCAGGGTTCAAATATCCATTTTACAACTCCTAATTAAGAGTAATCTAGGCAGTATTGTCAGTGAAGGTTGCCTAATTGGGTTGTTTGTTCCCTGAGGGAAAGGGGATTTGTAGCTATATAGCTTCCCCAGTCCTGCCGCTTTTTGGTTAAAAAAAAAAAAAACAGCTGTATTCTATTCTAATTAAGGAGAAAAGAGAGAATTAAAAATGTTTTATACTCACCTTCTCTCACAGCTGTGTTTCAAACTGTTTAAAAAGCTGGATTAAGTAAGTAATAAAGAAAGAAAGGAAAGAGATTTCACAGAAATTTGAGGGTCCTGGTCACAACCTTCCTGGATTAGCTAGACTGTAAAGATAAACCTCCACTACTAGAGATTTAAATATTTTTTCTTAAGAAGATGTCTCTCCCCCTTGAAGTTGTTCACTCACACTTGATTCAAAGCTTGGGGAAAAGATAACTACTTTAAGTTCAATTAACTCAATCAGGGTAATATAAAGGAATAACTGACAGGGAGAAGAGTGGGAATGGATAGTGGGGGAAAAGGGGGTTTCTGTCTCTATCTAAATCCTTTTCCCTCCTTCCTTGAGTTTGGGGGGAACTCAGGCTTTCACAGCCTTAGCTCCTTGAGAGATAGTCAGGTAGACTGACCCTGGGTTTGGCCCCTTGGCCACAGTTCAGATCCAGGGTAACAGGAGCTGTGAGGTAAAGTCTGACAGATTCAAAATGCCTTTCTCAGGTTTCTCTTCAGTAGTCTTTTCATTTGGGAAATGTTGGGGGAAAGGATTTCCAGTCAAAAGCAGGAAAAAGTGAGTAGCCCTCAAGAGAAAATCTTATTCAGCCCTCCCTCTTCAGTTTCTCAAGACTGAGAGAGCAATTGCTCTTCAGAGGGAACTTTCTGTTCCTCAAGATTCCATCCTCCTGGGGCCCCTCCCCCATTGAGGTGATCAGATCCACACACTCTTCAGCCTGGCACTTTTCCCCTAGTGCCAGCCTCTGTCACAAGCTTCCAGGTAAGTTTTGGTGAGCAAACCTGATTCTGAATGTAATTATATTAGTTCTTCGAATATAATAGGTGTGTCAACCATGATTGAAAAATTTTACAATGACGCTTACTTGAGATTCTCCCCTCCAGGCAAGATCTACATATCTCACCATTTGAGATGCTTTTTGTGCTTCCCCCCCATCCAGGCTAAATCTTTTCTCTTGCATACACATCATTTCTGAGGGGGACATTTGTATTGCTCCTTATATTCAGGATTTACAGGTCAAATTGAGAGAACTCCACAACCCTGGAGGAACTCAGCCTACCTGGGAAGGTCCATTTCATGTACTGTTAAACACTCAATAAGATATCAAAATTGGAAAAAATAACTTTTGGATTCATTGCTCCCATGTAAAACAGGTACCTTTTATTGACATTGAATGACTGTATCCTGTCACATGTATTGTATTTGCTGATTGTTTTAAGAGTTAATTTTGTTTTTAAGTTTATATATTAACATAATCGATCATATTCCATTATACTATGTCACTTTTAATTACTGTGTTTGGGCTATTAGCTATATGTTCTGTTATATTATCTTTATTTGTACCTCCTCTATGACTGTACTGAAGAATATATCATTTTAAAAGCACATAAAATCTTGGGAAAATCCTTTTCCTGGAAAAACCATAAGTTCTTATGGATGCTTGGGTTTTCTCCAGATCCATAGAAATTACATATTACCTTAACATACTTTTGTCCCTATTTGCCTTTGTTAATTGTCAAATAGATGATGATGGATGAACTCCATCAAACTGTTTGCAATCTGTATCAGTGATCTTTGGAGAATTTAAGGAGCTAAAAATCTCAATTGATTTTAATGGGTCTTCAGAAGTGATTTTCAGATATCTAGTATCATCCCTACCTCTGACTGATCATTTGCCTGCCTCTGAGTTGTTTGTAATAAGAGGTTCATTTGTAGTTGAAGTGGCATGCAATGGTACTGTTTTATTTTCCCATCTCCGCATTTATTGAAAATGTAATGGATGAGACATCTGAAGTGATCTTCACTATTTTTCTCCTTGGCTCCACATAACACTGTTATGGTCTCATACTAGAGGGAGGGAGGTTTCTCAAGAGGCTTAGTTACCTTGAAATAGGTTATAATCTCATCTGGGAAGGGAGAATGATTTTTCCTGTGAAGCCTAGTAGCTTCAAAATGAGTTTATTATATTTGTAACTCTTCAGCTTATTCTACCCTTCCACCAGAAAAATCAAGGATCTTGGGGGCATTCTAGACCCAAGAGATTGAGACCAAATTCAGTAGCCTCTTTGTCAGCAGGACAGAGGTTTTTCTGGGCTCTCCTGCCAAATTTTAGAATGGTGGTAGTAATAGACTTTGTTTAAAATATCTCAGCCAAAGTTGAAAGATTGGCTAGATCTGTAGAACTTGTGACAATTATTAATGAGCTTCAAAGGTTTTTAGAAGACCCACAGCAAGTGGCTATATTCATTCATGTGAATCCTAATGAAAGCAGGTCTGGTTGCAGTTGTCCCAAAATGGTCTCTTATAATTTGGGGGATTTTGGTACTTCTTAGAATCTGCATTAGTTGTATTGTTTTAAAAAGGTTTTTGCCTGGTGAAAAAATCATGTACACTCACACTGTGTATCATGGCCAAGTTAAAAGAGAATTAAATGTCATTTTTGGTTGAGAAACCTTTGTATTGTGCCTCTGCTTGGCTAACACATTGTCATATGGAATGTGAACTATGAAATCATTTTTTTTCATTCTATTTGCAATAGGATATTTGATTTTTTTTCCTTTTTCCTATCCTTTGTAGTACTTGAAGTACATGAAATCAGTATTAATGTTTTTTATCTTGAGGGATAAGTTTACAGTATCTATTAGCCCTTATAACTACGCATACCCAAAAGCTTTAGGTTATGGAAACCTGCCATAAATTGATGTTATGTTATGGGACTTTGCTTAATAACTGTGTCTGATTCCAGGAGAAGGGAACAAAATAGAGCCACTGCACAGTGCCAAAGAAGCACAAAGTTAACCTGCACAATGCCAAGGAGCACAAAGGTCAAGGAGACCAACCAGTCCTGGTGGGATTGATGATATTCTGCACCAAGAAAAGGGACTTGAACTTGTTTGGAGTTCGAGGTTGAGGTTGTTTTACATACATGCCACACTTCTTTTAAGCATCCCACTTTTACTGATATTCTGGCTCCCCTATTCCTGACAGTGAAGATAAAATCAGACTAGGGAGGGGGCAGCTGTGGGTAGCTCAGGAGATTGAGAGCCAGTCTTAGAGACAGAGGTCCTAGGTTCATATCTGCCCTCAGACACTTCCCAGCTGTGTGACCCTGAGCAAGTCACTTAACCCCTATTGCCTAGCCCTTACCAGTCTTCTGCCTTGGATCCAATATTGGTTGATTACATGGAAGGTAAGGGTTTTAATTTTTTAAAAAAATCAGATCAGACCAGGGAATGATTTTTCCCATTTGCTGCTGAAACCTAGACCCTTCTCTCTTATATTCTGGCAATTTTCTGTAGTCCTGGCTGCTGATGGGTAAAGTGCTATATTGCTGCAATTGTCCTACAGGCTTGTGGGACATAAATCACTTTAATTGGACCTTGCTGGTGATTCAAAGACCTGTTAAAGGTTTATTCTTTTTCTTTTAATCAGAATTTTATACACATAAGATTCTTATTCTATTTTATTTATTGTTTATTTTTTTATTCAAAATTTAATTTTTCCTCTTTTATTTGGGATTTCAGAGGGGGATGGTTTTCCTTTTGACAATTGTTTTATATACCTCATAACTCAGCCATGTATCCCAGCGTGATTCTGGTGTTGGTCAACATCCTCCTCATGGGGGATTGTGTAATTATCCTAAAATCCAAGATTTAAAATCTTTTTGAGAAATTTCAGGAAAAGAAACTTCCCAACACCATAAATCAAGAAAGCAGATCTTTTTGGAGAAGGTGCCATAAAGATGCCAGCAGAAGTGACATACTGCATCAAAAGATCCAGAATGAACTTTGGGATATAATGAACTGAACTGAAGGCGTTGAATATACTTATTCTGAATGTAAACTCTTATGCCAAAGGGGATTTCCCCCTAATTGGCATTTTTTCAATGAGTCTATTAATCGTTTTTTTTTGTTTTATTCTTCTTTTATTTCCCTCTTATCCCTCTCTATTGTAGCTTCCTTTTAGAAAGTGCAATATTGTATGTACTTTTAGTTAGAATATCTTTAGAGGTATAACATAATTATGTTTAAATGATCCATTGGGGAGACTAGTCTCCCAAAGGATTACAGGGGTGAATGATGTAGGGGGAATTTTATCCCCTCCTCATCCTGGATTGCCAACCCAATTCATCCCATTTTTTACATGCCAGTACTGTGTCCATGAATGTAAATAAAAGGGTATGGGTAGACCCCACATAATGCTCTACTTCCCTGAGCAGGCAGGTGAGACAGAAAATCCTGTAGTATGAGCTACATGTGGCCAGACTTAGAGTAAGGAAGAGATTTTAAATCTATGCATATCTCTCTTTTTTATTTCAAGTGATTATTAATAAACTTTATAAAAACTAAGAACTTGGCAATATTAATGTTAATCTAACACTAACAATGATTAACTGTATTCAAGCAGTTATCTTACTTTAAAACTTACACTAATATAATCATAAAATACCTATTAAAATCTTTACTTATGCTAACATATTTAACTATCCTAGGATTTATGAGATTTAAAATGGTTGAGGTCTTAAACTGTAGTGGTTAAAATAGTGGAAGATATAAATTGTGATAGATATAAGAGAGGGTGAGTAAGTTTGACTGGAGAAATATGTTTCACTACAGTGTCTTGGGTTTAAAATCAAATATAAGGTGGTTGCCAGGGAAATATTCCCAATTATTCAAATACCCAAGTCAATTGGGTTTTATAGAGATTTTAATTAACAATACAATGAGTAATCAAAGAAAGAGAAAGAGAGAGTAAGAAAGGAATAAGTATGAAGGGCCTCAAAGCCAATATGGCCTAGACCTGAGTCTTAAAAGAGAAATCAGTCAGTTTTTTTAGTACTCACCATAAGATCTGTCTAAGTAAGGATTTCTAATGACATCAGGCCAGCAGCATCTCAGCTGCTTTCACCAGCTCCCTCCTCCATCTGAATGTTTCAGAATCAGTCTCCTCAGAATGAGTCTCTCCAATCTGAATGTTTCAGAATGACTCCCCAGCTCTTCCCTGAGCTCTTATTTTTAAGGGCAAAATCTTCTCTGTCACCTCCCCTAAGTCCTTACATCTACCAATCACTGTAGATGTTTCTAAAGGACCGCCCATTTTGAATTCACAGCTGAGTAGTTTTAATCTCTTTAGTAAGTCAGGAAAAAAATGCTACTGTGTCGACAAATTTCATTAGAAAAAACCTCTGAATAAGTTATCACCCTTTTAGGTTTAAGTAGTTTACAAGTTGCCCCACCTTTATAGGTACTTACTATCCCATTGTATCAATTCTAAAACAGTCATGACTCAAAGAACTTCCTGTCCCTTCCATAAGCATGGATCAAAGTACTTTTCATTGTTCTCAAGGAGCTCTCTGTCCTAAAGCAGTCCTAAGTAGGGTGGAGTAGGGATATTCCCAAGGCAAGGAGCCCCCACACTCAAGTAGAGTTCTCACCATCTGCTAGGGAATTTTTTTAAGTAGAAGATTCCCCAATGGGGGAAACCCCTAACATTCATAAGTCTGAGAAATTTTGAGGTTTACAATCCCCCCTGATGATCATGGGAGACTAGTCTCCCCATTGATCAATTAACATAATCAATTTTGTAATTCAAAATGCACTTCTAACTATAGATATACATGATATTCAATTTTCTAAGAGAAATTAGAATAGTGAGAGAAGAAATAGAAAAGAAAAGAAAAGAAAAGAAAAGAAAAGAAAAGAAAAGAAAAGAAAAGAAAAGAAAGCAAAACCAATGTTTTGCTAGGCGCATGGACAGAAAGCCAAATTAGGGGCAGTCCCTTTTGGCATAAATGTGTACATTTACAATAAATGTTCAATCAAAGTTCAGTTCAATCAATCATATACAAAGTTCATTCTTGATCTTCTTGATGAAGTGTAGATTTTCCGGCATCTTTCTGCAACAGTTCATTCTCTGGATATAAAAGTTTCAAGCTTCTTTCTTGAAGATCTTTTTCTTGAACAAAATCAAAATCTTGAATTTTTATAAAAGTATAATCTTAAATAAAAATCAAAATTCTTGGATTTTTATAAAAATACAATCTCAAAAAAAATTCAAAAATTCTTAGATTTTAAATTAAAATACAGATTACAGTTATGATTAACTCAATAATACTGGTAACATTAAAATCTAATCCTCATATAAGGGGGTAGAGGGTTTTTACTCACAATAGTAATATGAAAAAATGCTCTAAACCACTGTTATTTAGAGATAGGCACATTAAAAACAACTCTGAGGTACCATCCCACACATATCAGAAATGACCATTGCTGGAGTGGATGAGGGAGAATAGGTATATTAATAAACTGTGGGTGGAGTAGTAACTGGTTCAGCCATTCTGGAAAACAATCTTGAACTATGCCCAAAGGGATATAAAACTGTGTATATCCTTTGATCCAGCAATACCACTACTAGATCTTACCTTAAATAGATCAAAGAAAAGGAAAAGACCTATGTGTAGAAAAATATTTATGGCAACTCTTTTTTTGTGATGGCAAAGAATTGGAAATTGAAAGAATGCCAACCAATTGGGAAATGGCTGAACAACTTGTGGCATATGGTTGCAATAGGTTACTTTGGTGTTCTAAGAAATGACAAGTAGGATGCTTTCAGAAATAAACCCTGAAAAATCCATGAACTGATGCAGAGAGAAGTGAGCAGAGCCAGAAGAACATCTACAATAACAGTAAGGATGATCAACTGTGAACAACTTAATTATTTTCAATTCCAGATAGCCCATGATGAAAAATGCTATCTACCTTCAGATATCCAACTGATGAGCTTTGAAGCATCCTTTTTTTACTTTATTTTTCTTGTTTGTATATGTTTTCTTTTGCAACATGACTAATATGGAAATATGTTTTGTAAGACTTCACATATTTAATATTATATTGCCTTCTCAATTGATGAGGGAGTGATGGGAGAGAGGGAGAGATTTAGGAACTTTATACATTTTTAATTAATATTTACATTTTTTATATGTAATTGGGAAATACTTGATGAAATAAACTTTAAATTTTTAAAGTCCATTCCTCTTATATGTGTGTGTGTGTGTGTGTGTGTGTGTGTGTGTGTGCGTGTGCCTAATAAATGTAAGGTTAAAATTATGGTTGAGACCGAATGTAATAATTATATTTGGTCGCCAAGGATTTTACTTATAAAATCCTAATGAAACACCCAAACTCAGCTGGAAATTTTATGGTGATTTAATTGATATAGTGGAGGAGATTAAGAAGAAGGAAGAAGGAAGGGGCTAGTACTGGGTGGGAAGATTAGGAGATCTAGAAAGTAAGGTTTTGAGTGTGAAGAAGGAAATAATGAGCCTGACCTCCAAAGGGGCTCAGCTAAGATGCCCAAACCTGAATCAGCTCAAGGGCAAAACCCACTGCCAAACACAGACAAATAACTGCCACCACTCCAAGATGTCGGAATGCCTAACACACTGCCAGCCAGAGTCGCAGAGTCTCCAGGGAAAGAGGAAGAGAGAGGAAGTGACATGCCTTATATAGACGGTTTTACGTCACTTTCCTGTGTCTCATCTGTACCAATGATCGCTTAGCTTGACTTAGGACAGCCCAGGGGTCTGTCCATTTTTCTGCACATATCTGTTGAAGACCATTTCCTCAGATAATTAAATCTTGAGTTTGATGCAGACATTCCTAATCTTGTTAAACTAAGAAGGGTGGAGAAATGTAGAGTTTCCAAGACCTGATTCTGTTATTCCAAGTATCTCCATTGTTACTGATCAGGAAATAGCTAAATCAGATCTTCTAAAGTATAGTCTGATTAGAGTGGAATAGTTTTAAAATTCACATAAACTTACCCTGAGATTTCATCCATCTGTCTAGACTACTTCTTATTGTCTATTACTTGGACATTCCAGAGGTCTTCACAAATTGCTTCCATTTACTTATTTCTCACTCCTCCATTGGTTTTGGTCTTCAACAGTGGCTTAAAATTATCTTTCCAAGATGATTAGCAATCTTTTTTATTTTTAAATTTTATTAATTTATGTAACAATTACATGTAAGATTTCCTGGTTTTTTTTAACCAATGACATGTAAAAACAAATTTCCACATAAGTTTTCCAAAGATATATCATCCAAATTGTTTCCCTTCCTCCCTCCCTCCCCACTCCCAGAGTGGGCAAACAATTTGACCTGGGTTATATGTGGATTATCATTCAAAATGTATTTCCCTACTGTTCATATTTGTGAATAAATAATCATATAAAACAAAAGCCCAAATAAACAAGTGAAAAATTGTATGCTTTCATCTGCATTCCAACTTCAACAATTCTTTCTCTGGAGGTTTATAGCATTCTTCAACAATCTTTTTATTGCTAAGTCTTTTTCCTTCTTATTGCTAGCAGAGTCTAGGCTGTAATTTGGAAACTATTTTTTCCTCAGTGCAAATACTTTTTCCAAGCCAGACAAATTGATTCAAGTTAAAATTACATGTCAAAGTGTATGTTTTATTTTGGTTCATTGCTGAAGGGACATTATCTTCTATACTGAAATAACTTTGGTGAATGAAATATAATTATATTGAAATATATACTATATAACTTTTAAGTTTTGAAGTGACTTTGTTGAACTCTCATATGCTGAATATTTGTGTACTGAATGAATAGTTGTCAAATTTGTTCAGTTATGAGAGAACTGGAATAGGTAGGCTTTGACCCTTAATGAAGATCTTTGGTTGAGAACCTATCTATTGTTTGGGATTCAGATAATGATAAGCATGATTTTGAAAAGACTACACTGTGCTATGGACACTTTGGGGAATGTCACATACTGAATTAGTCATTTTATAAAAATCACAGTGATAGTTGTACTATGTGAGTAGTCTTAAAATGGGTCATTTCAAGATTCCTACACAGATGATTGTTAAGAGGGCTATTTAGAAACTAGTTATTAAACCGTGAGCTGCCAACAAGTAGCTAATGAACAAGTTCAAAGCTTACTTGATGAGTTGAGGACAATGTAAAAGATCTGCTGAGGAAAACACTCAACATGTTGAGACCCAGTAATCACAACTTTTTCTGTAGCAGGTTATAGTGGTAAGTAGGAGCAACCAGGTATTACTGGTCTACCATCAGTAATCAGTGATTCAGTGGCAGACATTTAGCCTACTAGTAATTTTACAAAAAATTCCATGAAAATCTATTATATTTTTCAAGAGGTTATGCATGAGTTCTATTCATAATTGAACAGCAAGGACAGTGTTCCAAAATAGTGGTCAGAAAGAGAGAGTAGAGAAGTCATAAACTTGAATGTTTAGGCCATAATGAAATAAAAATAGAGATCCCTTTAGTTCATTCTGACTTTGCTAAAAAACTCAGACTGAGACAAACTAGTAAGAAGAATTGCCCCTCCTGAAGAGAAAAAGATGTTGAGATAAGAGGTCAAAGCAAGACTACTTTGGAAGCAGCACCAATTTAATGCAGCTGAAGAAGCCAAGGTGTTTTGTGCTGTGGGATATATGGGTGCTATGGAAGAGGCATGAAGGAAGAGAGAGTTTCATGTATGCAAGATAGAAAGCTGGGAACCTCATCTGTCAATCAAGGTGAAGATTCCAAATAGAATGTTCCCAGGAAAGTCAGTTGGAGTCAAGCCAGGCTGAAGGGGGAAGAAGCTCTGAACTGGACCATAGATGTGTGTGTGTGTATGTGTGTGTATACATATATATAGATCATGCAGTCTACACTCAAGAGAAGAATACATGATAGGTTTGTCAGAAATATAGTGTACAATAAATGCCTTTTAATCCAAAGTACCATCTCACATCCAACAGATTGGCTGACACAACAACAACAAAAAAATAAATGTTAGAGGAACTATGGGAATATAGGTACACTAATATTGTTGCTGAAGCTATGAACTAGTCCAACCATTCTGGAGAATAATTTGAAATTATACCCAAAGAGCTCTAAAATTATTCATATCCTTTGACCCAGAAATGCCACTATTAGGTCTGTGCTCTAGAGAGAACAAAATAAAATGAAAAGGAATCATGTATACAAAACTATTTATAGCAACTCTTTTATGGTGGCAAAGAATTGGAAACTATCCAAAGGAAATGTCCATCAGCTGGGGGGAGTACAAGTCAGTTACCAACTGCCACTCTTGTCAGTTACAATACTGAGAGAGTGTCTATCGTAAAAGGGAGGCTGTACTAGGGCTGTCAGCAGTAGGATTTGGCCTTCTTGGATGCTAAGTAGCTAGAAGCAAAGCTTGTGGGGACAACAACCATTTTCTAACTGTTAACTCCTGGAAGTTAGAGCCTAGAAAAGATCTAATGGGAAACATGTTACAACTAATACTATGGTTGACTGTGCTAGGAATAATTGCCATTTATTGGGGCTACTGTATCATTTATAATACAGTTGCAGGGATGATAGACAATGTTCTGGAGACATTAACCAACATGACCATGGGATGGACACAGTTGCCAATGAACTATCTAGATGTAAATTACCTCTGGCAAATCATACCCCAAGACTATTTTGTGTTCATGATAATGACTAACATCTTAAAGAATATCAAAGCTGGTGCCAACCTGATCTTCCAAAAGAAAACTGTACATGCTCTAGTCATTGATAATAGATTGGAAACATTGTTTGGTCAGATCCCTCTTATAACTGAGATGTACCAGGATTACATGCATAGAAAACAAAGCATGTGTACGGGAACCGACGAAGAGACTGGGGATGTTACGGGATAGACAAATAAGGACGATATGGTTACTAATACTAATATTGGGACACCAATAGGTGCAGTTGGGGGAAATGACCTTGCCAAAAACATACAGGTACCAATTAATGCATCTGCTAACAATCTTGAAAATTCATCAAAGACTCAAAAGATTATGCCTTTGCGTGATATAGCTAAGGTCACTGATAACTCTGGCATATTACATGCAAAGGTTCATAAGTCATTCACCACCCATGATTTAGAGTCTTTACATAACCGTATGCCTAAATTTTTATTAGAGCCTCATCTCTCAATTAAAGAACTGAAAAGAGCATTTCACCTATATGACCCAGATTTTGAGGATGTAGAAATTCTTTTATCTGAACTTTTTACACCCCAGGAACATAAAAATTTTATTGAGCAAAGTAGAAAAGATTCTTCACTCACAAGCTGGCCAGAAGTTTTTGAGGATCTGGATTTTTATAATCCAAGATCAATGGCTTATCTAAGAAAATGCCGTGAAGATCTATTGCAGGGAATGAAACAATTGTCAGAAAGACCCAATGCATGGGGAAAATTTGACAGATTATCCCAAGAAAAGAATGAACATCCTAGCTCATTTATTGATTGCCTTATTGGAAAAATTGAGGAAGTATTAGGTTTTAACCCTGATTCAAAAGAAACAGAAGTACAAGTGAAGAGACAATTTCTCAAGGGCTGTGATAAGCACCTGAGGGATTTCTTCAGGAACTATTGCTCTAAGTTTGACACCATCTCACTTAATGAACTTAGAGATACTGCCACCTATCTTCATGATAACAAAGTAGATCAAGAAAAAGAAAAGAATGCTCTAAAGAAAAAGCTCCAAGAGACCTCTGAAATATTAAGGCAGAAAGAATTAGAGGAGGTTAAGAACCTGACTACAATTAAGACATTTAACAAACAAACCACACAGTATAGACAGACACCCCAAAGTCAACAGAGGGTACAAAGAGATACCAGGACTTATTTTTTGTGTTCTTGTCAAGGACACATAGTAAGAAACTGCTCAATGAAACATCGCTATAAACAAGACCTCTATCACAAAGATGTCAATAAAATTTATATTTTAAAAAGTCATTAGTCAGCACTCCAGAAATGGCTTGGTTATGTCACAATAGTGAAGGATAACAAGTGAAACACTTATGCTCCTCACAATGTTAATTGAAAGTAAGGAAGGCCTCAGCACACTGATTAAATACCCTATGCAGAATTATGGGGTGAGGGGATAGAGGAAAATTGCACAAGATTGGGAGAAACATATAAGTTTGTGCCTTTCTTTGAATCCCTAAAGCTTAGCATTGTATTTGGCACTAAGCACTTAAATGCTTTATTAACTAATTATATTGTTGTAGAGTATCTACTTTAAGGATATCACAGATCCATCCGTTTTAGTATTTAAAGACTAAAATGAATAAATTAATGAATATCAAAATGTATGTCCCTTTCTCTAAGGTAAGCTTTGCTATCTCCTGTGGTATACAAAATTGTACCTGCCATAATAGGAGATACATAGTCCACAGGATACAAACCAACCACTTGCGTGACATGTAAAGTACTTCTGATTTTATTTAATATATTGGACTCATTTGTGTCTTTAACATATTCTCTAAGGTAACTTATCTCAACTCCTGCTCACATTGATAAGTTGAGTCCCCAGTATATGTATGTCCCTAGTTCTATGGATGGCCCTAAGGATTTGGGGGGAGGATTATCTTTCTTAGTTCTATAACTAATGAGCCCCTATCCATGTTGGGAGCAGGTGGGATGTCTGTAATCAGAATTTTGCTCCCCAGAACTCTCCTACCCAGCTTCCCATTTGTGTCCTCACACTGAGTGCGTACGTAGGATAAAATTCTTGTTTATTGCCTCTCTCTCTGGCCCTTCCCCTGAACATGGCTGTGGAAGCTGGCTTTGAGCCAGGCAGGAGAATATACTCATGTGGTCTTATTTTTATTAGATAATTAGCTTTTATACTTCTATTTCTTTTTTATTCCTTCCACTTCACGTGATTATTAATAAACTTTATAAAATTAATACTTGGAGATATTGATATTGATTTAAATCTTATAGATGATAGCTAGAATACTGTTGAAAGGGAAGAGGGGAAATGGGTTGCAATAAGTAAGAGAGAGAGTTTTGCAAGAAGAGAGCCAGCCATATGCCAGGAACCAAGTGACAAGGGATTCTGAAACACAGAGAAGGGATAAGAGGGAACACCAATGGTTGCTCAGGGCTCTTGAGCTTCCTGTCTCTGGAGCTGAGGAGAGTTTGACTTCCTGTCCCTTGGAGCTGAAGAAGAGTATCTCTGTTTGTTCCTGACTTGAAGAAAACCTACTTTAAAGTAAAATCAAAGTGTTCCTGACTGCGGTGAAGATTAACCCAAAGAAGATCAGTGACCATCGAACCTGAGCTAAGCCCATACAGTGTTGGTGAAGGTCAGAGGCCAACTCCAGCCTGGTCCAACTAGGGTTGAACTCAGCCATAAAGAGTTCACCCTAAAGATACTAGAAGATTTCTTTCTTTCTATAAACCAACCAGAGAGGATTTAGTAGAGCGAGGTTTAGCTAGTGAGTTTTGGGGAATCTAACCAGGTAGACCAGTGCTTAGGGAGCATTAAGAAAGCAGAAGAAATCTCCATGAGGTGGTTGTAGAAGGGGGAGGCTAGTGTGAATTTCATTAGAGCTAGGGAATCCTTTTCCTTAATCCTCCCTTCATACTTCTTTATTGTTTTAAAATAAATCCCTGTTCCTGTTTTACCGATCTACTCAAGAGACTAAAAGCTCACTGGTCTTAGTGGGGCAGGCTCACAGGCCTGTTTCACTGAGAGGTACTGAGGAATCCAGTAACCTTAGTATCTCAACATCCTAACACCATCATCTTATTATCCTTATTTCAATACCAAGCCTGCAATCTGGAAGACCTGAGTTCAGATGCAGTCTCAGACACACACTATCTGTGTGACCTTGGGCAAGTCACTTAACCTCTGTTTGCCTCAGTTTCCTCAGTTGTAAAATGGGGTCAATAACAGTACCTAGCTCCCAGGGTTGTTGTGAGGATCATATAAGATACCAATTGAAAAGTGCTTAGCCAAGCCCTGACACAAATAGGTGCTATGTGTTAGCTATCATTATTTATCATGATTATTAGTTAATATTACTCAGCTAAACTTGGTTTTTAGAAATGTTTATAAGGTAGTATATTTAGCACATTTCCCTCTAAAGTTTATGACACACTCTCCCACATGTATATGCAGAGATTAGTGAGAAATGGGTTCAAACTTAGAAAAATACATATGGCAAAGGATTAACTCACAACTCTGTAAGTCTTTTTGCTCATCTTCAAGATGTTCCCCTTAGAGTTGGAGATGGATTTGTTTTCTTTTTGGGTTCTGTAGAGCTTTGAATCTGAATCCTATTTGTCCTTGGCTCCTTATATATACACACTGGCCATCAGCTGCTAGGATGCAGATGGAAAGTCCAAAATCCTCCTGGTTCTCCTCTTTCCAAGGCAAAGGGAAAAGAGAGAGAGATCTAGGCCACATTTGAGAGATTTTCCCTCCCTCCATTCCTAAGCAATTCTTTATGAGATGTATCTCTCAAAAAACTTGAATTCTCTTGGTTTCAAGTAGTTTGATGATTTTATAAAGGCCTTTCAGGGCATAAATAAATCCTTCATCCAATCTGAACATATTTCCTAATGCACCTAGGGAAAGTCCAGGCCTTGTTCACATCTAATGAACAATCAAGACATAGTCTCACCCAATGAATGTACCAGAACTTAGCACCTTGACTCTTTAAATGGGGTGGGCATGATTTGTTAATAGTTAAAGAGCTTCTACATATTTACATTTTATTACACTATCATCTGTACAGGGGAATCCAATTTTAACCTGTTTTCCCAGAATCAGATAATTTCAGTATAAGAGATTATTGGGTAATTGGGTTTAGGTTCTGCAGAAGAAAAGGGCTCAGCTGCATATTGTTCTACGAATTAATTTTTCCAACAACCATGTATAAGTTCTATAGAATGGCAATGTCTACTGAACCCAGCAGCCTCCTCCAACTCCTGACCTCCAATTCAGCTTCCAAAGCTGAATTACCTCGAACTACCTTGAACTGGTTCAGACAGCTCCTTTTAAAGAGAAATTTCTCTTGTGTCACCTCCCCTAAATTTTCATGTCTACCAATCACAGTAGACACTTTTCCTAGGACAGCCCATTCTTGGTTTTTAGTTCTCACCTTCTCTGGGTAATTATATCTAAGAGAAGCTCACAAATAGAGGCTAGGGAAAAACAGGTGTCTTTTGAGGATACAACTAGAGGATGGGTACAATGCAACTAACAGCACTGGTGTTGGTGAGGTAAGGGGCCAAGAAGTACAGTCAGAGATTGGTAGCAGTATGGAGTGACCAAAATGAGTAGCTATTGACTAACTACAGTGTGTTCCAAAGAGCCCAGAGTTTAGAGGAACTTTAATGATGTTCCCTAACCTCTCCAACAAGTGATTAAAAGGTCTCCCCTTCACTGGAGAGACAGAAGGACTAAATGAGAGGAAGAAAAATATTTTTCTTCCACTAAGTTGAAGATATGGTGGGCAAGACAATAGTGGCTTAATTATAGTACTTTGTTATTTTCTTAGCATATTTTAAGTAAATGCCTCTTATCTTTCAATGATGTTACATGACTTATTTTAACTTGATCAGATGTTAGATTGTAAAAATGACTGCTCATTAGTAATGGTTTTGAACAGATGAAAGATCCAAATAGATTTTATGAATATGACAGTGGGATACTACATAAGCTAATCATCTAAATGTCAGCTCCTTTAGGGTTGTAGTGGCCTACTTTTGTATCTGTAACCTTAGTGTCTAGCACAATGCCTTGCAGATGGTAGACACTTAATAAATTCATTCCAAGATACAGTTGTGTGAATCTTAAAATTTCTCAGACTCTACCTTGGAACATTATCTTAAGGTTATGGTTAAGGTTATTCCTTATTTTAAACAATGGAGGTAACTTGATCAGGAATGTATTGGGAACTTTAAAATTACTCCACTCATACTTAGGCATACTTTAGGGGAAGATAAAGTTGTAAAACTCCTTAGTGAACAATGAAGGTACTTAACTCATACTTATAGTGAGGCCAAAACCTTAAGCTAGGTCTATTTTTAGATCTAATACAAAAGGGTGCTAAGTACTTATGAAGGTCAAATTAATCACTAAAAGGTCAAGCAACTTGTAAGGGGCAAGTTTAACAAAGAGGTGTGAAGTACTCAGAAGATATAATCTACCCAGAGAAGGTGAGAACTAAAAACTAAGAATGGGCTATCCTAGGAAAAGTGTCTACTGTGATTGGTAGATGTGCAAATTTAGGGGAGGTGACACAAGAGAAATTTCTCTTTAAAAGGAGCTGTCTGAACCAGTTCAAGGTAGTTCGAGGAAATTCAGCTTTGGAAGCTGAATTGGAAGTCAGAAGTCAGAGGAGGCTGCTGGGTCTCTGAACACTAGAGTTTTGCTTGGAAAGATCTTGTGGTGAGTGATTAAAGACTGACATAGTTTCTCTCTTAAAGAGAAAAGGCCTAGGCCACTGGCCTAGGCCCTAGCCTTTTCCTACTATTTCCTCTTACTCTGTCTCTTTCCCTTTCCTTAATTCCTTCATTTATATTAATTAAAATCTCCATAAAACCCAGCTGACTTGGGTATTTCATATTTGGGAATTTTTCCCATGGCGACCACTTATTTTTTATTTAAATCAAGGTGCTAAAAGTTATCTTTACAGTTTGGGCAATTCACAGTCTTGAAACCCATATTTTTATGGTCACAGTTGCCACATTACAGTATCCATGTGTAGGTCCTCATTTTCTAGAACTAGGGAATGAAATTCTATACCTAGAAATTGTTCTCAAAAGTCTCAGACCCAATCTCAGAAAAGAGGCTGAGAATGAGTCACCTCACTATAAAATTTAGGCCAAGCCAGGTAAACTCTTCTGAAGTACAAGCAGGTCCTATGAAAGAACAAACCATTGAATGGATAAAAATGATATACAACCTTTAGGGCTTTAAATAGCTTGGACCTAAAAAAAAACAAAACTGAAAGTTCAAGGGAATACAGTTTTAGGAATGCTTTATGAAAGAATCTCCTGGAGTGGGGAAAAAAAGATTTCTCTCTCTTACTTCTGCCTTTGTCCATAGTGTCTAACAAAGAATTGCTCAAATGAAGACACCTCACTTAGTACTTTGAGAGAACTGAAGGCATAGTTGAAGTAACAGAGACACACATTCCAAACAAATACAGATTCAGAAAAATAGTGACTTGAGGAAAGAAACAGCTTCAATGAACAGAATCCTTGACAGCAAAGAAGAGAGCTGGTTATAGACTCTGAGAACTAGCCATGTCAATTGAATGTTGAACTGTAAAGATGAGCAATCCCTAGAGACTCAGCTAACCAACCTAATTAGAATAATTGCTGTGCCTAAAGGGAACAGCATCAGGACTTTGTAAAGAGAGAAAGGACTTACCAGCCTTTAATAACAGGAGTTGTAAGTTGTCCTTAGAACATGAGTCTCCTACAGCTGTATTTCATTACCATTGTACTCTTTAAGTTGGAATATATTTTCCCCATTGAAACAATGCATCATTCATGAGAGAATGCACCCCAGCTTTATTTTTTTGTTTCTTTTTTAAATTTTATTTAATTGATTAATTTAGAGCATTTTTCCAGGATTACAAAAATCATGTTCTTTCCCTCCCTGCTCCTCAACCCCCTCCCATTTCCGACGCACAATTCCACTGGGTTTTACATGTGTCTTTGGTTAAGACCTATTTCCATATTATTGATATTTGCACTAGGGTGATCATTTAGAATTTATAACACCAATCATATCCCCATTGACACATGTGATCAAGCAGCTCTTTTTCTTCTGTGTTTTTACTCCCACAGATTTTCCTATGAATGTGATCTTTCTCATAAGTCCTTCAGAATTGTCCTGGATCACCATTGCATTACTGCTACTAGAGAAGTCCATTATATTCGATTGTACCACAGTGTATCAGTCTCTATGTACAATGTTCTCCTGGTTCTGCACCTTTCACTCTGCATCAGTTCTGGGAGGTTGTTCCAGTTCACATGGAATTCCTCCAATTCATTATTCCTTTGAGCACAATAGTATTCCATCACCAACAGATACCACAATTTGTTCAGCCATTCCCCAATTTAAGGGCATCCCTTCATTTTCCAATTTTTTGCCATCACAAAGAGCGCTGCTATGAATATTCTTGTACAAGTCTTTTTTCCTTATTATCTCTTGGGGGAACAAGCCCAGCAGTGCTATGGCTGGATTAAAGGGTAGGCAGTCTTTTAGCACCCTTTGGGCATTGTTCCAATTGCCCTCCAGAATGGTTGGATCAATTCACAACTCCACCAGCAATGCATTAATGTCCCTACTTTGCCACATCCCCTCCAACATTTATTACTTTCCTTTGCTGTCATGTTAGCCAATCTGCTAGGTGTGAGGTGGTACCTCAGAGTGGCTTTGATTAGCATTTCTCTAATTACAAGAGATTTAGAACATTTTTTCATGTGTTTATTGATAGTTTTGATTTCTTTATCCAAAAATTGCCTATTCGTGTCCCTTGCCCATTTATGAATTGGAGAATGACTTGATTTTTTTGTACAATTGATTTAGCTCTTTATATATTTGAGTAATTAGACCTTTGTCAGAGTCCAGCTTTATTTTATAGCTGCAGTTTTTTTATTATGCCATCTTAGTAAATTGTCTTTGCTAAAAGTTATGTATCTACTGGATGCTTTTTACTAGGAAACACATTTTTGGACGTGGTAACCTATAATTTTAGGGTCCTCTGAACCTAGAGTAGTACCAGTTCTCATGGATCCAAACTACAAATCGGGGAGTAACCAAGAGGAAGTGCCACATTTGTAGCATTAGGCCAATTCTGGGATATATGTAGATTGTCAGTAAGATTTCCTTTTTTAGTTGAAAATTTTTATTTTTAACTTTTTCTAATAGCATATAAAAGCAATTTTTTAAAAACCCTTACATTCCATCTTAGAATCCATACTAAGTATTAGTTCTAATATAGAAGAGTGGTAAGGGTTAGACAACTAGAGTTGTAATTTGTCCAAAGTCACATAGGTAGGTAGTGTTTGGAGTCAGATTTGAACCCAGGACCTCTCATCTCTAGGCCTGACTCTCAATTCACTGAGCCACCTATTTTCCCTCTATAAAAACAATTTTTAACATTTATTTTTCAAAATTCTTAATCCCAAATTCTCTCCCTTCCTCTCTCCCTTTCCTTCTTCTTCAGAAGGTAATCAATTTGATAGAGATTAGATATATACAGTCATGCAAAACATATTTACATATTAGCTATGCTATAAAAGACAGACAAAATAAAGATTTTTTAAAAGTATGTTTATGCCTGCATTCAGACTTCATTTAGTTTTTTCTCTGGAAGTGAATAGCATCTTTTTTTCATCTTAAGTCCTTCAGAATCATTAAATTGCTGAGAATACCTAAGTCATTCACAGTTAATCAATCAACAATATTACTGTTACACTGTACCATGGTCTTGTGGTTCTGCTCATTTTACTTTGCATCAGTCCATCTGCATCTTCCCAAGTCTTCCTGAAAGCATCCTGCTTGTCATTTCTTATAACACCAAAGTAAACCATCACAATCATATACCACAACTTGTTCAGCCAAATGGCTGATACCCAGTTGATGAGTATCCTCACAAGTTCCAATTCTTTGCCACCACAAAAAAAGAGTTGCCATAAATATTTTTGTATAAATAGGTCCTTTTCTTTTTTTTTCTTTAATTTTTTTGGGAAATAAACCCAGTAGTGGTACTACTGGACCCAAGGGTAGGCAAACTTTTATAGCCCTTTGGGTGTAGTTCCAAATAGTTCTAGAGAATGATTGGACTAGATCACAACTCCACCACAGTGCATTAGTGTCTCAACTTTTCCACCTCCATTCCATCATTTGTCATTTTCCTTTTCTGTCATATTTGCCAATCTGATAGATGTGAAGTGCTACCTCACAGTTTTAATTTGTATTTCTCCAATTGATAATGATATAGAGCATTTTTATATGACTTGAAAACTTTGATTTCTTCTTATGAAAATTTCTTATTCGTATCCTTTGACCATTTATCAATTGGAGAACGACTTATCAGTTTGACTCCATTCTCTATGTATTTGAGACATGAGAACTTTATCATAGAAATTCTGTAATACTTTTTCCCTCAGCTTTCTGCTTTCATTCTAATCTTGGATGCTTTGGTTCTGTTTGTGCAAAATCTTTTCTTTTTCCTTGTAAACATATTTTATTTTACCAATTACATGTAATAGCAATTTTCCACGTAAGTTTTCTGAAGTTATATGATCCAAATTATTTCTCTCCATCCCTTTTCTCCTCCTTCCTGGTAAGCAATTTGATATATATATATATATATATATATATATATATGCATATGTATACATATATTATCATGCAAAACATATTTCCATATTGTTCATTTTTGTAAAAGAATACTCATGTAAAACCAAAACCCCCAAATAATCTAACGTGAAAAATTATATGTTTTAATCTGCATTCTGTCTTCAACAGTTCTTTCTCTAGGGGTAGAAAGTGTTCTTCATCATAATTCACTCAGAATTGCCTTGGATCATTGTATTGCTGAGAATAGCTAAGTCTTTCACATTTGGTCATTCCACAATGTTGCTGTTACTGTGTATAATGTTCTCCTAGTTCTACTTATTTCACTCTGCATCAGTTCATGAATGGCTTTCTAGTTATTTCTGAAATTATCCTGTTCATTTTTTTACAGCACAATATTATTCCATCACCATCACATACCACAATTTGTTCAGACATTCCCCAATTTATGGACATCCTTTTAATTTCTAATTATTTGCCATGACAAAAAAAAAAAAGAGCTGCTATAAATATTTCTATATAAGTAGGTCCTTCTCCCCACCCCCTTTTTTTTACCTCTTTGGGATATAGGCCTAGTAGTTGTATTATAGGATCAAAGATTATGCAAATTTTAAAGCTCCTTGGGCATCATTCCAAAATGTCCTCCATAATGATGATGGGATCAGTTCACAACTCCACCATGTAAATCTTGAAATCTCTCAGACTTGTGAATGTTAAAAATTTCCCCATTGGGGAATTCTTAATTGGAACAAATTCCCTACTGAGAAACATTCCCCATTTTGATGTGAGAACTCACCAGGATCAGAAATGGGAGGACCTCTACTCCAACCATACTTTTTTTTTTTAAACATTATTTTATTTGGTCGTTTTCATACATTATTCACTGGAAACAAAGATCGTTTTCTTTTCCTCCCCTCCCCTTCCCCCCCCCCCCCCCGCCTTTCCCTCTCCCATAGCCGACGCATGATTCCACTGGTTATCACATGTGTTCTTGACTCAAACCCATTTCCCTGTTGTTGGAATTTGCATTATAGTGTTCATTTAGAGTCTCTCCTCAGTCTTATCTCCTCCAACCCTGTAGTCAAGCAGTTGCTTTTCATCGGTGTTTTTACTCCCACAGTTTATCCTCTGCTTGTGGGTAGTATTTTTTTTTAGATCCCTGCAGATTGTTCAGGGAAATTGCATTGATACTAATGGAGAAGTCCATCACCTTCGATTGTACCACAATGTATCAATCTCTGTGTATAATGTTTTCCTGGTTCTGCTCCTTTCGCTCTGCATCACTTCCTGGAGGTTGTTCCAGTCTCCATGGAATTCCTCCACTTTATTATTCCTTTGAGCACAATAGTATTCCATCACCAACATATACCACAATTTGTTCAGCCATTCCCCAATTGAAGGGCATCCCCTCATTTTCCAATTTTTGGCCACCACAAAGAGCGCAGCTATGAATACTCCAACCATACTTAAGACTGCTTTAGGAGAGAAAACTCCTTGCTAAACAATGAAAGTACTTGGACCCATGCTTATAATAAAGCAAGGAGTTCTTTGAGCCAGGCCTGTTTTTAGAATTGATACAATGGGATGCTAGGTACCTAAAAGGGTTGGGCAAGTTTTCTCTTGATGAGATTAGTTGACTCAGCTGTGTTTTCTCTCGTTCAGACTTACTGAGGAGATTAGTCGATTTAGCAGGAATTTAGATGGGCAGACCTTTGGAAAGCGTCTACAGTGATTGGTAGATGTAGGGACGTAGGGGAGGTGACATGGGAGAAAAACCCCTATATAAGAAAAAGCAGAATCTCTTGAGAAGAGAATCCTTTTGGAGAAATCCTTTTGGAGGATCTCTGATGAGGATTGCTTGGGAAGAATCTCTTGAGAGAGGCTCTGGAGAAGGGAAGCTCTTGGAGGACAGTCTCTAAGGAGGTCTCGCTGGAGCTCCTCTAAGAGGGCTCTGTCCCTCTGGAGGCTCTGGAGAGAGTCCCTTTGGAACAGTCTCTGGCTGGAAGGCTCTCTCGTGAAGTCAGCTGAGATGGAGCTGGCCTGGTGTCACTAGAATCCTTGCTTAGGCAGACCTTGTGGTGAGTGTTAAAAGACTGACTGACTGATCTCTCTCTCTCTTAAAACTCAGGTCTAGGCCATGTTGGCTTAAGGCCCTTCATACTTATTTCCTTTTTTCTCTCTTTCTCTCTTTTCTTTAATTCCACATTTGTATTAATTAAAATCTCTATAAAACCCAGTTGACTTGGGTATTTGAATAATTGGGAATATTTCCTTGGCGACCACCTTATATTTGATTTAAAACCAAGACACTGTAGTGAAACATTTTCTGCAGTCAAATTTACTCACCCTCTCTTATATCTATCACAATTTATATCTTCCACCATTTTAACTCACTAAAGTTTAAGACATCAACCATTTTAAATCTAACAACCAACAATACATTAGTGTCCCAAATGTGCCACATTCTCTCCAACATTTATTACTTTCCTTTACTGTCATATTGGTCAATCTGATTGGTGTGAGGAGATACTCAGAGTTGCTTTAATTTGTACAAGCCCTTTTTGTTTTAATGTAATAAAAATTTACATTTTATATCTTATAATGATCTTTGTCTCTTGTTTTGTCATAAATTCTTCCCTTATCCATAAATTGGACATATAAAATATTCCTTGCTCACTTAATTTGCTTATATCACACTTTATGTCTAAATTATGTATCCATTTTTACCTTATTTCAGTAAACCATGTAAGATGTTAGACTATACCAAATTTCTGCCAAACTGCTTTCCATTTTTCCCAGTAATTTTTGTCAAATTTTAAGTTCTTATTCCAAAAGCTTGGATATTTGCATTTAAAAGAATTAGTAACAAAAAATATTTCCAATGGATTGGGAATGGCTAAAATAGTTTAAGTATGTGAACATAATGGAATATTTCTATGCTAAAAGAAGCATGGCAACTGATGAAAAGTGAAGCAAAATCAGTAAAACATTTACAGTGACTTCGTGATCTCTGGTGACCAAGAGGGTCTAAGGACATTTCTTGGGATCAGTACACAGCATTGCAGTTGTTGCTTATACTTCATATCCCCACGTGACAAGCTTCGGAGACAATCTAGCCTATGGTCACTAAAGACTGTTTGCTCCCTGGTCATTCAGAGGATCTGAAACTGACTACCTTTCCAGTGCCTCAGAGCACAGATCCCATGAACATGAAAGTGTTTCATAAATATCATAGGATTATAATAATTTGTTTAAAGAAAAACAGTGGGTCAGATACTAATCTATGCAGTATCATGGTATTACGCTTCCTAATCTATGGGGAGTCAAAAATCAGACAATTTTAGCTTTGAAAAAAGTCACAACACCCTTTTAAAATCCCTTCCAATATATATAGGCCTTGTAATACTTTCTTTTTTTAAGAGAGAAAACATTTTTATTGAGATATAAAAAGTACTTATAAAATTTTCAGAAGAGGAATACAATTCTCTGTTACTGTATAAATTCATTCGTTTTTTTTTTAATTGTGTTTTTGGTAAAATTCTACCTTAACCATACTAGAAACCATCATTATGCTCTAGGATATGTGCATTTAAAAATTTTCACCTTGTATTACTTTCTAATTGCATTTAACTGGTCATTGACCCTTTTTTCTCCTGCTTACATAATCTGAGTGAGTAGATGCTTTCTGAACAGCTACATATGGTTAAAAAAAAAAAGACTTGGCAGCAATCTGTAATCATTGGAGGACAAAGGCCTTTCCACTTTGCTCAAATGGAGAATTAAATATTAGTGTGATAGTGCTGGGCTACACAATGTTTATGTTTTTATTAACCTGCCAACAAGAATAGTTCATTGGCAACCTTAAATATTCAGAAGCAGAACACATTTCCTTGACACACAGGCTAAGCAGCAAAAAAGCTTTTTTCCCCCTTTAAACCATTGTTAACTTGGAAATAACACAGAACTACCAAAGTAGTCAGAAAAACCTACTCTTTAATCAGGAATAGGGATAAGGTCCAATAGTGGCCACCACACAGAGCCCATCACCAAAATACCACACAGGGCCCATACCTCGGGGACTCTGGGGACTTATCCCTGAGAGCAGACAGCACTCAAAAATGCCAGCTCCAAAGAGGGATGGAACTTGGGGGGTCCTTTATACCTTTCTGGGGAACTTCATATGGGAAGCCTGCAGAGACAAATCTCAAACTGGTTGCAAAGGGATTGTAGCCAGCCTCAGGGCTGAGTTTATGATGTCTCAAATAAAATACTCTTTCTCTTCTCTAAATTAAGTAAGGGGTTTATTGGGAAAGAAGGAAATATAAGAAATGGAGGGAAAGAGGGTTTGGGTTTCCCTAATACTAGAATGAGTCTTAGGTTGAAGGATGGTGGGATATAGTTCAATTTGGGAAAATGGGCTGATAGGTCTAGTTGTCCAGTCACTATATCACAACAGAGCAAATCAGAGAGAGCTGTACTTTGTCCTTCTTTCTTCTGTCTTCCTAGCCAAGAGACCACCTTCAGGCTTCAGGCTTCAAGGCTAAAGACAAGAGACACAATTTCTGTCTTCAAAGCCAAAGACATAACAGACTTCAGTTGGTCTCCTCCCCTTCCTCCAACTGCTTCTCCAGGTCACATTCCAAATAGAATGCTCTCATTTGAATGACAGGTCATCAGTCCCAGCTATTCCTGTCTTGTTACAAGCTTTTCCAATTTCTCTCTTCCACAGAGCACCAAGGGAGAGAATACAGAGAAGGCCAAAGATAGACATTGAAAAATGTCTTACATTTAAGGGAGAAGAAGTCAAAAATATACCACTGAAAGAGACAAAGAAGGTATGAGGTGCTGCCTACCTGAAAGATTCAGACAGGCTGAAGGAGAACCTTGGAAATGTAGTTTCACAGAAGCCTAGAGAAAATAATTCAAGATAGAAAGCAGTGGTCACATGTCAGATATTATGGAGAGGTCACAAAGGATAGGGACTGAAGCCATTAGATATGGCAAGTAGGCCTCCAAAAGTCTAAAAAAAGTGGTTTCAGTAAAGTAGTAGGGGAGTTTAGAAGAGCAGTAAGAAAGTAAAAACATGAGATATGGCTCACTTTTTAAAAAATACTGTTTGTCAAAGAAAGTAAGGAGAAAAAGAAGGCAATATTTTGAGAGAATAGTTTATCTGAAGTAAAGAATTTTTAGGATAGGGAAGATTCAAGAATATTTGTAGGTAGAGAGAAAGGAAGGAGTCTCATTCTAATTTAAACATTGAAGATTTTGGCAACTGAACACCTTCAAAGGATAATGGATCAAGAGGTATATATAGTACGGAGTAATTGAAAGTGGAGATAAAGGTCATTAGAATTAAGGACAGTTTTAGGATTAGGACTATTAGGAGAATCATGTAAGAGGATGGTGTTGGGGATGAGATAGAATAGATTATATTGAACCAGTATCAAGATGTTTCACTGTGGGTTGAAGACCAGCAGTTAACTCTGACCAGGGCAGTACCCAGTCTGAGATCAACACCCAGACCATTCAGTAATAGGAAATGTATTTAATTTTAATAGGAAAAGGTTAAAGGGAATCTGGATAACCCTAATGCTAATTCCGCTAACTGGGGATTTTACCCCCAGATCTAAATGTCTCCATGAGGAGAGTCTTCAAAGAGATGTTGGACTATTCTAATCTCTAATCTAATCTTTCCTCACTCACCTAAATTTCCCAATCCCTGTAATAGCTAATTCTGTACTAACCCCCTCCCCTTAGTTAATATTAAAAGGGTAATGGTCTGTGGTAATGTAAAGGGTGAATATTATGGTCGGAATTGAGAAAAATCTAAATTAAATGGTCACCAAGGGAAATCCCAAATAATAATATACCCAAGTCAGCTGCCAAATTTTTATGATGTTTTAATTATAGGAGGAGGAAGAAAATATTAGAGAGAGAAAGAGAGAGAGAGAGAGAGAGAGAGAGAGAGAGAGAGAGAGAGAAGGAAAGAAGTTTAACTCAGAACCACTCTGGCGCAGGCTGAGCTAAAGCAGGCGTTAAGGCCTTGGAGAGCCAAGGCATGGAAAGGGATCAGTCCTTATCACTCATGTGACCAATCTGAAGGAAAGCAGTCTGTGGGGCTCCTCCAACCTCAAGCTCAAACCTCAAACTGAACTCTAGCCCTCCTCCCAGGAAGTCCCCAGAACTCCAGAGGCTCTTTTCTACCTCACTTCCTGCGTCTCACATGTGCCAATGGTGGCTCAAGCTTGACCTAGGACCACCCAGAGGTCTGTCCTTTTTTTGCACATGTCTGTTGAAGGCCATATTCTCAAATAATTAAATCTTGAGTTTGCTGCAGCCCTTCCTAATCTTGTTACACTGAGTAGGGTGGAGAATGTAGTTTCCAAGACCTGATTCTGTTATTCCAAGTATCTCTATTGTTATTGATCAGGAAATAGCTAAATCTGATCTTCTAAAGAATGGTCTGAATAGGGTGGAGTAGTTTTGAAATTCACAGTAAGCTTAGCAGGACCCAGGGAAGGTCCCAGATCCAAAAGGACCTAGACCTTGTCTTACAATCATTGCATAGAGGTGGTTTAGAATCACCAAGTTCCTCTCCAAGGAAATATAGCACATAAAATAGCAGGCAGAATAGGAATCAGGACTAAGCACTCAGGATAAGCAGCCACACTCCCCAGATACCTTCAGAGAGAGAGACCACCAGACCCAACAGTCCCTGAGTAACAGCTTAACGGTTCCTGCAGAATTCCAGAATCTTTTTCCTTGGCCTCATGCCTCTGCCCTCTGCAAAACCTACCAAACTTATCTCTTCCTTATAACAGTCAGCAGTATGAACATCACACTTATCTGAAGTGATGATAGGGGGTAGGGTAGAAAAAACTGTGAGCTAGGTACTGAAATCATTAATAAAAGGTGTTTTGGAAATTAGTTGAAGACAATGACAAACTGATTTCGGATTTGAACTCAGGTCTTCCTGACTCCAGCCTCAGTGCTCTATCTACTGAGCTACTTTGCTGCCTACTACATAGATATAATACATATAATAATATAATGCATGTTTTATGTTTTGTATACATATATATATGATCAGGAGACAAAGATAGGAAGAGAGTATAATTAAATTAATTGGGTTTTTGTGTGAAATTTGGTAGTGAAGTGGTTATTGGATTAAATTAGCTATTTTTATTCCTTCCTCTTTTTGAACAGAGGAAGGTAAGATCTCCAAGTCCAAGTGATAAGGTAAAAATATAAATAAAACATCAAAGGCCTAGTAGTGATCAATAGGCTTCTTGACAATTTATTAATCAGCCTGGGATCATAGAATGGATGAATTAATTCAGTCAAGAGCTCTCAAGTAGATGAATTCTAAATCAGAGCAATGAATGTTCTGGGGAGGAAGATGCCACTCTTCTGGAAAAAAGGGAAGAGAATATCATGCTGTGACATGGACTCTTAAGTCTAGAGATAATCAAGGCCATAACCCTAATCAAAACTGGGTTACCAGAGCTTCAACCCGGGGCACCAATATCCAAGAGGCACACTTCTTCTCCGTGGCATTTTTCTGGTCTGCTACATGCTTCACAATCCTCTGCAGGCTCTGCACAATGCAGCACAACCTCTGAAAGTCTTTCTAAATATCCCATTGCCTTCCTTTCCAACCACCATGCCCTCCACCTGACACCTTCATCCCTTCCACTTTTTTCATAAGTATTGAAGAATCATCAACTGCAATGGAATCAACTAAACTCACTAGTGGATGAACCCTTCTTAGGAAGCAAATTCAGTCAACCAATTAAATTCACCTGGAGTCCCAGAATTCCAACAGGTCTGGTGTTGGGCACCAGTTTTGTCCCAGAGAACTTTAGCTAGAGAAGAACTCAGAAGTCTAGGTGTTCCCTACATATATAGTAATATGCCAAAGAGTTACTTTTATATATACTCTGAATTACCTGTAGCTATAGTCTTTATTTTTCTGTAGACTACTCTTCTTTGGGAATAAGCACTAGAAAGTATTCTCAAGTTGTACTTGGTAGCAGGAATAATAAAGAGAGAGAAGGGACTAGAATTGAGCACTAATATACAGTGGCAAGAGAAAAAAAGAGAAAATGTAAGTAAAGATTAAATGTGATATATTTTCTAACCTCAGAGTCAAGAGATGCAAGGATAAACAAGGCCAAACTCAATAACTCCAGTTGAGATTTAGGCATCAGTGAAGTTTAATCTAGAGAAAAAGAAGGGAAACTTCCCAAGTCAAGAGCTGACTAAAGTCTCCTTAATCAGTTTCTGAGAAAAACCTGAGATGTTGCAAAATTGCCATACTTAACAAGGCCTCTAGCTTCTTTCTTTATTGTGATATTCACAGATGGCATGAATTTCAAAAGGGGAATTAGTCATTGTGGAGTAATAATTGTTGGAAGCTAAAGCAGGTAGTAGGGCATATATTTGCCCTTTTCCCTTCATTCTATGAGTAAGGAAGAATTGAAGAAATAGATTCCATTGGAAGAAAAGTTGATTTATCATTGATGGTCAATGACCACTATGTGCAAAAATCAACTTTTTTTCATAATAGTAAAGGGGTTACACATTTCCCAATGCAAAGGACTAATAGAAAAGTTAGAGGTATGGGCCCAAAAGCTAAGTTGGATAGGGATGAAAGCATGAGAGGAAATAGCAACAAGAAAGATTCCCACCTAGGAAATATATAAAGAGGTATGTCTGTGGAAAGACTTGATATTCCCAAATTCTTTATGAAAAAGGCCCTTCTATTTGAGGAGAATTCTTTGAATTGTGGAACCCAAGACAAGAGGCCCTCAAGATCTGGGCTCATATAGTCTAGGCTTGATTCCAGGGAGCTACTCTTTACATATATCTCTTTGGCTGTTTTTTTTCTGACCAAAAGTTTATTCTGGGAAGTTTCAGAATATGGCTTGTGTCTAGGTTTCCAAAAATGTGGGTAACAGAGTATCTAGCTCCTGAATAAACATTTAATATATGAGTGTATTTATCAAGCATGCAACAGCGTTTATTTCACCCCCATTGAAAATGCAAAGGATTCATGGAATCCAAAAGCAAAGGCAGAAAATGCATAAAGTACTCACAATAATCCATAAATAATTAATACAATAAATATCCCTTCCTTTTCAATGGTCACATTTTTCCATAGAGTTCTAAAGTCCTTCAGACTTAGTAATTGCCTGTGTTTAGATTCCTTCAAATGCAGCCAAACTTGAGGTCACTAAACAGGTAATAGGCATATTCTGATAAGTCCCACTTCCCCAAAGGTTTCTACCTCAAGTTTTGCATTGGCCCCTTCATAGTTTGAACTCTCCTCAAAGGGGAACTGAACTTGGAGGTACCGGACAGGCAACCTTCAACATTCTGGTGAATTCTATCTGTCCAAAAATTCCTACGGAGTTATCCCCATCTACCTATGCCCACCTGATTCGGACTCTCCTCTGAAAGGTGTTCAACTTTGTGCTGCTAATCAGAAAAATACCCTGCCTGAGTCCCTCCCTGGATTCCCCTGTCAAGGAAACCCTCTGGGGACAATTTCCTCCCCATTAGACCTGCATCTGCAAAATACATCACCATAATGGAGAGCAAAGTCCAAGGCCCTAGCATTTCCATGGCTTCAGGCTTTTTCTACTGCTTCTTCATGTACCCTATTATCATTTCTTTCCAAGAGACACACAATTCAGAAAATTGCCCTGGATCCCTGAACTCTTAAATTTGAGCAAAGTCCAAGGCCACAGTTATTGAGGAAACCCCCCTTCTCTAACTAGAATGCTGCATTTGGAGAATATATCATCTAGGAAACCACCCTCTTCCTTTAACTAGAATGACAGGGCTCAAGAACACCTTATGTACAAACTTTCCACATGTGAGTAAAATGTCTTCCTCTACCAGAAGGAAAGCTTTAATGACTCTTGGTGGGGGTGTTAGAGCAGGAACAATGCTACATACTGTAAACCTTAAAATTTCTTAGACTTATAAATGTTGGAAATTTCACCATTGGGAAATTTCATACTTGAAGAATTTCCTACTGATAGTGGGAACTCTATTGGAATGTGAACCCCATTGGCATGGGAGGTTCCTTCTCCTCCCTACTTAAGATTACTTTAGGACAGAAACCTTTTGCTGAACAATGGAAAGGACTTTGACCTATGCTTAAGCATAGAACAGGAAGTTCTTTGAGTCATGATTGATTTTAGAATTGATACAATAGAGATACTTGGAATGACAGAACCAGGTCTTGGAACTTCCAATCTCCACCCTGCTCAGGGTAACAGGATTTAGGAAGGGCTGCAGCAAAGGATCAAGATTTAATTATTTGAGAATATGACCTTCAACAGACATGTGCAAAGCCACAGACCTCTGGGCAGTCCTGGGTTAAGCTAGAGCCACCATTGGCACAGGGAAGACATGGACAGTGATTGGTAGATGTGAGAACTGAGGGGAGGGAACTTGGATGGTTTCCTTAAAGATAGCGGGGTCTGAGGACTGAGGTGGTTGGAGAGGTTTTGCTCTGAGAGGTTGTGCTCTGAGAAGCTTGCTCTGAAGGAAGCTGGAAGTGGAGGCCCCTGAGACTGTTTCTCCATTTTGGTCACGTGAGTGATAGAGACTGATCTCTTTTCTTGCCTCAGCTATCTAAGGGCTTGGGCCTTTTGGCCTAGCCTAAACAGAGGGGGTATTTAAGCCCTATTCCCTTCTCTCCCCTTTCTCTCTCTCTCTCTAATACCTTTCTTCCTCCTGTTTGTAATTAAACTCCATAAAAGGTTGACTGCTGACTTGAGTTTTCATTAAGGAATTACTTAGCTGAATTCCTTGGCGACCTTAAATTAATATATATCAGTCTTTTAAAGTGATTTCCTTGTCACAATACAATCTCAAGATATCTCTGAATGAAAGGTAGAAAGGGAAAAAGGCAAAACATTTTTTTAATGCCACTGAGTCTTTGAGGATTCTCTTTTATAAGCCAGCACAAATGATGGTCCTTCCCTGCAGATTTCATCTGTCTAAGAGAATGAGCTTTGTAGGCAGCATCCAACAGGGAAATTGAGGGATTTTAGTTAGAGAATACTCTGGTATTTAATAAATATTTTAGTTAGAGAATAGCTCATAAGTTTGAGTACTACATACTCATTATAAGCTAGATACTTTCCTTTATATATATGCTCATCTAACTGAAGCCTTCTCTTTGACATTTCTATACACTATTTTCCTTTTAAACACTAAAAAATGCAACTCATGTACTGTGGCATATATGGCAACAAGGATAAAAAAAGAAAGATGAAGGCATAAGTATGCACTGACAGTAGCAGAAGGGTGAAAAGTTCCTTCAGGAAGCACTAGTGGAAGTTCCCAACTAGTTACTTATTCAGATATCTTCAGATCTCTCAATAAGGTGCCAATGGGCATGACTAGATCCTTCATAGGGAAATGTTGCACAAAAGTCCCAAAGGCTGACTGCTCTTATGTTCAATAAGTAGATCAGGGAACTCCCTTGGTGGCCACAACTACAATTTCCCAGAAAGCTGTGTGCAAATCTGCCATATGGTAATATCACTCAGGGCAGTATCTAGGTAAGAATACAACCATCAGGCACTTTAAAAGAAGCTATGATAGACATGGGGGAGTGGTAAGAGATGTGGGTGGTGATATACCTCAGAAGCATGGATGTTGACAGGTGGAGCAAGAGAAACAAAGGACAGCCATGTTTAAATCATGGTGAGTATGCAGAATACAAGGGAAGAAGGTGGTGATGGCATGAACCTGACCTAGATGATCTAGAGTCTATTTCTGAATGATCAGTGCTCCCTGCTATACTTAAGAAGGAAGTGATTAAGCAAGGAATGCTATAGACACTAATTTCTAATACCCTGTCATTCATGAATAATCTGACTCCACCCCTCTTCCATTGTGTTGGGAAGACAGAGGACTAGTTCCTCCTCTGTTGTACTGGGAAGATGATATATGTGTTGATGAATCAGGCCTATTGATTGTGTAAGATTTAAATTAATATCAATAACTCCAAGTATTATATTTTATAAGATTTATTAGTAATCACTTGAAGTAGAAGAAATAATAGAACAAAAGCATAAAACCTAAGTAAAAACCATGTGAGGAAAATTCTTCTGCCTAGCTCTTACTCAGCCTCCATAATCGTCTTCCCAGGAGCAGAGAGAGAGGGAGGAGCTACACCCATAACTTTATCTTCAAAGCATAAGCACAAAACAAGAGAAGGAAAATGGGAATCTGGGAAAGAGAGTTCTGGGGAGAAAATTCTAATTACAAGATTGTCTATTCAATCTGCCTTATGGTCAGGATATTAACTGTTCTTTATCCATTTTTTTTCTGTGTATAAAGTTAGGCCAAATTCTTTTGACTGATTATAGATTGGGAACAAAGCTGGGATGGAGGTCCCCTAGAAATTTTACTTTACACCCTGGAAAAACCTTTATGAACTGATAGAGTAAAATGAGCATAACTAGGAGAACAATTTATGCAATGATAACATTTTATAGAGAAATCAGCTTTGAAAGATTTTAGAACTCTGATCAATGTAATTTTAAGCCCAAGAGTCCAAAAGAATAAAGCTGAAACACATCACCCAACATAAAATCCAGAAATAAATATACATTTTTGAACATGGCTATGGTGGAATTTCAAGTTATGTGGATATGTATTGAGGGATTTGTTTTTTAGCCTTGACTTTTTTTTTTCTTAATGGTAAAGGGCAGCATGGGAAAGGTACATTAATTTTTTTTAAGTACTAGTTACATGAAAAGATTTTTTAAGTAGAGAGAATATATCACTCCTGTATCCTCCAAATCTTTTGGCATCAAATAAATTTAATTCAACAAACATCTACTAAATGCCCATTGTTTGGTACTTGAAGATATGAAGATTGGAAATTTGTTTTTTAAAAAAGTTTTTTAGCATTTTTATCAATGACTTATTAGAGGACATCTCAATTTCATTCCCTTTCTGAGAGAAGTCAAAACCACAGGGTGGCACTATGACACTAGAAGACTTTGGGATCCTATAGATAGTAGGATTCACTTGAAGAATTGCCTGGTTCAGTTCTTTATGTTTTTTTCTTCATTGTTTATGGACAACTGTAAAGTTTTCCATGTCTAGGGGGATATATGGGTGGTGCACTGTTCTGGCCATGTAGGTTACATGTATGTACACAGGTCTGTCTAGATGTGGCTCAAAGAGAATCAGAAGAGATATCTAGAGTTTAACTGCCCCAACGTTTTCCAAGGAAAGTTTTTATTCTTGTCAGGAAGAGAGAAGCAAGCTGGTAAGGCCAAAGACTGGCCACTTTGTTCTCTATCTATTGTTAGTTTAGGAGAAATCATTTTTAGGATCAGGCTGTGATCCTAATTGCTATTCATTAACAGAGAAAGAGTGTTTTAAGCTATATATCCAAGGAACCAAATGCTAGTTCCACAATGAACACATACAGTAAATAGAAAATAGACCTATTTATCCAAATCAACAGCAACCCAAAAATAAGAGAAATTATACGACAGAATAGATATAGGTCCTATTGTTCTATCCATTTAACAGACGAGGAAACAGAAGTACAGAGGTTAAGGGCTCAGGACATACTTACCAAATTGGCTAATGATACAAACCTGGGAGAAATAATTAACCCCATTGATGGCAGAGTCAAGATCCAAAAACTTCTTGACAGGCCAGAAGTTGGGGCAAATTAAAAGGAATAAATGTAAAGTCTTAAACTTGGGTTGAAAGAGTCTTCAAATTAGTCCATCAATTTTGGAGAAGTAGATGTAACAAAAGTAGAAAGGAAGCAGATCAAGCATTGAGCAGGAGGAATTTGGGCTGGATTGCACTCCAAGAAATACACAATGCTTTCAATTATGTCCAGCTGCAAAAGTCCATCTCCTTAATAACTTCATTAATGCTGTATAGCTACCAAACAAGAAAATGCATGATTTCAGAAAAAATCTAAATCACAGAAAATCCAGAGATACTTGCTGAATATAAGCAAGCTATAGCTTTTTTTTTTATCATCATTGACCTGTGTGAAAGTGATATAAAAACATTACTGAGGAAATGTAGGTCATGAAAAGGAAAAAGGTTGATCATGCAATGAGAATACAAGACTACAAGAGAATACAAGGGCTTCTTGGAGCAGAGGCAAGGCCAATGAACTATGAGTCACAGGAACTCATAATCCTGTATCGGCTGTTTACGTTCAGGGAAATTTGAGCAAGTCATTCTGGGCCTCATCTGTAGCATCAGATATGGACTGAATAACCTTTACAATCCCTTCTAGCTTTTAAACTATGATGACAGGAATGGTATACTACAAAGATATAGAAAAAGTCTTGAGTAATATCGAAAGATGTGAAGTAATTGCAATCTATGCAGGTGGAAGGGCTATCCTAAGTGATGAGGCCACAGATCTTTCAAATGAACTGATGATAAAATGATCAAAATGATTAAGTGAAACAAAGGACAGGCATATGAACTTCATCAATAGACCCTAGTTTAGAAAAACTCACTTCCTTCCCACAGCATTTGTTGTCTAGTCGTTTTAGTCATGTTTGACTCATTGTGACCCAATTGGGGTTTTCCTAGAAAAGATACTGGAAAGATAGGCCATTTCATTCTCCAGCTCATTTTACAGATGAGGAAACTGAGGCAAACAGGATTAATTGACTTGCCCAAGGTCACATAACTATTGTGTCTGAGGCTGAATTTGAACTCGTCTTCCTAATTCCAGACCTAGTGCTCTATCTATTGGACCACCTAGCTGCTCTTCCATAGCATGTATGTCATCATATACTGAATGCTACTTAAGCTATCAAACAATCACTATAGCTTAACACATTTCCAAATGACTTGTTTTGTAGCACCAGGTAACTGAACAAGCATCTAGTACCCCATATTGATGTCCTATTGTCATTAATATATTATCAGTTCCTTGTCCACAGAAACTAAAACTTTCAGAAAGATAATGGCAAATCAGGACCCAAATAGAAACGAACTTTGGTTTAGTTACTCCCCTCATTTTGCCATGCACAAGGTCCCTAGAGAAACAGACTCAAACTTAGGATATGTGGCCAAAGGGAGACTCAAGGCTCCTGGTTATTGAAAGTCCTTCTTTCTCTCTTCATGGAGTCTTCATGAAGTCCCCTTTAGGTGTGGCTATCTGCCCTTATCTAAAGGTTAGTGACTTTGTAAAGTTCTAAAGTTTCTTTTCTTTGCCACATCTCTCAACAACCAATGCAAACATTGTCTTTAAGCCACTGCTACACCCAGGACATATCATCAATGCAAATGGGAAGTTCAAATGTTCTAAATGAAGTTCATTCTCTGGTCACACATCCTCTGGAGGTGTGAAGGGAAAAAGGGAAAATCCATGGTCTACAAATCAATTAAAAAACATTTATTAAGCACTATTATATTTTAATCCCTGAGGTTACAAATAGGAAAATGAAAGGTAGACTCTGATTTCAAGGAGTTTACAATCTAATGGGGGGAAGGCCACACACAAAAGAAAGCTAAAAGAGGTAGAAGCAGAATGTACTAGGTGTAAGTTTATGTCTGACATGGTAAAACCAGATGGAAAAGGAAGAGATGGCTGGCCTGGGCTCTTCCTTAAATGAAAGCTTTGGGAGGAGCTCTTCACTCCATCCCCTTTCCAATCAGAGCACTTTACACATAGAGGGAAACTAGGTGACATATTGGATAATGTATTGGGCCTGGGATCAGGAAGACTCATTCATGATTCTGACTTCAAGTATGTCCTCAGACACTTACTAGTATGAAGATGAGATTAACTCTCCCCTGCCCATTTTTAGATTTAATCACCAAAAGAGTATACACCCCACTTATCCTTAAGTATGAGGAGGTCTATGACCCCTGTGCTATAGTGAGTGGCAAATAAAAACCCACTGACTGCCTCTTGGGCAGTCCTAAGCAAAGCTATAGCTGTAATTGGTCCATATAAAGTGGAAGGAAGATATAGGAAGTGATGAAAGGAAGGGTCTTTAAAAGTGGCAAGAACTTCCTGTGACCAGCTCTTTTGCCTTGGAGGAACTCTGACTGGGGACCTCAAACTGCTCTTGGATTTTCCCTTAGAACTACCATGTGGGTGACTGAAAAGACTGACTACCTTTCCTGGCTTTCTGGAGGTACTAGCCTCCAGAGAGGCTCCTCATCTTGGAGGAGGCCTTGTGGCTGGAACCCTTGTTTAATTTACCTCTGGGCCCCTCCCTTTGCTGGGGCCTCTGAAGCCCTGCCTGGTTTGGACTAGGCCAGAGTAATTATCTTTTCTCTCTCATTTCTTTACTTTCTCTCTTTCTTCTTTTGTAAATAAACTATCATAAAAAGTTATTCTGACTTGAGTAATAATTTTGGCAACCACACTCTTATAAATTTAGTCCAACCCTTACATTAGATATATGGTCCTGGACAAGTCACTTAACTGCTTACCTCAGGTCCTCATCTGTAAAATGAGCTGATGAAGGAAATGGCAAACTATTCCAGTATCTTTTCTAAGGAAACTCCAAATGGCATCCCAGAGAGTTGGATATAGGGACATCAGATGTCATAGTGTATAAAACAACAGACCTAGAGTCAGGAGGACTGGGGTTCAAATATGGTCTCAGATACTTCCCAGATGTGTGACCCTGAGGAATTCACTTACCTACATTTGCCTAGCCCTTGCCCTTCTATCTGTGTGAGGGGAGTCCTCTTCCAAAATCACACATTGGGGTCCCACCTATGTCACACCACTAAGGGTGGGTCACCAGACAGTGACCTAGGCACATGACCCAAAAAGGATTGAGAAATTGATCCAGGTGTAAAGGGAGTAAATAAAGGAAGGGGATGCAGAAAGGGGACTTTATTCTCTCTGGCTTGAGGTAAAAGGAAGGTGGCTAAGGGGTCCATTGGGAGACCAACAACAAGGCAGGATAAAATTGTTTTTTTTCTATCTGTCTGCCTTCTCCTATTCAGGTCAATATTGATAAACTCTATGAAAATTAAGGACCACAGTTAAATTAGTTATTACAGCTTGGAAACCAGAAGTTTGGAGAACAATCCTCACTTCTTAATATTTTTAAAGACATTTTAAAATAGATAATAGGACAGGTTGAACTTGCCACTTCCCTGGCCACTACTCACTACTATTCTATTTCCCTGCTACTTTTGTGCTACTGCCCTCTGCTACTGATTTTGATAAGATTCACCTTACATGGCCCCAGCCTTAGCTTGGGGGTGAGATTTTGGGGTAAAGTACTAAGCAAAATTTTCCTCCCCTGGCATCTCTGTGCACAGGACTCCCCTCACATGACTCTAACATTAGCTTAGGTGGGGAAACAGGGGGCAGAAGAAAGATTTCTGAAGCTGCCCTAGTGCCTGAGTTCAGGAGTGCTTGGTGGCCCAGCCTTTATTTTGTTTTGTTTTGTTTTGTTTTTACTTTACTTGCCCTGCTGGTCTCAAACAGCTTCCATGGAGCTGGAGTCTAGTCCCAGATCTCTCTCAGCTGGCCTAGTGGTCTTGGCTGGCAGGCCTCATGGTGGTGGCCAGATTGTAGCTGAGTCCCCTACTTGGCCTGAACCACAGCCCTGACCCCAGACTGGACCTCTATGGTCTTCTTTGGCCTCCCAGGGGTGGGGGAGCTCCAGACTTGCCCAGCTCAGACTGCCACTCGCTGTGGCCAAGGCACCACAGCTTGCAGCTGGTGCATAGTTTGTTTTTTTTCTTTTTTTTCTTTCCAACACTTGCATATGTTCAATTGCCTTCCAAAATCCAGTGCTTGCACATATGCAGTTGCCTTCTGAATCCAAGGTGGCCTTCTCAGCCCCAAAACAAAACAAAACAAAACAAAACAGTGGCCAAGGAGCTAGTACACGGTAGTGTAGCTCCATCTACAGGCAAGAAGTAAAGCTGCAGGCAATTTAAAATTTTAAAAAATAAATAAAATTAAATATAATTGAATAAATAAAACTGAATTGAATCAAATTGAATAAAACCAAATTAAGCCAAACTAATTCATTGCAATGTTAATTAATTGAATATACTAATTCAATGATTCATTATTTCAAACATCATCATCATCATAATTTTAAAATAATAATTATTATAAATACATATTTATTATTGGTACTATTGCCTTGTATCAATTACTATTACCTTATATTGATTTCTTAGTTAACCCTAATCTAGTTTGGTTGTTTTATCCAAAAAATTAAAAGGAAGTTGTGTCTCAAATTTTTTTACTAGGGTATTAGAAATGTCTTGAGATTCTTTAATTGTTTGAATTCCTCAGCAGCAATAGTCAGAATAGCTCCTTACTGATTCCTGGCAGTAATAGACTAATACCACAGTTGCTGACCTCCTCAGTAACAGCAACTAGAGCAAAAGCCCCAAACGAATAGGGTAAAAGATCCAGGAATTTTCCCAAACAGATTAGGAAGAGAAAAACTAGAGACTTTTCTAAATTCAAGGAAGAAAGTAGTAGTAGTCAACTAAGTCTTTTTTACATTATTAGAAATTAACAGAATAAGTCCATCAAAGTTCCAGAGGGTTCGCCATTAAATAACGTACTATGCCATTGGAATGACAAGGAGTTCCCTAAGGAAGGTTATATGTCAAAAAGGAAATGAAAAAACTGTGAAGCCTGGCCACTAAGGTCTTTTACTTGGTCTTGCTTTGGTTCTTTTTATTTTAAAATTCAAAAAGAATTAAAACTGGCTATCAATGACAAGGAGTCAAAGGACCATGCTTATTAGAGGCTATGGGCACATCACCTTGACAATTCAACCAAACCCACTACCCCTGAAAATAACTTGGTTGACTCTGAAAACCCTGACACACTGCCTTTCTTGTCCTCCAGCTATGAGGCTATTCCTTCTTTAGATCCGGACCATTTTGGCTTGACTCCTTCAGTTATACCTCCTAAACCCTTAGTTAAATCAATAAGAAAGATACTCTGTTGTCTCCCCACCCTACCTGTGAGGAGGCTCCTTCTCCTCCTCTTGAACCAAGACAGGACTTGACCCCTTCGATCCTTCCTCCTATCAGACCCCACTCACCTCCCACCCCTCCAGCCTCCTTTCCTTCCTACCCACCTCTCTACCCCACCTTACCATTTGATCCTTACCCCACCTACTCTTGTTCTTGCCATACCCAATTTTGCTTTTCCCTGTCTACTTTCTCTCTTGCCTTGTCCAGTTTTTCCCTCCCCACCACCCAGCACTATTGTCTCCTCCCCATCCTTTTTCTCCCCACCTTCCCCCTCCCTACTCTTCTTCTCCTCCCCCTTCCCAGCCCCTCCCATGTTACCTTGTCTTCTCCTCTCCTCCCCGCCACCACTCCCACTCAGTCCCCTGTCACCCTGCCTCTTCCCCTCCTAGTCAATTCCTCCCTCTCCACCCAAATTTCTCCTCCTCCTTCTCCCACCCACTCAGCTCCAACTCAAACAACAAACCAGACTCCAATAACCACAGACAACTCAAAAACATTTCTTTACCCTCGAACGGATGTTCCCACTTGTGATAAATGAGGGAATTTATTCAATACATATACCTTTTTCTCCACAAGACATTGAAAAATTCAAGGAAAATACTCCTTTCTTTGACGATGAGCTGATAGTGGTTATTTAAAAGTTTGAGAGCATTTACAGAATTTGTAATCAAATCTGGATAGATGTCACCAAATTGCTCCACATCCTGCTAATACAAGGAGAAAAAAAGCTAAGTCTTTTCTCTTGTCAATGGGGCCAGGAAGAGGGTGCAATATGTTGATCAATTGAAAATCCTACTTGGGACCTGAATTCAGTTAAAGATTACACATATCTATGTGAGACTAGAAATGCATTACTAAAGGAAATGAGAGCTTGTTCTGACAAGCCAAGTAACTGGATTAAATTCAAAGACTGGAAACAAGGTGAAAATGGGAGTCCATCTCAGTTGATGGACAGACTTATTGAACTAGGATGTAGATATATTGACCTGGATCTTTCTAGGGAAAAAGATGTTAGACACATAAGAATACACTTTTTAAATAACTGCTCCAGAGATATTAAGAAATATTTTCTGGATAATTACCCTGACTGGTCAACTATGGATATCAATAAGTTAAAGAGGATAGCAGTTTATGTCTTTGATGGCCATGAAAAGCAAGATAGAGAAGAAACTGAATTAGTGGAGAGATTAAAGAAGGAAAAAGCTGAATTAGAGGAGAACTTAAGAAAATAAATAGCTGAATTAAAGAAACAAGTAAAAGAAAGAGCTATAATACATACAGAGTTCATATCTCTTTTAAAGGAATACATGAGGCAACCAATGACTTGGGTTTTTGTGGAAAGGAAGATCGTGTGGCTATGGGTTGTAGAAACAGGAGCCAAGAATATATAAACAGAAGAAGCAGGAGAAATAATAATAATAATAATAATAATAATAGTAGCAATAGATCCTCTAACAGGATCAGTGATTATAATAGGGTAAATTATAACTTAGACCATAATGCATCATGCCAAAGAATTTGTTATTACTGTGAGGTAACACAGAGAAATGGTCAGAGTGACCAAAGGGATGGCCAGAGGTACAGCAAGAGGTGTGACCAAGGATGTGACCAAGGGAATCTAGATGAATGATGATACTCAGGAGGGGAAGGGAGTTCAAAGAGTCTGGAGGTGAATTTTAAGCCTTTTCCGACCCCACTGTCTTATTGATGCTAACTATTTCAGTTTGATCCCCTCCCCATAGTGGAGAAGTCTCTGTAAAGCAATCTTGAATACAAATCTATGCCCAGGAGACAAGGTGTATATAATTTTCAGTGAACTACTAAAATAACTATCAAATTTGGAGAAAAGGACTTTTTGATTCATTGCTCTCATGTAAAACAGGTACCTTTTACTGAAACTTAGTGACTATCCTGTCTCAAAATATTATATTTGCTGCTTATTTGTTTTTAGATTTAATTTTGGCTTTAAGTTTACATATTAATCTAATCTAAGATGTTCCATTACACATTGTTACTTTTAGTTCATATGTTCTGGTTTTTAGCTATATGTTGCTACAATTTATAATAAGCTTTTAGCTGGTGAAAAAATTATGTACACTCACACCATGGATAATAGACAAGTGAGAGGAAATAGAGCTCACTTTGGGGTGAGAAACCTTTGTGTTGTGCCTCTGTTTGACTGCCCCATTGTCACATGGAATATGAACTATGAATTTCTGAAATTTTTATTATTGTTTTTCTTTATATTTACAATAAGATATTTGATTTTTTCTCTTTTTTCCCCTCTTTGTGCTTGAATACATGGAATCAGTAGTAATGTTGTTTTTTTTATTTTGATGGATAAGTTTATAATATCTATTAGCCCTAGTACTGTGAATGTGAAACCCCTACCCTCTTTTATGATTATGATAGTATTAGTCTTTATGATTATTTTAATAACATAATCATCAGTCTTGAGTTAATAGTTAAATAATATAGTTTGCTTTATAAGAATTATAAACATTAGCTAAGGAAAAAGTACAATTTAGGGTGGTATCAAATCTTGTTTATAGGCATTTTGACCTTAAGCCTTTAACTGTGATATGGAAATATCACAGTTGAGTAGTTTTGAAATTCACATAACCCAAAAGTTTCTACTAAGTCCACTATACCTTGCTGGGTGTAAGATTAGGACAGTCAGGAAGAAGGTGGAGGCCTGCTTTGGGGTGCAAAAATATCAGTCATTCAACTTCTGACTCGGAATATTTCATAATTGTCAGCAGAAAAACAATTATCCCCCAACCCCTTATTGCAGAAGCCTTGAAAAGGTCAAACATAAAATTTGACCTACCACCCATAGTGATTTAATAATTATTTTTGTGCTTTCTAGCTTATTCGGTACTTGCATCATTGATTAGGGTATGCCTGTGTGAAAGATATGTACATCTTTTCTATTTTAATTTTTTACTGTATCACTGTCACAATGTCATAAGATGTCTCTCTATAAAAAAAAAAAAAGGCTATCTCTTAAGGCTCAGGGTCTCTGGTTTGGATCTCGACCAGGGTCCAGCTTTATTGGGAGACTAGCCTCCTCTCAATAAACTTATTATTTAGTTTGGAGTTTTGTACTGGTGTAATAAATTTTTGCCACAATACCAATGCATACCCAAAAGCTTTAGACTATGGAAACTTGCCATTAATTGTTAAGAAATGTGGGACTTTAACTAATAATTGTGTCTGGTTTAAAAAAGGGGGGGGGGGGATTACTACAGAGCCACTGCACAGTGCAAAGAAGCACAAGGTCAAGGAGACCAACAATCCCCATTGGAATTGATAAGGATCTATGCCAGTTCAGAGGACTTATTTTGAGATTCAAGGAAGTGGTTGTTTGACAAATTCAGATGTTGGACTTCCCTGTCCCAGGTTCCTACAATTACCTCCATTTCTGTTTGGCTTTCATTTTAGCTCCCCATTCCCTGAGGTTGAAAGTAAAATCAGACCAGGGAATTATATGTCCCTTTTACCACAGACTTTTGTCCCCTTTCTAATTATTGTGTGGCAATTTTCCTTAGTCCTGGCTGCTGATGGGTAAGTACAATACTGCTGCAATTGTCCAGCAGGCTTGTAGGACATATATCATTTTAACTGGGCCTTGCTGGTTATTTCTTTTTACTCATAATTTTATACACATAGATTTTGATATATCTTTTTATCCAGAATTTAATTTTTTTCTCTTGTATTTGAGTTTTTGGTTTTCTTTTGAGAATTGATTCATATACCCCATAATTCAGTTGTGTATCCTGGGGTGATTCTAGTGTTGGTCAACACCCTCCTAAGGGGGGGGGGTGTATAATTATCCTAAATTCCAAAGTTTAAGATCTTTTAAATCAATTTTAGGAAAAGAAAATCCCCCAACACCCCAAATCTTCTGAATATCTTATAAGGATGCCTACAGAAACTACACACTACATGAAAAGATCCTAAATTAACTTTGGGATATAATGAACTGAACTGAAGGGCATTGAACATATTTATTCTGAATGTAAACTTTAATGCCAAAGGGAAGTGCCCCTAATTGGCTTTTTTTCAATGCTTCTATCAATCATTTTTTGTTTTCTTTCTCCTTTTCTTTTCTCTCCCTCTTGTCCCCAAATTGTTATAATTCCCTCTTTATAAAGTGCAATATTTTATGTACCTCTAGTAAGACAATAATTAGAGGTGTAGACTACATATGTGAAATGATTCATTGGGGAGAGAGACCTGACATGTTAATCTCCTAAAAAACCTGAATGAATAGATTTAACATGCTGGTCTCCCAAAGAATAAAAGGGGTTTGTGTGAAGGGAGCCCTTTCCCAAGATCATGCATCAGGGTCCACCTATGTCACACCACTGAGGGTGAGTCACTAGACAGTGACCTAGGCACTTGACCCAGAAAGGATTGGGAAATTGATTCAGGTGTAAAGGAAGTAAATAAAGGAAGAGGATGCAGGAAGGGGGCCATCTCTATTCTCTCCAACATGCAGCAAAAGGAAGGTGGCTAAGGTGTTCATTGGGAAACCAACCATATGGCAGGATAAAATTAGGCTTTTTCTCTCTGCCTGTCTTCTCCTGTTTAAGTAAATATTAATAAACTCTATGGAAATTAAGGACCAGAGTTAAATTAGTTATTACATATCTTGGAGATTTTACTAGGACAAAGTGGTAAGGGTTTGTTTTTTTTTAAAGTCTGAAATGGCTGAACAACTTTGACATATTATCTCATGTGATGTTCATCACAATACTATAAAGTAGTAGTATTACTTTCTTTAATTTAAAGAGAAAGAAATTGAGGTTCAAAATGGGTAAATTACTTGTCCAATATTTCCAGTGTTATAAGGGACAAATTTTGAAACTATATCTTCTGGATGCCCAATTTAGAAGGCTAGCTACTGCATCATAAATCCTCTTATTAGATTGGGTTAGTGCAATGGGAGGTGACTTAGTGGATAGAGAGACAGATCTAGAAATGGGAGGTCCTGGGTTTAGATATGAGCTCAGACACTTCCTAACTGTGTGACCCTGAGCAAGGCACTTAACCCTCATTGTCTAGCCCTTAGGCTCTTCTCCCTTGGAACAGATACTTGGTATCAATTTAAAGACAGAAGATAAGTGTTTAAAAAAATTTTCCCATCTTTACCTGTGGGTATGTATATGTGTATATGTGTATACATAGAAAGTATGTATGTATATGTATAAATATATTTTGTATGCATATGCATGTATAAATGTAGACATAATTCGTTGCAAAGATTATCTTTTGTATGTAGAGGAATAGGAACAGGATATCTGGTTTCATTGGTAGAGAGAACTTCCAGATAAAGAAATTCTCTATCAGTGCACCTTCTTTGAAATTTTTATTCTCAAGAGAATTTCCAAGAACACTGAGTAGTTAAATGATTTCATAGGATCCCACAGTAATATATATAAAGGTGAGTTCTGAACTTTTGTTTTTTGTGGCTCTCCCTTTTGCCAGCATTATACCACAATGCTTCCTTATTTCTCTATATAGATATTTTCTACATTATGCCCCCCAAAACCCTGACAATCATGCTCTGGCAATTTTGTAAGTAGGCCGAGTTTTACTTTCCCCTGATTCAGTTTCCCTTACTGCAGTCTCTTTTCTTACTTCAACATCTCTGCCTAGAAACCCAAGATCTTTCTTTGGGGTCAGTGCACATTCCCCTTCACTTTAAGAAACTCCTCTGGACCATATCAAAATTTTCAGGACTCTCATCTGCTATGATTGTTACAATAAGCCACTTTGTTTCAACTCTCTTCAACAAGTCTTAGTAGCTACTTTTTTAATTTGCAAATTCTTAGAATTAAAATGTTCATGACTAATAGTAAATATTTAGCAGTAACTGTCAAGGTTAACCTCAAAAAATAAGCAATTTAAGAGTTTCATTACTATGGCAGAACTAGTGGGGAAGAGATTTGAGGCAGGGCAGTTCCCCATAGGCTGCATATTCTTCACTTAATTAAGACCAGAATTGAGAGGTTATTCATTACTTTCTAAATGTACCCTGGACTTTCCTATCTCCTTGCTTTTGCTCATACTGTTTCCTATTTGTTCAGACATACCCTACTTTTGTTATTGTTGTTGCTCAGACATGTCCTACTTTTTGTGACTTCATTTGAGGTTTTCTTGACAAATATACTGGAGTGGTTTACCATTTCCTTCTCTGGCTTCTTTTATAGATGAGGAAACTGAGGCAAACAGGATTAAGTGACTTGTCCAGGGTCACAGAACTAGTGAGTATATGAGGTCACATTTTAACTCTGACCTTCTTGACTCCAGGCCTGGCACTCTATCCACTTCACTATGTAGGGGACTTTACCAATTTCCATTTCAGCCTGTTGACTATTCCATCCTTCAAGACCCAGCTCTAAAGTTAAATTCCTGATCCTCCTAGCTAGACATAATCTCTCCCTCATTGGATTTCATTTAATTCAGCAATAAATATTTATTCTATACTTTCTATGTGAAAGTCACTATGCTATACCCTGGGGCCACAAATACAGACACCAAACATTTTCTTTTGCCCTTACTTTTCATTATATTTTGGGGACTTTTTCTAAACTTTCAATATTCTAAATTTTAATTACATTTTTACACAATTTACCTGTGTACATGCCTAATTGTTTCTCCATTCTAAGCTTCTTAAGCAAAAGGATCACGACTGCCCCAGTGATGCCAGGTTATGATAGATGAGCTTTTGCCTCATCTTCCCCAGAACCAGACTTCTGTACTACATTCCAGTCATCTCCTTATGATGTCAGGTACAAACATTTTCTCCCCTTTATTTTTGTCTTCCTGAATTAGAATGTAATCCCTTGAAGGCAGAAACAGTAATAATTTCTTATATTTGTATCCCCAGCACTTAACACCGTGACTAGTACACAGGTCTTAATAAATTCTTTGTTGTCATTTTTCATTTGCATTTCATTCCTCCTGACTCCATTTGTTTTTTTCTTGACAAATACACTGTAGTGGTTTGCCATTTCCTATTCTAGGATAAATGCTTTGGCAATTGTGTATTCTCTATGTCTGTCTGTCTGTCTGTCTCTCTTTCTCTGTAGTTTCCCCATTAGCTACCTACATTGCACATAGTAGCTTCTTATCACCAAATAAATGATAAAATCTGCCTTAAACTAGTTGCATTATCATGGTCAATTAATTGCTCTAAGCCTCAAAGAAGGAGACAGTCCCTATGCTCAAAGAAATTATATTTTATCCATATTTTATCTATATCATATCTGAGGTCATATCTATTATATATTTTATCTATGTACATATTTAAGAACATATAGAATAAACATATATATACATATATAACCATCAATTATGTGAAGAACTTGGACCAGGACACCTTCCCTACCATGAGACCCAAGTCGGTTCCATAAAGTTCAAAGGAGTTAAGTATATAGAGGAGGACTCAAAACTATTGCATAGGGTATTGGACATGCAGTCCAAAAGACACAGGTTCAAATTCCACCCCCAGACAATTATTAACTGTGAGACCTTGGGCAAATAGCTTAATATCTTTGTGTCTTGGTTTCCTCATCTTCAAAATAAAAGTGTTGGATTCTAAGGTCACTTCCTACTCTATATCTATTATATACATATATGTGATATTATACATCTATGTTTAACTTTTATAGAGAGAGAGAAAGAGACAAGGCTAAAACTTGGAACTCCCTGTCTGTATTTAAGCACAAAATAAATATAAGGTAGATAGAGAGGAAAGTATGGTGGCAGTTGAAAGGATTAAAGAGCTGTATCTTGAAGGAAAAAAGAGATTTTAGAAGTCTAAAAAAGAGAAGAGAGTCCCTCATATAATTGGGGCCCATTTGTAAAGAGAGTGCCATTCTTGTGTGTGGCTCCAAGGGAAGCAGAATAAACACCTCGAGCCTCTTCTCTTCCTCTTCTCCAAGAAAGACTTTTATTCCTGCCAGAAAGGGGAGCTGGAAGCCACGTGGCTCTCCTCAGAGAGAAAGGATACTGAGCTAGGATTATATCTATCTGCTCCCTTAACTATTGTTAAGGAATATGATCAAGTTCAAGCTAACTTCTGATTGCTTTGTTATGGGGGGGGGGGAGGGAGGAAGGATCCAACCTCTATATCCAAGGCTTGGCTCCTTTCCCACCAAATACCACTTTCACAGTGAACATGCATAGCAAATAGCAAAGAAACCCATTGATCCAAATCATAGCAAAAGTCATACATTGAAGGTATACATTGAAGAAATATACCAAACAAAACAAAGTAAAAGCTCCTTTCCATTGGAAGTGAAGTAACTCAGTACAACCAAGAGAGAATCCTTGATCCTTATTATCCCAAGAGAAAATTCCCCAAAGTCTCCACTGTAGCAAACTAGGAATAGGAATATGATGGAGATTGCCATCTCCTCTCATATCTTCCCAGAGTCTTTTCCTTCAGCAATCTGAAGTGGGGTTATTCTCTTGCATCTTCTTCGTTGAAGCTGGAAACCAGAAAATGGCTTGAAGCTTAAAAATCCCCAAGGACTCTGGTCCAGAAGATTCTTTTTCTTATTTTTTTAAAACTCTTACCTTCTGCCTTAGAATTGATCCTAAGTATCAGTTCCAAGGTAGAAGAATGGTAAGGTCTAGGCAATTGGGTTGAAGTGACTTGTCCAGGGTTAACCATCTAGGACATATCTGAGGTCATAATTGAACTCAGAAACTCTCATCTCTTGGCCTGGCTCTCAATTCATTTATCCACTTAGCTGCCCCTCCTATTCTTCTAATTTGTTTATATCTCTCTTTATGTCTAGGTCATGTATTCATTTTTATCTTAACTTAGTAATTGGGATGAGATACTGTTCCATACCTAGTTTCTGCCAAATTGGCTTTCCAATTTTCCCAATAATTTTTACCAAATAATGTCTTCTTATTCCAAAAGCTTAAGACTGAAGAGTCTTGAGAGGGTACTACTAGAGGCTGGAGCTCTCCCACTTCTCATCAGCTCTATTCTCTCCCTCAGGGCAGAATCTTCATCTCCACTAATAAGGAGAGAGTCCCATACCACTGGGCTTTGGGAGAGTGGTCACATAGACCAGAGGTGAGGAAGAAGTGCATTCTAGGCAAGAACTTGGCCATTACAAAATCAAGGGGACAGCACAAAGAAAAGGCCAGTTGGTCTGGGCTTAACAACCTAAGTGTCATCCTTGATATCTCCCTCTCACTCACTGTACAGTACAGGAAAGGGAGTAAAGTATAATAAGGCCAGAAAGATAGGATGGACCAGGTTATAAGAATCAATATTAAAAATCAAAAGGAGTAGTTTCTCTTTTAACCAAAAGGCAATAGAAAATCCTGGAATTTGTTGGTAGGGAAATGATAATTTATTGTGTAGAGGAAATTAGATCACTTAAGGAAAATCATAGCATATGTGTTGAGTATGAATTGAGGGAAGGAAAGGGAACACCGAGCTGAAGCAAAGAAATCAATTAATAATGCTTGAACTAAGATGGGGCAATAGTACTTCCATGGCCTATGTCACAGATTTGTGATAAAAATGCTTTTCTAAAATAAGAGTTATTAATATTACTGCTAATGAATCAATTCTAAGTATTTGATCACTGATAGAAATGATACCAGACACCTACTGTTTAAGAATGCAAACATGTATTTCATGTGTCTTTAAAACTTTATTCTTTTTTTTCATAATTTTTATTTTATTTCCTTTGATTTACAAAATAGCACAGGCAAAAGAGTATAGATTCTATAGTCAAAAGATACGAGTTCAAATTCTACCCATGACACTCATTACCTTATTATTTTGGGCAAGTCACCTAATCTCTTGAACCTCAATTTTCCCATATGTAAAATGAAGGGGGTCAGACAAAATGGCCTCTGGTGTCTTTTCTCGCTCTAGATCTATGCTTCTAGAGTATTTAGCAAGTCACTTTTCAATCTTTTCTTGAATGAAATAACTTTGTTGCAATAATGTTAAAAAGCCACTAGGAGGAGGATTTTATCAATTAAAGATTTTTAGGTGTAGGCTATATAGTCTTGAGTCACATATTCCATTTCAGACTGATTCATGTGCCATAATGAAAAATTCAGCCTAAAAAATCTGCAATTCATCCAATTAATCATTCAAGGATGGCTTATTTAAAATGCATTGATTTTCTTTTTAAAAAGAGGGTATTTGTCATTTGTGGTGCAGATAATATGCCCATTTTCTGTTAGCTGAAAATGTCTTACTTCAGTTAAGTTTTTGTTTGTCTCAGACTATTTAACCTTGAGTATACCTACTTTGTAAATAGATTCTTAACTTGATTATTGATTTTTGGGATTCATTTTTATGTCCCTATAGTACTTTGATTTCCCCCCCCTCCCCCTACCAATTTACATTGGGAATCTGGATTTCTTTGTCTTATGTTTTCTCTTGATCTTCCTCCTGTCTGGCCATTTCTTATTAGCCCCTCTAGCTATATCTTAATGCACTCTTTGTAACTAGGGGTATACCCCCAAACTCTCTCCTTAATAGACAGCCTTCTACTCTTCTTTTTCTCTGTTCTCTCTCAGGGTTCTCATCCAGTATTCCCATGATTTCAATGACATTTCTAAGCAGATGACTCCTACATAAATATATACAGTCTTACTCTGTCTCTTGAACTCTAATAGCTCATAATAAATTGCTTACTGGATATTTTAAACCAGGTGTCCTATAGGTGTCTCAGATTCAACATATACAAATTAGAAGTTATATTTCCTGCAAAACCCATCCTTTTTCTCAACTTCCCTATTCATGTGAAGAAGCACTATAGACTACCATCCCAGTCACCCAGTTGTGCAATGTTAGTGTCTTCCTTGATCTCTCCCTCTCACTCACTGTGCATAGTCAATTAGTAACATCTTTAATCTCTAAATTATATTTAAACATATTTAGACATTTCTAAAATATATTCCCTTCTTTCCACTCATATAGCCACTATCTTAGTTCAGGATCTCTTCACCTTTTATTCCCACTAGCACAATAACCCATATTGACTTCCCTATTCTTCCATACAAACACCAAAATAATTTTCCTAAATTGCAAGCCTGACCATGTCACCCCATTAATTAATAAAATCTAGTGACTCCCTATTATATTTGGAATAAAATATAAACTCTTCTGTTTGGCATTTTAAAACTATTAAAAATCTGTCACCATTCTAGCTTTTCAATTCTTCTTACGTATTATTCCCCTCCATATACCCTATAACAATGATGGTGAACCTTTTATACTGCATGTCATGCCCTGCTCCCCCTAGAGACCTTGTGATGTCCCTCCCCCCACAAACTGAGCACTCCACCCCCACCCTTCCCCCACTGCCTAGACAGGTGAAGGAAGAAGCACTCCCATTGGGTTGCTGAGCAGAGGAGCAGGTGAAGTAAAAAAATGTCCTTAGGCACAGTGGAAAGGGGAAAAGAAATAACTCCATCCAAGTCATTCTGTCTTTCTAGTAATGAACTCTGGCAGATGACAATGCACATGCCCACAGAGAGGTCTCTGCATGCCTTCTCTGGCACATGTGCCATACATTTACCACCACAGATCTGTTTACTGCCCCTCAGACAGGACATTCCTTCATGCTTTTGCACTAACTGGCTCCCATGTATAAAAAGTTCTCATGCTTCATCTCTTGAAATTCTTAATTTCCTTTAAGATTTAGCTCAAACAGTACCTTTTGAGGGCCTTTCCTGGTTCTCCACCCTAGCTGTGAGTGCCTTTCCCCAAAGTCTACCAACTACCAATTTTTGTGTATTTTATATGTATCTATACATGTACATATTGTAACTGCACTAGAATAGTAAGCTCCTTGAGGGTCTATTTGCCTTCAGTCATTGCCCATAGTACTAGGGTAAATTTAGGGTAAAGAATCCTGGACTCAGAATCAGAAGACCAGAGTTTAAATCATAATACTGAAACAATCTTCAACATATACTACAGATAAGTCATTTTACTTTTCTGAGCCTAAAGAAAGGGTTAAGTTTAGATGAATTATGATAGCCATCTTAAAACAGTGCTATTCAGAACATTCTGCTTTTGCCAAGGTGTTTTTCTCATCACTGTGTACTCTTTTCTGATAGAGAAACAAATGTTCTTCCCTTAAAAAGCCTTGGAGAATGCGGGCATCGATCCCACTACCTCTCACATGCGAAGCGAGCGCTCTACCATTTGAGCTAATTCCCCATACAGTGAGCAGATGTAAGCAGACAGAACTCACTCACAATGTTAGATATCCACAGCCAGCATGATTCAGCAAAAGATTCAAAAAGAACCAAAGAGCAGGTTATGGTTCTGAACACAGTGATTATTTGAGAGCCTGCTGTGCTACAAAATAGGAAGAATCAGTTCAAGTAGAGGAATAGTAAGGTGAATGCAATATACTCCAATTTGATCCTACTAATTTTAGAATCCATAGTACTATAAAATATAAATATACTACTATTATCAAAGGCATTCTAAAAGGATATCTGTGTGTGATGCTGAGCTAAGTGCTAACATTTTCAATAGGCAATGTTTGCCACCTGAATAGATAATGACATGGTAATTTTCTTCAGATATTAAGTTGTAAGTGGGCTTTATAGGAGAGTGGAAAGTCTGCCACCCCTGGTATAAATATCTAGTGTTTGAATCTTTGCTGTGCTGGTGGGATCCTATAAAACTTCTAAGCAATTATTACCTATTCTGTAAGGCTAATATGAATTTTAGTGAGTATTTTGTGAATTTATAGCTATTAATCAATCAACAAATATTTATTGACCATTGCATATTTTGACCTGTGTTTTGGGTATAAGAAAAAATTTAATTCATATTTCTTGAGTACCTACTATTGGAACAGTAAGGTATATAGTAGATAGAGTGATGGACCTGGAGTTAAGGAGATCTGAGCTCAAATTTGTCCTCAAATATTAGCTGTGCTACCCTAGACAACTCATTGATCCCCCATTTGTTTCCTCACTTGTAAAAAAGGGATACAAAAATAGCACCTTTCTCCCAGAGTTGTGAGGCTCAATGAGATATAAAGTGTTTAAGCACAGTGCCCAACATATTATAAGCACTTATATAAATGTTTGTTGTTGCTTTTTATTCATTCATGACATAAAACTACTTGACTCCCTGTGCAAGTACTGTGCTAAGTTGTAGAGGTGATACAAAGATAGCTTACAGGGTGAGTAAGGTCTAGAAGGTGTTCAGGGAGGACTGACACCTCTGATGTGAGGGGTTACCAATCCTTTTTTAGGGCTTTTCATTCATCTTTTGTATCTACCTTTCATCCAGTTCTCACCTGTGGCTTCAAGAAATGATAACATACAGCAGCTATACACCAGTAAAAACCATCTTGGCAGACAGGATAAACCAAGTTGAGGGGCACTGTTAGGCCTCAAACTTATCAGTGATTTAGAGAGATGTCTACCCTAAGCATATGAAGATTTCCCCTAGTAGAATGGATAGATGAGTACAATTTGTTCCAACAACCATGAAGGCAGCCAAAGCTTCCCAATGGATCACTTAGAACGTGAGCAGACATTGAAGATGCCAAGGTCATCCACTATATCCCAGGCCCAACTTTTGTCCTGACATTGGACTTCCATGGTTCTGGAATGACAAATGTGTGAGATTCTGTCTCACTTACATCCAATTCACGTAAGAGGCAAGATGTGACCCAGTGGTGATACTGATCCTCTGCAAAACCTAGGCTAAACAATAACAGAATGAGTTCCAAATAGTTACCCAGTTTCAAGGTGTACTGTGGCTTTTTTATCCACTCAAAGTCACGACTTGTAAGACCCTAGCAATAGGTTTACCTTTACTAGTAAGTCAGAAGACACCATAAATTCATAGCAAAAACATTTAATGAAATAATAGAAGAAAAGTAGCAATAAAATATTCCCCTGTACACATGGGATACCCTCTCCCACATATAACTATCAGTAAGAAAAATGTATACACATAGGAAAAACTTAGAAGTATATATAGAGAGAACATATGTCAAGAATACACAAATGGAAAATTACATACATAAAGAATACATGTATAGGGAGGCACACTAAAAGAGAGCATATGTTCCTAAGGTGCATATATACAAAGTATTATATGTAGGGAGTTTACGTGGCCATTGCACAGTCATGGAAGAGTAGTTTATTCCTCTGATGCTACAGGGCCACCAAAGAAAGTCTACTGCTGATGTCATCATGCTACCTTCCATTGGGTTTCTTCCTATTGCTTTCAATGGGGTACATTGTCTCTGCATAGTCTCATGATGCTGTTTCACTATACTTGTAGTCTCAGAAGGCTGTGGCCAGGTAATACCCCACTGGACACCTATTTGTGGAGCTTAACTCCATTTCTGGATTTAGGTAAATTACTCAGATATAATGTCTACCTCTTCATTATGAAAAGAGTGGATGTCTAGTAGGTTTAGTTCAAATGCCTTGAGGCATTTTAATAGCTCTTTTAGAAAAACCAGCCTATAGGCATTGGCCAGCAAAAGTTTTCCTCACTGTTTTCTCTTCAGAAATACCCTATCTGTTCCTTTCAGAGTCTTGGCTTGATTCGGTTTTCATCTCTAGCTTAAAATTCTTTGTCTAGGCTAGAAAGCTCACTAGAATACAGAGGAGGATCCTCCTAGATAGTCAGTACCTAAAGCTTATTCTGTTTTTTAAAAGTTTTAAAACTTCCATCTGCTCTGTTTCAGGTCATCTTGCTAGAAACTTGCTAGAAACTTCACTCACTATAGCTTAGAGTGTGTATTCCCTACATATTTCCCTATTTGTCTCTGAGGTTAGAATACAGGTTATAACACACCTGATTGCTCTCCACTTTAAGAAGCTGCCTTCCCAAGAAAATGAAAAACTGATTCAGATCTCCCAAGTAGATGAGGTAGAGGAAGAAAGGTAAGCAGACAAAGTTAAGCCCAGGGGGAAGGTTTTGTATCTTCCCTGACTATCTACATTCCTGCCTTTTTTATGTATGTATGTAGCCTTCCAAGCTATGGGGCCAATCCTTCTGTAACATTGGGAACCACACCAGCTTGTGCTCATAATGGCTTGGGACATATTAAAAGGTTCAGGTTAGTATTTGTTCTGTCCTTGGTTGTATGGTTCTCTTTTTCTTTTTTCTTCCTTATAGGGGTGGGGAGGGGAGGTTGATGAAAGAAAGGGAGGGAAAGGTTTAAGGAAGATATTTTGTTGTATTGTTTAAATGATAATCTCTATGTGAATAACTTCTGAGTATATATAAATAGGTCTATTGTTCCTCCTATTGTTCTTCTGTGCATCCAACTGACTAATGGACATTGTTATGTGGATGTCCTAGTAAAATTTCAAACAAGAGTGAGAAATAATCAATGATCAACTCCAGTTTCATACCCTTCCACATACTCTTAAGTTCTATGATGGCGAACCTATGGCACAGGTGCCAAAGATGGCACACCTCTCTGTGGGCATGTGTGCCTTTACTCACCAAAGTTAGTTACTAGAAAGGCAGAGGGACTGGGGCAGAGCTGCTCCTTTTCCCCTCTCCACCATTCCTCCCCACCCCTCCCCCCCAGCAACCCAATGGAAGTGCTTACTCCCTTCTGTGATAGACATGAAGAGAGAAGATTTTGCAGGACTTATGGACTAAGATGCATCTAGTTCTAAAATGCAAAACCCAGGATTCCTATGAAATGTCCCCGGGTTGTTGGCAGTTGGAGCTGGGGGAGGGGGCTCTTTTGGTGTCTCCGTATCAGGGACTGAAGTTACTTTTTCCCTGGAGGCCTTGGCTGGACACTCTGAGAGGAGAAACTTGGCTTTTGGACTTTGTCTCTCTGGCTGTGAGGAGTTGGAGTTGACCAGGGGGCTTTTGTGTCTCTGTGTCTGGGATTAGAAGTCAGACTTGTCCCTGGAGGCTTTTGGCTGGCCATACTAAGAAGAGAAACTGGGCTTTTGAACTTAGTCTCTGGCTTTCTGACTCTGAACAGTTGGAGTTGACCAGGGGGCTTTTTGGTCTCTGGGTCTCTGATTAGGGGACACACATTTGCTCTCTGGAGTTTGAAGTTGGCTGAGAGACTTTTGTGAAGCTGACTTGGCTTTTGGACTCTGGTGAGGCTGATTTGGTTACTTGAAGTTCTCTGACTTTGGACAGTTAAAATTGACAAGAAGGAGAAATCTAACTGAAGAAGAAGAAGAAAGAAGATCTTGAAAAGCCATTGTCCTCCATCTCTCTATCTCAGAGTCACAGTTTGTGACTGGACTACTTTCTCAATCATTCATTTAGATTAGGGACTTCCTCATCCCCCTTACCTCAGTTTCCCATCCTGTTATCCCAATAAACCCCTTACCTGAGAAAGAAACTTGGAATATTTTATAATTCACTGGGGGGCGGGGATTGGGAGAAGGGTGGCAGTTGGAGCAGGGAGGAGGGAGTGAGAGAGGAAGGAGATTAGGAAATAGTTCAGCCATCATTAGGGATCAATAGGTAGATTCCCCCAGAGCAATCCCTGGTGTACCAGTATCCCTGTGTGTGTGTGTGTGTGTGTGTGTGTGTGTGTGTGTGTGTGTGTGTGTGGCATCCCCCAGCAGCATTTCTCTGACCTCCATTACCACTAAGCAGACTCAGGTTCTCTCAGCAATTTCAGTTCCCTGAAGCAGTCTTCTCTCTAGTCAAAGCCAGAGAATAACAGCCATTGCAAAGAAGTAACAGGTTCCCCTCAGTTTGTCTTCTCTATCACAAGAAGTAAAAGGTTCCCCTCAGTTTACTTTCTCTATCATAAGTAGTAAAAGTTTCAGTCAGTTACATTTCTTTATTACACTTCCCTGAGCAGAATGCCCAAGCCACTCACTTCCTTTTCTCCCTCCCCTGACTGGGGTAAGGTGGCAGAGGTGGGGGGGGGGGGGCACAGGTTGGCTCTAGGTCTCAGGGGGCACAGCACGAAATTATCTGGGTCTGTTGAGGAGCTGGGTGGCTCAGTGGATTGAGAGCCAGGCCTAAAAATGGGAGGTCCTGGATTCAAATATGGCCTTAGACACTTCCTAGCTGTGTGACTCTGGGCAAGTCATTTAACCTCCATTATCTAGCTAGCCCTTATCACTCTTCAGTATTTGTTCTAAGGATTTAAAAAAAAAATTCATCATGTTGTCTGTAATATCCTCCCTCTCCTTTCCACAATTTGAAATCCTATCCATCCTTCAGGACCCAGATCAAAAGCTACCTTTGCCATAAGCTTTCCCAGATCCCTTGAACTAGCAATGATCTCCACCCCACCCACCCTTGCTCTCTCTCTTTCTCTCAACTCAAAGGTTCTTCTAAGACACATATTTCTTATAAAATAGCTTTTGGTGTACTTGTCTTACCTCTTCTGTTTGATTGTAAGTTCCTTGAGAAATGTGTCTTCTTCAAAACTTCTCACAATGCTGTGTGCAATATATAGAAGGCAGTCAATAAATAAATGTTTGTTAGATAAATAAATGAACATGGGAAAGCTAGAACCCTTTCCATGGAGATATTCAATATTTCAATAGCAAAACCTATTATAAGAAATGAGATGTTAGACAGCATGCCTTTCTTAAGCAGTGCTTCATAGCTCAAGTGAATATAGAAAAAGGTGATAGGTTTATCTAGGGGATGTGTCAATATTAGGGATTGGTAAGATCAAGTGGTAGATATGACAATAGTTCCAGAATTATTGTTTTCTAGCAAGAACTTTGTAAGGAATTAAATTAAGGGTTTGATAAAATATTTGAGAATTCTAAAATAATATGGTGGTCTCCAATTTAAAATATTATAGCTCAAGTCAAGATGACTTTTAAAAGCTTTTATTTATAAAATAAAAAGTGGTGATAGTGAAAGTAGATACAAAGTAAATACAAAAAGAGGGTAGAGACACTTCTACCCTATCACACTAAATATTGTTCCAGTGCTCAGCTCAGTTGGGCTGGGTTTGTTAACCCTTGACTGGAGGAGCCAGAGTTCCACCCACATGGCCTTCTCCAAGAAGGGAAATCCTGTCTGAAACTAATCTCTCTCCAGACACCAGGAAAGGAAGACCACTCACCCAAGAGGTGGTCCAAGTCCCAAGTTACCTCCAAGAGGCAGGTCACCAGTAGAAGTTCACTACCAAAGATAACAATGACCTCTTACCCAAGGTCAGGCCTTTTATAGTTCTTCCTTCCCCTCTTCACAGGGGCCAATCATAGCTTCCAAATTGCCTAGCACCACTAGTTATTTTATTAACAAGTTTCCATGTAAGTTTTCCAAAGTTATAGGAATCTCCCTCTCTTCTTCCCTCCCCAACAACTAACTTCTCTAAGCTCAGAATAATTCATCTGTAAAATGAGGGATTTATTTTAATTATTGCCATCTCTGATATTCTATAATTCTGTGAAATCAGAGGAGGGGGCTAAAAGGAGAATAGGAGAAAAGGAGAGACTGGAGAGGTAGATACTAAAGATAAAGAGCAGGTTCAGAAGGAAAGGGGGAAAGAGTGAAGAACAGACAATAAGGAGGATATAATCAAAGTGATTTGATCTTTGAGAAATGGCTCTTCCTGAACTTGTTTTACTGTGCTTGGTACATATCACCTGCTAGTAGATTGACTCATATAGTCACTCTTGCTAACTCAGAATGGGAGGTATAGGAGCAAGCAATAATTTTCTTGGTATCTTGTAAAGAAGGAAAGTGAGTTTTTCCTACTCTTGTCTACCTTACTTTTATGCCAACTTTGGGCTATTTTCTGCTGATTCCCCAATTAAATTATATTTTTAAAGTGCTATAAAGAATGCCTGGCATAGGGTAGGTGCTTAATAAATGCTTGTTGCCTTCCTTTTTGCCTTCCCTATCTCCAAATATCCAGGACACTTTTTGTTTTTTCTTACTCTGTGGAGAATACCTCAACCATCCTTTAGGAGAGTGTGACTGTACACATTTGGGTGGCCCTAGTTCCCCTTCAAAAACTAAAAATCTCTTTGCATTAATAAGCATGCTATCATTATTTTTTTAAATGAACTTAAAAGGAGCCATTGGGTGGCTGAATATATTGAGAGCCAGGGACAGGAGGTTTAGTATTAAAATCTGACCTCAATCACTTTCTAGCTGTGTGACCCTGGGTGAGTCCCATTGCCTAGCCTTACCCATTGAATCCCATTGCCTTACCACTCTTATGCCTTGGAACCCATACACAGTGTTGGTTCTGAGACAGCAGATAATGGTTAAAAAAAAAATTCACTAAGGGCAGATAGATGACTTGAGTGAGTTGGCCCTGGGTTCAAATCCGATCCCTGACATTTACTCATTCTAAGACAGAAGACAAAGGTTTCAAAAAAAAATTGGTTTAAAAGGACTAAATGAGGACAGAAATGTAGAAGAAAAACATATGATCAATCACATGATTCAGTGGGGATATAATTAGGGCTTTGATGTTAAAAGATCACTTTAGTGCAAATATGAATAACATGGAAATAGGTTTTGAACAATGATACATGGTATAAACCAGTGGAATTGCTTGTCAGTTCCAGGAGGGGGGAAGGAAGAGGAGTGAGAAAAAGCATGAATCATATAACCATGGGAAAATATTCTAAATAAATAAAAGAACATGAGGGGGGGGGGAAGTACTAAATGGGAGGGGGCGGGGCACCAGGTGGCTCAGAGGATTGAGAGCCAGGCAAGTCACTTAATCCCCTAACCCTTACCCCTCTTATACCTTGGAACCCATACACAGTATTGATTCTATTGATTCCAAGACAGAAGGTAAGGGTTCAAAAAAATAAAAAAGTACTAAATCCATCAATATAAAATGGCAGAGATTACAGGTTCAGAAAACTACACAAAAATGCAGAAGTTAAATGTTCTCCTGTCTTATTTCATAGACATGACTTTCTTCTAAGTTCTTTTTTTTTTAAACCCTTACCTTCCATCTTGGAGTCAATACTGTGTATTGGCTCCGAGGCAGAAGAGTGGTAAGGGCTAGACAATGGGGGTCAAGTGACTTGCCCAGGGTCACACAGCTGGGAAGTGTCTGAGGTCACATTTGAACCTAGGACCTCCCGTCTCTAGGGCTAGCTCTCTCTTCTAAGTTCTGATGTCCATTTGGAAGCCAGTTTTTGTCAGTAAATTATTAAACTGTGGAAAAGTTGCTGGCTGTGAATGGAATTATGTGAAAAGCACAAAAGAATTTTGAAGTTCAACATCAAACTATTGAAAGAAGACAAAGTTAAAGCTTGGGGGTTGGACGAGATTTCGAACCTCCAGGCCCACTGAAATAAAAACTTTTCCCACTTCTCTCCCTAACTATAAAACAATTGGAGAATGTGAAAAAAATTGCGAACTTCTGGGACTGTTGAAATATATATATATATATATATATTTTTTTTTAATTCAATTTCCAACTTCTCTCCCTAATAGTAAAACAATTGGAGAATGCAGGCATCGATCCCGCTACCTCTCGCATGCTAAGCGAGCGCTCTACCATTTGAGCTAATTCCCCTCCCTGAGGAGCCAAAAAACTGACTCAAACCTCACAGCCTGCCTGCCTGCCTGCCTCCCAGCAAGGGTGACTTATTAACTGGGGCCTCAGCTGACTTTGCTGCAATTTTGCTCACTTCTTTCCCGCGTTGACTCACCGCTGCCTAATCAGCTCTCGGAGCGCTGAGGGAGGAAGCGGAAAGGGGAGCTTGAGGAAAGAATGGGGGGAGGAGGATTGAAAAAGCAGGGCTAGGACTTGTACTTTTCACTTTTGCACTTTCTCCATATCCTTTCCAAAGGAAGAATACGTTATTCTGCTCATTACAATATCTGAGTGTAAAACCACCACGTGGACATATATTCTTTTTCATCTTTAGAGCGGAAAGCATTAAGTGCTGTTTTGAAGTCACCTGCGTCAAATTAAGACATAACCTCAGACTTATAAATAGAATGCAATAAACAAACGGTCTCTTGCTCATTTGTGCCCTTTGGGAATAGTAAAACTTCTGAAGGCAAATTCAAATTTGAGCTAGAGGCTTTTAAATCTTTCTCCTAGTGAAAGTGACTGAACTCACACCGTCTGTAGTCTTAGAAACAGGAAAGAATGAACTTCCTGCCTCTTTTCTCTATGGTGGCTTGGTGCTATTTTTCTAGCAGAATTCATTGAGCCCCCCGGACAGTTTCTATTCCAACATTCTGTTGTCGTTTCTCTTTTCCTGCCAAACTATAGAGATCTCATAATAATGGGACTTGCCCAGGGTCACGTAGCCAGTACTTGACAGAAACCCAACCAGAACAAAGGTCTTTGAGGCTTTCCTGAGGCTCTGAGGAGGCTCAAGACAACTCTGCTGCCTCTCCGGATAAGGAGAAGGAAAAACCATCACCTATCTTAATACCAAAGAACTGAGGAATAAAAAAGAAAAATCATGGAGAAAATGGGCAGAAGCCCTCTACTGCTTACATGCTAAGTGAGCACTCTGCCATCTCAATTAATAATTCCCCTTCTTGAAAAGGTGAAGAAACATCTGAAAACTAGTTTCACTATCTCAAAGCAGAGTTTAATTGCTCTGGTGAGCAGCCTATCTATGCCTGATACTTTTTCACTTGAGCAATTTTTCACTTTGCATAACTAGCTTTCTTCAGGCCTCGGCACTTTTTTACTCATTCACTCAACTGACCAACAAACATTTATGAAACACCTTATATATGCTAGGCTTCAGATACAAACCTAAAATGACAGTACCTTTCCTCAAAGACCTTGCATTCTAATGAAGTTACACAACATGTACATATATGAGTACAATACTTAGAAAATTAAGGCAGCATGATTAGAGTTGATACAGCATAACATCGTTGACTCAGAGATGGCCTTGTAGTCAAGAGGATTTGGGTTCTTGCCCTATCTGTGATGTTTGCTGGCCTGTGTGACCTTGAGCAAGACTCAGCTTCTCAAGTGGTCTAAACAACTCTCTAAAACAAAGTTGTAGAACTGCCAACCTGCATTGGTAGAGAGAATTTCCTCACCTGGGAGTTCCCTATACCAAAAAAATCACAGGTCTAGTTCCCATCTCTTTGTATAAAATACCTTTTTGTTTCTTTCTGGCAGATATGTTTTTATCAAGGTAAGTAATCCCTGGTTAGGACTTCTCTCTACTAAAGCAGATTAGCACATTCTCTTTGGCTTAAAGTTTCAGGGAAATACGTGTGAAGTCAAATCAAGGCAACAACAACAAAAAAAAAATATATATATATATAAATCCCATACTATGTGCTAGACCCTGTGCTAAGTAAGTAAGATACAAAGAAAAGCAAAAGATAGTCCCTGCTTTCAAGGAGCTTACAGACGTGGGAACATACACAATAGTCTGATCTCAACCCATGTAAATGGAGTTTGGTGAGTCTACTTCTGGAAATGTGTGGAGCAGATCCCTAGTTCAGAAAATGCAAAGGTATTCTGTGATTGTTTCCTCTTAATTTAAATGGTGGCTGAGACAAATATGAGTATGAATATAGAAGGCACTCTAATCTTTAACTCCAAACTCAGGGACTGTATATGGCTTTGAGCACATGGTGTTGGTGGTTTTCTGTATCTATTATACCTCATTCTTTCCTGCTCTTAGATAAATAGGTGCAGTAGGTGGAAAAGTCTAGGCTATACCAAGTATTTGGAACATAGTAGATACTTCTATCAAAGGCTTAACTTGTGATCTTTGAAAATCTAAGAACTGAAGTTCACATCTTATATTACCCCCTTCTTTATCATCCCACTTGCCTTAAGGAATTGTCTCTCCAAAAAAAAAGTAAGAATTAGTTTAATATTCATTTGAGTGACATACAAGTTATCTCAAAAACTTTAGTATGGTTTTAAGCTATTAAAAAACTTAAAACTGCACTAGGACTTTAGGACATCTTGAATAAACCCCAAATTGGAATGGATCACAGAAACCATCTAGTCCCCTCATATTATAAATGTGAAAATTAAGGCATAGGGAGATGATTTATTATTCAAGCCCATGTCTCTAAGTGGAAAAATCAAGGGCTTTTTCCATTCATTCCTTAAGGATCACAGAATCAAGAAATCTGTGACAACTCCAAAAAACAAGCTCCCAAGATTAGAGCAACCACTGTCCTGGGCAAAGAGGCCCGGGACCCAACTTTTTGGACATTGGAAGCTAGGGATGGGGGAGGCATATCACCAATAAAGAATTGGAGGAATGGAGTGGTGAAAAAGGACACAATTTGGAGTCAGAAATCCCAGGTCTCCTACTTACTATTTTTGAGACCTCAGAAAAGCCCCTCATGTGTAAAATGAAGGCTTTGGAATAAATTGCTCTAAATCCTTTAAACCAGTCTCTGAGGTTAACTTTTGGCTGTATTGAATAGGATCCATGCCAATCTCTTCATTTTATTTAAACTGCTTTTGAAATTTTGCCTCCTCCTATAAAGCTGTCTTTCACAAAATGAGAGCAATTGAGTGAATTCCCCTTGCCCCCTCTCTATCTAAATATTCAGTTTCTTTGAATTCCCTGACAGAATGTGCCTCTCTTTAAATGCTTACTATTTATCTTACTTTATTCCCAAGTTGCTTATCCCTACCGCATGCATTCAGGTATTATGTATTAGGGCATAAGGTGACCAAATCTAGGGGTACATTTGTCACCTGATGAATTCATTCAATAAATATTTGCCAAGCAATTGTTATATGAGTTACAGTCGTGACATAATAGGTACAGTTTTCATGTACAGTTTATAAATTCAATGCTTAACCAACAAGTCTTTTTTAAACAGATTAATTTTTGTGTTTGTAACCAAAGCCTAGCACAGGGTCTTGCACATATAATGTACTTCATAAATGCTTGTTCATCGACTGAGTGAATGAGTTTTTTTTTTTTTTTGAAGTGCCGGAAACCTGAAATAGTACCAGTTAGTTATGCAAAGTGAAAAACTGCTCAGGTGAAAAAATGACGTTTCATCAAGGCTGCCTCGAGACAGTAACTGGGATTATTTATTAGTTGAGATGGTAGAGTGTTCACTTTAAATTCTTCATGATTTTCCTCTTTTCTCTTTAGTTCTTTGGCATTAAAATAGGTAATGGTTTCTTTTTCTTAAAATAGCCGACGGCTTTTCTTTTCTTAAAAACCAGTGATGATGGCTTTTCTTTTTATTCGGGCCAGAGTGCCTAGAAGACCTTTGCTCTGGCCCTGTCGGGTCCAGCACGAAAGGTGAAAAGTACAAGCCCCAGGCTTCTCCTCCCTCTTTCTCCTCACCCTATATCCAAGGCTTTTCTCCAATTTCCTCCCCACCCCACCCCCACCTTCACTCCAGCCCACCCACTCCAGTTCTCCCCCCTCTAACTCCCTCCTCTTCTTCTTTTCTCCTTTCCTCCATCCCCCACTCTTCTCTCCGTTCCTTTTCCTCCTCCCCTCCTTTTTCTACTTCTTCCTTCTCTCCCTCCCAGCTCCTCTCCCCTCCCCCAGAGTTCAGAGAGTTGATTAGTCAGTTGTGAGTCAGCGCGGGAAAGAAGTGAGGTGGTGGAATGAATCAGCAAGAATGCAGCTGAAATCTGCAGTCCCAGTCAGCTAGTCACCCCTGCTGGTGGCAGGCAGGAAAGTTGTGAGGTTTGAGTCGGTTTTTAGTCCTTATGGGAAGGGGAATTAGCTCAAATGGTAGAGCGCTCGCTTAGCATGCGAGAGGTAGCGGGATCGATGCCCGCATTCTCCAAGTGCTTTATTGGCTCCCTGCGGGACAACGGAAACCTTTTTTAGGACCGTAGGGACTATAATGGGACTATAATTAAGCCGGATTAAGAAAGTGAGGCTTTAGCAAGGACTGGAAGGTTGACAAGGAAGCCGGATTAAGAAAGTGGGGCTTTAGCAAGGACTGGAAGGTTGACAAGGAAGTCCGGAGCCAAGAAATTCCAGGCATGAAAGTGAAAATTAATCGAATTGGGAGATTATATCTCTTCTCAGAGTAAAAAAGCTAGGAGGCATGTGCCATTGGTTAAATTGTTTAAAAGATCAGAAAGACAGGAGGTGTGGGTGAGGACCGCACAGGTTTTGATGAGCTTTGAAAGCCAATTTGAGGATTTTACATTTGATCCTGGAGATGAGATAATAAAGTGACCAAGGACGTGAGAAGAGAAATGTGTAGCGTTGTACTGATTCCATCAAGGGTCTAGATGGGCAAGAGAGGTCGGGGAAATTTTAGTGTTCATGAACATGGAAATGCTGTATTTTTAAGTGATGGCAGGAACAAGGATATTGTCATCTTTGTGTGTGGCTGAGGTGGAATGCAGGAGTAGCCCTCAGGAACTGAGTAAATTGAATTGTTAAGTTAGAGTATTTGAAGGAGTAGTAACTTGGGTGATGAGTTGAGTAGGCAAGACTGTGAGCCAAACGCTGAATTTATTGAAGATGAGTCTTGAATGGAGGTAGGTAGACTAATAAGATTTTGATTGAATAAATCTCAAAGGGCAAGTTACTAAGTGATAGTGGTAGAAGGAAAATCTGGAAGTGTCAGTGGGGAGCATATCTAACTTTCCTTTGTGGAGGTAGTAATGATATACACTAATTTATACTCATGTGAGGAAAGGGAAAGCAGGTAGTTAAATATGGCAAAGGAGAAAATACAGTTTACAAACCTGGATGACCAGAAAGATAGTTGCACCCAGAAAAGTAACGGAGAAGTGTGGAATGGGGATGGGTTTGTTGGACCAATTTTGAATATATTGAGGTTGAATTGCATATAGGATATTCATTTTGAACAATACAATAAGCAGGAAATGCATGACTGGCTCTGGAGAGAAATTAGGGCTGAATATATAGATTTAGAAGTAATTTACAAAAAGAACATAAATCCTTGGGAGCTGATGGAATCGTCAAGAAAGAGAACCTAAAAAGAGAGAAGGGCCAATATATAGCCATGTGGTACACTCAATTTAGGGGTGTGAAATAGATGATGAACCAGCTAAGGAGACTGAAGAGCTATTTAGGCAGGTAGGAGAATTAGAAGAGAGCAAAGTCATAAAAACTCAAAGATGAATGAGTTTCTAGAAAAGGGTAGATTGTATCAACTGCTTCAGAGAACTTAAGAAGGATAAGGAATGAGAAAATTGATAACTTTGGAACCAAAAGTTTCAGGTAAGTCAGAGATAGGAGGCAGATTGCAAAGGGTTGAGAAATCATAGAGAAGAAAAAATAATAGCCTAAATAGAGCAATCTAAGAGGAAGATATCAGGAATACCAGGGATACAACATTAAAGAGTTTTCCTATTAAAAGATATAAATGAATAATTTTTACTATATTGAATTAAAAATGTTTAATACAACAAAACCAATGTAATCACAATTAGAAGGGAAACAACAAACTGGGGGGGGGGAATTTTATAATAAATTTCTCTGATAAAGTTCTAATTTTTCAAATATATAAAGAACTAAGTCAAATAAGGATACAAGACATTTCTCAATTGACAAATGACCAAAGGAAATGAATAGGCAGTTTTCAGATGAAGAAGTCAAAACTAATAATCATATGAAAAAAAATGTTCTAAATCACTCTTGCTTAGAGAAATGCAAATTAAAACAACGCTGAGATACTACCTCACACTATCACATTGACCAATAAGATAGTAAAGTGAAAAACGTTGGAGGAGATGTGGCAAAATTGGGATTGCTGGTGGAGTTGTGAACTGATCTAACCCTTCTGGAAGGCAATTTGGAACTATGCCCAAAGAACTATAAAGCAATGCACACCCTTTGATTCAGTCATACAACTACTGGGTAGGTATCTCAAAGAGATTAAAAAGGGGGGGACATACTTGTGCAAAAATATAGTTGCAAAGACTTGGGAATTAAAGGGATGTTCATCAATTGGGAAATGGCTGAATGAATTATGGTATATGATGGTTATGGAATAATTTCAGATGATTTCAGATATGGATGATTTCAGAAAGATCTATATGAAACTGATAAAGAGTGAAATAAGTAGAACCAGATGAATGTTGTACATGGCAAAAACAATATTGTGGAATGATCAGCTGTGATAGGCTTCTGAGAGTGATACTCTCAGGAGAAATACAACGATCTAGGACAATTCTGAAGGACTTATGACAAAGAATGCTATCATCTCCAGAGAAAAACTGTTGGAGTCAAAATGCAGATCAAAGCATATGATTTTTCACTTTAATGTACTTGGGTTTTTAGTTTTATATGATGATTTTCTTACAAAAATGAACAATATGGAGCTATATTTTGCATGGATGACCCAGATTGGATTGCTTGTCAGCACCAGGAGTGGGGAAGAATCAGAGGAAGGGAAACAATTGGGATCATATAACTTCAGAAAATGTATGTGGGAATTTGTTATTACATGCAATTGGTAATCTAAAAAACTATAATAATAATATTTTTTAAAAAGAGCTGGCCATGTAGACATTGGGCTTCAGACAAATTAATATGCAAATTGCCTCCTTTTATCTTTTATAGATAAATAAGTTTTGATTCCTAAAACAAAGAAAAAGCTGAAAAAAGTATATAGTCTAATAGTAATGAATATCAACACTGAATATAAACTAAAATATGAAAATGGCAGTTCATAAAAAATCCATCACTAAGGAGAAATTATAAGTGAAATAACAAAGATAGTTTAATAGGAGTTTTTTTTTAAAAAGCTAAATACTCCAGTGAGAGGGAAAAACCACAAATACAAGGTGGTATTAGATGTATTAAAGTCCTGTTATAAAACACAGTATCTATTAGTCATGAACTTTAACAATGTAGGATACTTTGTTAATACAATAAATAATATACATTTGAAACCATGACCTCATATTATATTCATTGGAGAGAAACACTTGAATAATTTCCACTAAACATGTATAAACCAGAATTGCTATCTTGTTTGCTGCAATCTTAGATTCGTTAGCAATTGTAATGAGGCATTAATCAGAAATTTAAGGAATTAAGTATAAGAATTGAAGATGTTAAAATATTTCTACTTGTAGATATTATTGCCATCTATCTAGAAAATCCAAGATGGTCAACAACAACAAAATGGAAATAATATTTTTTTGGAAAAATAGTGGAGTTTAATATAGACCTATAGTAGGCATTTGTAATTTTTTGTCATAAAAATCAAAAGCATGAATAAAAATGTGGCATGATATTAAGATATACCAAAAAAAATTAGAAACAACTTAAAAACAATCTTCACAGGAATAAAGGAAGAATTTAGACTCCTCAAGTCTTAATTTCTTTATCTATAAAAAGGACATAATAATATAGGTATTATTATGCCCCTATCTCAGAGGGTTGTTGTGAAGCATGTTATAGAAAACAGTGTGATGGGAGGGGTGGAGGAGGGGAGGGAGGGAAATAAAATGATTTTTGTAACCAAGGAACAATGTATGAAATTAAAAATTAAAATTAAAAAAAAGAAAACATTGTGAAAAACTTAGAGTACCATATAAATGTCAGCTATTTCTATATTTTCATCTTTTTTTCCAGATAGAAATAGTTCTGAGACAAACTACTATCCTACTCCTAATTCTTTCTGTTCAATTTTCTGTGGACATTGGCATTGGGAGGTTTTTTTTTCATTGCTTTTTATTTTAGTTGAATACATTTCTTAGGATGAGTGCAGCTAGGTGGTGCAGGGATAGAGGGCCAGGCCTAAAGTCAGAAATACTCACCTTCCTTAGTTCAAATTTGACCTCAGTCCTTTACTAGCTTTGTGACTCTGGGCAAGTCACTTAATCTTCTTTGACTCATTTCCCTAATCTGTAAAAGGAGCTGGAGAAGAAAATGGCAAACCACTCTAGTATCTTTGTCAAGAAAACCCAATGGGGTTATGAGGAGTCATACACAACTGAACAGCAACAAAAAAGGATATAAATTATTGGTCATTGAATCACTTTGCCTAACTTCTCTCTTGATTCTCTAGATTCTTCCACATTCACCCACTTTTATGGTGTTTCTGTTCCCCAGTCTCTTCTTCCAATTGGTAAATACCTACCCAGGGTATTTAAGAATGTGCCCAAACAACCTTCCATGCTGACATCTCCCTGCTCTACATCTTCAGACTCAAATACCTTGTCCTTTTAATGGTATTCTCTATGCTTTTCAGATCTCTCTTTAATTTTTTTTATTATTCAAAGATATTTTATTTTCCCAATTACATAGAATAACAATTTTCAACATATGTTTTCTGAAATTATAAGATCCAAATTCTCTCCCTTCCTCCCTTCCCTCCCCCCTTTCAGAGACTCTAAGTAATCTGATCTAGATATTATCATGCAAAAGATATTTCCATATTGGTCAGTGTTATAAGAGAATATTCCTATAAAATCCAACCCCCTCCAAAAAACTGTGAATAAACTAATGTGGAAGATTGTATGCTTTCATCTGCATTTGACTCCAACAGTTCTGTCTCTGGAGGTTTTCCAGATCTCTTTTAAGGGTTATCTTCTACCATTCAACCGTAAACTCCTTGAGGATTGGAACTGGGTTGTTTTTTTTTTGTTTTTGTTTTTGTTTTGCTTGTATTTCTTTAACATAGTGCATGGCAAATGACAAGTCCTTAATAAATGCTTTATCTATATATCTACCTTTAAAATGCCCAGAAAAGAACAGAAGGAAATTTAGAAGCAAACCCAAATAGGACAGCTTTGAAAGTAACATGTTGAATTTATTCTATATTTTAAAAAGCAAGCTATATATAATAGAGTTTTGGTGACTTCATATATAATCCTCTTTTCCTTTTCTACTTTGTATGTGGTCAGCCCCCATAAACTTGGCAGGCAGTGTTGGGCTTCTTTATTCCAATCTCTACTCACACTGATAGACTGGCTATCCAGACCTTGGAAGTTCAAGTAGGATTCTAATTGTATCCCACTGAACCCTCAGTTCCCATGTATTCCCCTCCTAATATTAATTGCCAGTGATAACTGTCCCAATCAATATCATTTGACCAATTAACATCAATTAGCTTTAACAAAGGGACATTTTCTTAAAAGACAGAGAACAAGAACCAAAATACAAATGCATCCTATTGAACCAGGGCACTGTGTTGTGTGGCACATCTGACCTTCTGCAGCTGGCACCAGGACACTTATCACTCAGTGGCCAACATAATTCCTATATCTGATATTAGTGAAAGTCCCTTTGATATGTTCTTAAAGATTTAAAAATATGATAGTGATCAGACTTTCTAACTTAACACTGACACATACTGGATAAGAAATGCTTTGTGCAGTTGTTTAGGAATCCTGATGGACAACATTGATAGTTTTGGCAGGAGAAAAAACCCTGTGCCATACCTGTGCCAAGCATATCAGTCAGGGCTTAAGTTAGAGAGGGAGGCAAAGAGTCAAGAAACTTGATTGTTTGGGAGCAGTCAACAGGTGCCTGCTAATGTGCCAAATACTTCACCTTTCAAATTCAAGAGATAAATGAATTGGAAGCAAAGCTAAGTTTCTAAGGTAAAACAAGTACTGAACAGGCTCTGAAAAGGTAGTGCCCAGTGGAACTTTGAAACTGCTTTTAAAGTGATTTCTGTCCCACAATCCTGTAGGACAAATGCAGTGATATAGCACTTACCCAATCCAAAGCCAAGACTACAGAAAATTGCCAAACTATAAGAGAGAAGGGACTAGATTATGAGGTAAAAGAGAAATAGGATTCCCTGGTCTGATTATATCTTCACTCTCAGGGATAGGGGAGCCAAAATGAAAGCCAAACTAAAGTACTTGTTGGAAATCTGGCACAAGGAAGTCCAATGTTTAGATATGTGTTAAAATAAATTGTGGTTGGACCGAAATATATTAATTAAGTGGTCACCAGGGATTTAATTTCTAAATCCCAAAATGAATTACTAAAGTAAATGGAATTTATGGTAGTTTATTTACAATAGAGGGAAGATATTAAGGAAGAGAGAAAAGGAGAGAGAGACAGAGAGAGAGAGAGACAGAGAGAGGAGAGAGACAGAGAGAGAGAGAGACAGAGAGAGGAGAGAGACAGAGAGAGAGAGAGAGAGAGAGAACAAGAACTCTGGCTTCTTCTGATACCAGTTAGAACCTCTAAGCCCCAGCCAGGGGAAGAGAGTATCAAGAAGATGGACCTTATCTGGAGGCTTCATACCTCCAGAAAGGCGGGGTCACTAAGTCAGCTTTTCACTCACCAATGGTGACAGTCTAAAAGAAGTCTGGGTGTCTGCCTTCCAGTTGCTCCTCCGAGTCAGTGCCCGAATGTCTGCATGCCTGAATGTCCAAATGTCCAAATCTCCAAATGTCCATCTTCCCTTCAGCTCTGAGTTGACTGATCCTTTACTCCAAGCCCAGGTGACTGACTGTGTCTCTTAAGTCTTTGTTTCCTCTATTTAAAGACCTTTTTCTCTTGTGTCACCTTCCCTAAATTTTCACATCTACCAATCCCAGTAGATGCTTTTCTCCAGGACTGCCCATTTTTTAGTTCTCACCTTCTCTGGTTAGATTATATCTTTTTGGGTTACTTAACACCTCTTTTGTTAAGTTCACCTTTTGTAGTTACTTAACACCTTTTTGTAGTTAAAAATCTAAAAATAGATTATAGCTTACAATGCTAGCTTCACTATAAAGAAAGAGCTAAGTATCTTCATTGTTACAATCAGGACATAGCTAAATCCAATCTTCACATATATCAAACAGCCACTTCCTTGAACCTCAAAACAAGTCCTCTGTCTTGGCACAGATCCTCATCAATCTCACAGGGATTGTTGATCTCCTTGACCTTGTGCTTGTTGCCACTGTACAATAGCTCTTTTGTGATCTCTTCTTCTGAAATCAGACACAAAAGTAAAAGGCCATAATACTTAACAACCCATGGAAGGTTTCCATAGTCTTAAGATTTGGGGGCATGCATTTGTATTAGGGAAATAAATACTATAAACTTATTCTTCAAAATCAAAAACATTAATACTGATTCCATGTACTTCAAGAACAAAAAAATAAGAAAAAAAGAAAAAAATCAAATATCCTTTTGCAAACATAAAGAAAACAATAATAATACATAAACAATAATAAATCATAAATTCATAGTTCACATTCCATGTGACAACGTGTTAGTTAAGCAGAGATACAACACAAAGGTTTCTCATTCAAAAATGAAATCCATTTCCCTTTTAATTTGGCCATGATACCCAGTGTGAGAGTACATGATTTTTTTCAACAGGTAACAGCTTTTTAAAAACAGTAGTACAACAACTAATATGTTTTCTTTCTCTTTTCTTTCCCTCATCCCCCAATTATTGTAATTCCCCCTTTGTAAAGTACAATATGTTATGTACTTCTAGTCAGAAGAATCCTTAGAAGTATAAACTGGTTATGTGAAATGATTCACTGGGGAGACTAGGCATGTAAATCTGGGAGATTTCAACATGCTCGTCTCCCAACAGAATCGGAGGGGGGGATTATGTAGATAGAATCTGTTCCCCTCCCCCCAGCTCATCCCCACCTTGCTGCATGGCTGGATGTCACATTAAAGGTCTGGGTAATCTACACATTGGGATATCAAGCCTATTTTGCGTTGATTCTGGGCTATGGCTGCAGGGGACTGACACCATTTAACAGAAAGAGATAACTAGAATTTAAATTAAAAGTAAAAATAATTTAAAATAAAACAGGAGAAATATTAAATTAGTGAATATAGCTTGGCCTCTGGGACTGGGTCTGTGGCCTTTTGGACTAGGGCATAAGGGATGAATGAGCAAGCATGTCTGTGCCTTGAGGGTCACATGAATTCTCCAACTAGGTCATAGGTGAAGAGCCTAGGAACATGACCCAGAACTAAAGGTTATAGGTCTGGGTTCAAGAGAAAGGATAAAGGTGTGGGGTGACACATGCTGGCTCTCTCCATTTCCTTGGAGGCAGTGGGGAAGGACCATGACTGAATGAGGCAGCCCTGTGGAGAAACATGTGGTCAGAGTTAGGTTAGATTAGGCTTAAATCTCTATATATCTGCTTTCTCTATTTCAAGTGATTATTAATAAACTCTATGGAAAATAAGAATTAGCAAGGGACTGAGGTCAGACTTGAAGTCGTGAAGAGCATCTTCCTGATTGCCAGGCCAATGCTCTATCCACTGTACCATTTAGCTGCCCCTATATAGGATATTGTAGCAGTTAAATTTAGTTTCTCTGCTAGAAGTATTATATTTTTAGAGGTTTATTTAAGATTAAGAATTAGAGAAAATACAAAATAAGAAAAGCACGTGCCTAGGCTCAGAGAGCCCATTCACCACCACTCACTTCGTGCCTGCTAGGTGGAGAGCTAAGTCTCCTTGGAAGCAGAAGTAGGAAGAGAGCCAGTAGGCTTTACAACCAGTTTAAATAGAAATTTTTGATCTCGCCCAAGTGAGGATCTCAGTGAGATTACAAAGCATTCTGGGAAGTGGCCAAGGACTTCTGGGGATTGGAGTCCAGGGTTCAAATCTCCATTTTTATAATATACCTTATTTAGTTAAGTCATTTCCTATACCCTAGGTCCTAAAAAGATTACGATATTGATCTAAGACTAAGAAAAGGGGTGGAAAATCTTATTATACCAAGTGAATGGAAGCATTTCTTGAGTTTAATTTTGAGTGGATTGGAGAATCCTTGAAAGGAATAGTGGAAGAGTAATTGAATGATTTCTCCAAGGGTATACCTAAAGTTAAGTGACCTCTTATTGATGAAGCATAATCTTAACTGAACTTCACCATGAGGATGATCTCATTGTAGAATTTTGTCTACAATCTAGGAATGCTGTAACTCAAACTCTGTAGTAGCTTTAGTTAGAGAGAGACTTTCAGAGTCATGAGGTGGTCTTTGGTCCACTTTCTCTAAGCAGAAATACTTAGCCTAACCCTAAATGAATGAAAAATTATTTCTGACAGTTTTATACTTGAAATGTAGAGTACAAATTTTCTTCCTTAGTTTGGAAATGTGGTTATTGGTGTACGTGTTTACATACAAATATGTATAAACAAATATACTCCCAAGATTATTATAGAATAACAAGACATTTTCCTCAGTACCTTAGGGAACAATTAATTGTCTTTTCCCCAGTTGTGTGTGCATGCCTGTGTGTTTGTTGGGATATATAGGAAATGTGCTTTGGTGAGCCTCATGGGATTTTAAAGCAGAAAAATGACCGTAGGTGTTTCTTTCCTCTTGTAGGTTGCTTTGAAGTATTCCTATCTTTTAAAAATTATATTTTGAAGAATACCTCATTGTGAAATTATGAAATTTGACAATAAATAACTATAGCAACATCAAGGCTACATTTCTCACCAACTCCTTTAAAAAACTCATTTGACAGCAGATGATTGACTTTCCTTCTCTAATCAGCAAAAATTAAAAAGGTACAGTGGATAATAACTATTATTTGCACATTCCTCATTAACATTACCATCTTATTATCCTCCTCCTCATTATTATTATTTCTCCCTATCTTGCCCAGGCTAGAATTACAGCAGCCACACTTAGGCTCAATTCTACTGCTGCTAATTGTAGAGACACTTAGACACTATCTGTTTCCAACTTGGGCTTCCCAGGAATGAGGACTTACCCTATCAATGTCAGACTTAGAAGGAGACATTTGATCTGCTATAGCCTTATTTTACCTCAGCACTACCAAGTTCAAAGGATCCCCCAGCCACTGCCTTCCCAGAAGGAAGGAATTAAACATTTATTAAACACCTAATATGTACCCAGCACTTTGCTAAGAGCTTTATAAATATTATCTTATTTGATTCTCATTTTATAGTTCAGAAAACTGAAGTAGACAGAGGTAAAGCAACTTGCCTAGAGTCACACAGGCAAGGGTCTGAGGTAAGATGTTTACTCAGATCTTTTTAAGTCCAAGCCTGGTGCTCTAGCCACTGCACTATCCAGTTGCCACAATTACTTAGTTTTTCCTTCTTTTTCTAGTGGGCCTACATAGGCGCTTTCCTTTTTTCTCTTTCTCTTCCTTGCATAATGTTTGAGAGATTGATTTTACCCCTTGCTGTGGCTCCTACAGACCTGCCTAAATCAAATGTTGGAAGCAGAATTGGTTTTAGGACACATGAATTAACCAGTTGAGCTGGCCATGTTTCCTGCTGTGGCTTCTAATGTTTTAAGTTATGCATCACCTACCCTGTATCCTTTTCCTAAGAGGCCAAGGAGGGGATCCTGTTGTCTTGGAGTTTATGATAGTTTTTGGCTCCTGAGAATGATCTGTGAGTGACTTTCAGCTTCAAGCTATCTTCTGTTGTGAAATAAGACTTCATTGCTGTTTCTACTTGGTCCTCTTGATCATTGTTCTATCTGGTATCCCTTTTGATCTTTGCTGAAGGGATGGGGGTTGGGTAGGCTGGTCTCTGAGTGATAGATTTTTTAGGCACTAAAACTCCCTGATTCTTATAGAGAAGTACCTCTAGATGTCCAAATAGGGAAGCGGTTCCTTATGGATTGTGTGAACAAGACTGAAAAAAGGCCTTGCCATGAAATTGTTTTCCTCAAAGGAGAAAACAGCTTAGGATTTTGTGTGAAAGAGTATTTGATGCAGAAGAATATGATCAACCACGTAGTTTGGTAGCGATATAATTAGGATTTTGATGTTAAAAGATCATTCTACTGCAAATATGAATAACATGGAAATGGGTTTTGAACAGTAATACATGTATAACCCAGTGGAACTGCTTGTTAGCTTTGAGAGGGGGGAGGAAAAAGTGGGGGTGGGGGGAATCATGAATCATGTAACCATGGAAAATATTCTAAATTTAAAAACTTAAAAAAAAGAAAATATTTGAGAAGTTGCCTTTCTGATGATTGAATTAGAACTGAAAAGAACTGAAAAATTAACCTTCCCAGTCCTAGGCTCTTTCTCCTGAGCTCCAGTACAGCATCTGGTGGAAATTTTGAACTAATGTCCCATAAACATCTTGGATTCAATGTAAAACTGAACTCATTATCTTTCCCTTAAAATCTATTCCCTCTTTTGAACTTCTCCATGATTTTAAAGAGTTACCAACTATTCTCTCAGTCACTCAGGCTTGCAACCTTGGTGTCATGCTTGATTTCTCACTTCTACTCACTGACATTATCTCAAATATCTCCTTCCCCCCCCCCCCCCTTCAAACAGCTTCAGTCTTAGTTCAGGTCCTAATCACCACTTGGACACCTCTCATGTTTCATCTTACTCCAATCCATTCTTCGTTTAGCTGCCAATTGTGGTGAAAATTTATCACACCAATTCAGTCTCCAAGCTAAATGAGAGGTTTATTGAGAGGTGGCCAGTCTCACAATAAAGCTGGACTCTGGTCAATGCCAAGGCCAAAGACCCTGAGCCTCAGAAGATAGCCTTTTTTTAATACATAGAAATCTGATGAAATAATATCATAAAAGACAGAGTGAATATGAAATTTTTCACATGGACAGATTGCACAAGTGCTGAATAACCTGGAAAGTGCAAACAATAATCACTATGGATGTTAACTTTATATTTATTATTACTGATCTTTCTGAAACCTTTTCAGTAAAGGGTCAGAATGTAATTTTTTTTTCACTGACAACTAGTCTATCAAGAGGGTATAAAGAAACTGGGGTTCCTATTTTTCCTCTCAAATTAGAATATAAGCAGCTTGAGGGTAGAACTATCTCATTTTTGTCTTTGTATCCCTAGTTGTGAAAAGAGTGTCTGACACATAGGAGGTAGACGCTTAATTTATACTAGCCGATTGAAGGGATTTATCTCATATGTAGTTCATGTGAAAACCTAGGTCTCTCACACTTAACCTTCCCAAACTAGAACACATTGTTAACCTCAAATCCACCTCTGGTTAACCTCTCTAATTCTGAGGCAGCCACCATCCTTTTAGTTGTCCAAGATTTTGCATCACTGAAGATGTTCCACTTTCTTTTCCTTATTCTACCCATCAATTGCCAGGGCTTATTAATTCTACCTCCTCATCATTCTGTTTGCTTTTTCCTGTGCAATTGCTATTGGTCAGAATTCTTTGACATAAGTATTTAAGATTGACTTTTCTATTATTGGTGTTAATATAAAATTAACATAACATTGGTATGTTCTTTCGTAATATCATCCCTACTTTCAGTGTCATTGTCTCCAGGAGGTCTGCTACTTTGAATGTTCTCTGTTATTGCATTTTACTCCCCTTTGGACCATTCTGTTGTTTGCTCATGTGCTTCAGTTAATTCAGTTGCAATTTGTTTAGAATCTTTAGAACCCTCTACTATTTGTGTCTCATATTGTTCTGTTTGGGGTTTTGCTATTTGTTCTATACTTTTTGTTTCTAAAGTATATTCTTTCCTTTCTGCTAAGTTACTTTTGTCTTGTGCTGAGAAATGCTGCAATTCACTGTTGCTTGGATCTAATATTTCATATTCTTTGCTTTTAAAGTTAAAATGTTCTAATAAGTTTAAGGTTTGTGTATTACAGACTGTTGCCAGATCTGTTTCTTCCCCTTTCTTTGTTTCTTGTTCCACTGTTCCAAAAATTTTCTCTCTAATCTCTGTTACATCATTATCTAATTGGATTTCTTCTTCTATCTGCTCTTTAGTTTTGTACGTACTTTTTTCTTTTGGACCCCTTATTGTATGTCAATGCAATTTCCCCCCCAAGTCCTTTTCCCCATTTCCTTTTTTATGTTACCCCATGCACCTGGCTTCATAAACTAACATTGTTTGGTAGCACCTGAAACTACTTGTGAATAACGTGGTTTTGCTCCTTGTTGGATGTTTCTCCATGGTTTCTAAATTTGGTGTTTGCAATAAATTCTTGCAATTACAATTGCAACATTTTGTATTTGTTTGTGTATTGTTGCTGCTATACTTTATGTTGCTTTTCCAGGATCTCTTTTTATTATTACCTTAGGCTAATTGTTCCTTTAAATAGCAGTCTCGAAACATGTGTCCCAATTTCTTGCAAAGGAAATATGTGGGCACATTTCTCCTTTGATTGTTTTGTGTGTAATTTCTTGTGGGTTTGTATGATTGCAGAGTGGCTAGATTTTTTATTTCCTCAATTTTTTTTTTGCTTAATTGTGCTATTTGCTTCTTTGAGCTTGGTTTTCTTTTTGAAAATAATTCTGAGAGAAGAATTTCAGTGTCCTGGAAATTTGCATCATAAAGCCTAATTGCTCTTTTAAATATCACAGAGGTTTTGAAAACCAGGAAGGCATCCTTTTTTTCAGACTTTCAAGATCTGTTGCTGTAAATGACTTATGTATTTTAATATGAATTATGTTGCTGTCTGGCTGTAGGCTTGTTTGATCTCTTAGTGGCAATATTGGTATTCCCCCTTCAGCCCTATCTATCTTTTCTTGCTCAGTTACATTGCTAATTTTAGGTATGTCTTGTTTTATGTCAATATCTTTGCAACTTTGTTTCTCCTCAGTTAGTTGCTTAACCATTTGCTTTAGTTTTGTCATCTCCTCCCTCATGGATAAAATCATCACTGCCATTTCATTGTCTTTTGCTTTGCCCCCCTAAATTAGATGCATACCTTTTTTCAGGGCATAGTATAATTGGATTAAGGAGAATAATGCTCCACCATATGTGGGAATGAATGAAATCAAGAGACCTACACTAATCTTCAGCCATTGAAAACTTTCATAGGTGTTAAGCAGAAAATAAATATAATCTGGAATCTTGACAAAAAATAAGTTGTATGGAAAACGAGGGGATGCCCATCAATTGGGGAATGGCTGAGCAAATTGTGGTATATGTTGGTGATGGAATACTACTGTGCTAAAAGGAATAATAAAGTGGAAGAGTTCCATGGGGACTGGAACAACCTCCAGGAAGTGATGCAGAGCGAAAGGAGCAGAACCAGGAAAACATTATACACAGAGACTGATACACTGTGGTATAATCGAACGTAATGGACTTCTCCATTAGTGGTAGTGTAATGTCCCTGAACAATCTGCAGGTATCTAGGAGAAAAAAACACTATTCATAAGCAAAGGACAAACTATGGGAGTGGAAACACCGAGGAAAAGCAACTGCCTGAATACAGCGGTTGAGGGGACATGACAGAGGAGAGACTCTAAATGAACACTCTAATGCAAATATTATCAACAAAGCAATGGGTTCAAATCAAGAAAACATCTAATGCCCAATGGATTTACGTTGGCTATGGGGGGTGGGGGGAGGAAAAGAAAATGATCTATGTCTTTAACGAATAATGCTTGGAAATGATCAAATAAAATATATTTAAAAAAAAAATAAGTTGTAAAACATAAAAGAAATGTCCAAGCAAGGCCATATAATCCATGGCAAGTAATAATTTCTTTGCCATCTTGTATCTTGAAAAGCCTTTTGCAAAGGAAAAAATATTTTTAAAACTGCCCTTTAAAAGTCGCCTCCTCCCTTCAAAAGGAGTGGTTTCTTATTGACTGTGGTGTTGCTAGGCAGATTAGCTGCACTCAACACTGCTCTCAAAATGGCTACTTTCCACAGTCACACAGGCTTTTGAAAGGTATGTAAGCCCAAATTCTCTGAAACTTCCCTCAGTTACTCTATCACTATACTATGCTTAACCTTATCTACTCTAAAAAATTCTATGCAGGAAAGTTTGGGTAGGGGTAGTTTTAGAGTTTTACAATAAATTCAGTACAATAAATGTTTGAACAAAACCATTACAAAGAAATTTTCATCTTAGTGCTAATACTACTTACTTACTCTTGCTGTTAAACTAATACATTTTTCCTATTTTATGTAGCTATAATTATTTGCAAACTATTTTATCTATACATATTTCCATTAAATACAATTTCAGCATCAGCTTTACAATAAACAATTAAGTTTACTATCTGCAAATGCAGCTTGAGTCTATCCCTAACTATCTCTACTATGCTTAATTTAGCTTACTCCTAATCTATTCCCTACTTATAACTATTCTCTAAATCCCTAGTCTAATCTATAACCTAATCTTATGTACAACATATATACATGCTATGCTACATATTTACAGACTCTATCAGTTACTAATTATAGTATATACATTATTTATAGATTATTTACATATAATATAATAATATACATTGTTCCCGCATCCTGATGTCAGTCAAATAGAAATCTCTATTGATATTTCTATTTGCCAAAGACCTTATGGAACTAACTACATACATATTTACATTTTTGCATAAATGCAATTTCAGACACTCGTTTATTTACACGAGGTCTCCCAATATATGTCAGTTTTTGTGTTTAGTGTCTAACAGTGTTGTGTTAAATGAATACTTATCAAGTTTCATCATATTTCTACTTCTCATGTTGACTGATGGATCTCTTCTTTCTTCCAAGTTATATATATTTCCCTAATATATAAAATTAATTTTGTTTTATGATTTCGTCACACTCAGTCTTACATATAAGTTCTGTTTTCCGTCTGTCCTCTTTATAGAAACAAATTTACAAAGTTCAAAGTCTTAGCTGTCCATTTCAGCTTTTTTCTTTGTTTCTTCTCTTTCCTCTGGGATGGTTGGAAATCTTTTCCTCTGAGCTGGAAAGCTGTCTTCTTATCGCTGTGGCATGCTTGACTAATGGGATCTTGTTGTCTTGAACATTATGTGTCATTATTGTTTCTTTGTGGTGTATTTTTTGATGTTAGTTTTTGTTTTAATTTCTCAGCACTATCTTTTGTGTAACTCTCTTCTATGTCTGTTACAGTGATGTTGGATTTTTCTAGTTTTATGTGAGCACAGTGGAACTATGAGTCTTTCCCTGCAATTTTTATAGATGTTGGGGTAGTAAGCAATACTTCATGTGGTCCAGTCTATTTTATGTCAGTAGCCAATATTCTATTGAAATTTTTTAAGTATACTTTGTCTCCTGGTTTGATGTTGTGCAAATTGTAATCCAGGGGTACCGTTTGTTGTATCAAGCCCATTTCATGCAACTTTGCTATTCTTGTTTGTAAAGCTTGTATATATTTTATTAATTGACAATCTGGTTTGTGAGAAGTTCTAAGTCAGAGAAAGGAAGCTATGACAGGATCATTATATTGTTTGCTTCTTTCTCTGTTTCCTATCAGGTATATAATTTTGTTCTACTCCTAATTCAGTCTTCTTCCTCAACCTCAAACTTTGAATAAAATTCTTGATAATTCTTGATTCCCAATGCTGCCATCCTTTCTTCTAATGATTTTGTTTTCTATGCCTTGAACTAACTCTTCTGGCAGGATCGTTTATTATTTTGGAGGGAGTAGTTAGTAATTAGATTTAGTAAATTGGTAAGGATAATAAAAATAAATAACCTTGGGAAGGTCACAAAAAAAATTGTGGAAAGGAAAACTGAAGCAAGTTTTGGACTTTCTGCCATTCATGTGGAACAAATAGCAGTTGGAATGTTAGAGAGAAGATATTGACAAGAATGACAGTTGGGGGGGAGGAAGGGAACTTGGAGAGTGACATTTTGTCTCCTGACTCTCTTACCTGGCCTTTGGACTAGAAGGAGTGCTCTCTCCCTGTCTCTGGATAGAAGTACCTCTATTCCTGGATATTTCCCAACTGTGTTTTCTACGTGGATTCCTGTGATCGTGTCATTGAACAAAAGGATGTAAGGGGAGCATTTTGAACTGTAAGGCTGGCCTTTAGGGGTGTCAACTTGAAGAGTCAGGCCCAACCAGCTTTGAAGGTTAGAACTTTTTCTTCCTCTTGCTGTCTACTGCTAAAGACTTTGAACTTAAGAAATCTAGCACAGATTAGCATAGACAGGAATAAAAGAAACCCTCCATCAGCCTGCAAGGCCTGGCCACAGCTCAAAAGCTGAGACTCAAACCCAATTTAGGGAAATCCTGATTCCCTCTTCCCTGATACCTCCCTAATCCAACATTGTTATTAAAATTCATCTTTATTTTAAATAACTGCAGTCAGATAAGAGGAGAACTATCATTTCAAGGGGACATAGAGGGAGCTGAACCTAAGGACAGCCATTCAAACATAAATGGTCTTTATCAGACCCCCTCTGCGGGGGGAGGCTTGTCCTTCGGGGGGGACCGTGCTTACCTGCTCTGGGATATCTTCAATACATAAAGGGTGAAATTATGGCTGAGACTGAATGTATAATTAATTTAGGTCACCAAGGATTTTATTTATAAAAATCCTAATGAAAACCAAATAATAAAATACCCAAGTCAGCTGCCAAATTTTATGGTGATTTAATTGATATAGTAGAGAAAATTAAGAAGGGAGAAGGATTTCTCTGGTACTGGGTGGGAAGATTAGAAGGTCTAGAAAGTAAGGGTTTGGACTGTGAAGGAGGAAGGAATCAACCTGAACTCCAAAAGGGGCTCAGCTGAGATGCCTGAACCTGAATCAGGTCAAGGACAAAACTCATCGCCAAAACCCAGACAATAACTGCCACCACTCCCAAGATGTTGGAACGCCTAACATGCTGCCAGCCAGAGTTGCCTCTCCAGGGAAAGAGAAAGGGACAGGAAGTGCCATGCCTTATATGGATGTTTTTACATCACTTTTCTGCATCTCATCTGAACCAGTGAGGACTTAGCTTGACTTAGGACAGCCCAGAGGTCTGTCCTTTTTTTTGCACATGTCTGTTGAAGGCCATGTCCTCAGATAATTAAATCTTGAGTTTGATGCAGACCTTCAAAATCTTGTTAAACTGAGTAGGGTGGAGAATGTAGAGTTTCCAAGACCTGATTCTGTTATTCCAAGTATCTCTATTGTTACTGATCAAGAAATAGCTACACCACATCTTCTAAAGAATTTTCTGATTAGAGTGGAATAGTTTTAAAATTCACAAATGTCAATCAATAGAGAAACATCCCCTCAGGCTATCATAGGTGGTCCATTTCTCAGGAATCCCATTTTTCAAAGATAGCCTCTCAGCAGGGGTATGTCTCTCCTTTTATCTCACCAGCATCCGTATTCCCTCTCTCCCTTAAATCACTCCATATCTGTTACAATTGTCCCCTTGTCCCCTGCCCCTCCAAACTATTTCTTTAAACATTACAGTTTCAATCTTATTTCTTTCCACTCTTGAGCCATCACCTTAATCAAACCCTCATCCCCTTCCCCCCTGGATGACCACAAAGGTTCCTAACTGATCTCTCTGTTTTCTACTCTCCCCTGTCCTCCACACAGATGCCAAATTAAAATTCTTTTCCCCCATACTTTTATAGTGTTTTATTTACAAGTAATTAATTCAAGGATTATAAGTCCCATTTTACAGAGGGGAGAATTGAAGCTTTAAGAAGAGCAAGTGATAGCCCCAGAGTCAAACAGCCGGTTGAATTCAAACTGAAATCTGACAACTTCAAGTTTGGTGATCTTACCCTAGCCCTCCCATAGCCAACACGCAATTCCACTGGGTACTACATGTGTCCTTGAGCCGAACCCATTTCCATGTTGTTGGTATTTGCACTAGGATGTTCATTTAGGGTCTATATCCCCAATCATATTAGCAAATGTATTTTAAACTTATATTACTGCAAAATAAAAAAAAGTTAAAGAAAAATGAGATCCATTTTTTTTAACTTAACCACTGTGTGAGTACAAAAGGTTTTCAGAATAAAATAGTAATGTAGATGATGCACATTCAAAGGAATACCAAAGACCCCAAAATTCACAATAGCCCAATTAATTACAATAGCAAACAAACCCACTATCATATTTCATAGAAGTTGCTGTATGACAAAAAAAACAAAACAAAACCCTATGAACTGATGGATATTTGTCACAACTTTTGCAGATGTAGAAAATCTTTCAACCATGGCAAATAGAAATCTAGAGTGTTCTGGTGGAAGTAAGTTAAACTGAAGAGTTTTGCAGGAGCTCTTTTTGGATTCCTGCTTCATAGAAACACCTTGGTAGGAACATTTCTTTTTTTTCTCTACCTTTAACACAACATTCTTTATAATATATTTTTTAAAATCATCCTTTCAGAAACCATTAGTTAATTAAAATTATTTCAGAAGACCTCTTAGAATTACCATTTTAATTCTTAGCTCATTAAATTCTCCAAAGGTTGTTAGCAAGGTTGAATTCATCTGTCATCTATGTGACACTTAAATGCAAAATGGAAGAAAAAGCTGTTTTATGGGCTTTACAATATTTTGTTTAGTATAGTTATTGGGGAAAAGTAAGAGAATATATCTAATAGTTAAAACACAGTAGATTAAACTGATTCAGTGTAACAGAATAGTATTGAGTACATTAATATACAAACTTAAAACAACAAAATTAAATCTTAAACAAAACAATCAGCAAAATACAACAAAATAAAGACTTTCATAAAACATCTTAAAGCAAGAAGCTATTTGAAACAGGTAATGCACTGCTCTTTCACAGAATACACCATGCTTGTAATCAACTTCTAGTAAGGAAGACTAACTTCCTTTCTTCCCTTTAGACAGTCACACTTGGTGAGTGAAAGGCTGACTTAGTGACCCCACCTTTCTGGAGGCATGAACCCTCCAGGAAAGGCCCATTGTCTTGAGACTCTTTCCCACTGGCTGGGCTTAGAATTTCTAACTGGTATTAGCGGAAGCCAGAGCTCACTCTCTCCCCTTTTCTTCCTTCTATTGTAAATAAACTACCATAAATTTCACTTACTTTAGCAATTAATTTTGGGATTTAGAAATTAAATCCCTGGTGACCACCTACATAAATATTCAGAGTCCAACCACAATTAAATTTAACAGGGAACATATCTTCCCCTCCTTATTGCTGGAAACTATAGCTCATTATACACTTTTGGATAGCACGAATCCTTATCTCCCTCTTTTGAACTTTTATCCCTTGGTTTCTAATTCTGCCATCTGAGGGCAAACAGAACAAATGTAATCTTTCTTTCACATGGCAGTCCTTTAAGAATTTGAATACACAATGTCTAAGAATTTTCAAAGATTAGAATTCAGCAAATGTCAGTTCTCTCAGGACTATGGATGTAGTTTGTCTGAGCCTGGCTGGGGATTCTGAGGGAAGCTAAATGGTCATCCTAGGTTTCCTAATTCTAAACCATTTTGGTTGTACCTTGAATTGGAGGAGGCAGCTTGCCAAAACTGCCTTGAAGGGCTTGGTGGCTGAACTTGATTGAGCTAGCTGAAGCTGAACTGGTGTCTCTCTGAACACTAAAATCTTGCTTTGGACAGATCTTGTGTTGAGTTGATAAAAGACTGACTGATGTCTCTCTTAAGGCTTAAAAGCCTAGGCTGGCCTATCTCTTTTCTCATTGTTTCCTCTTACTCTCTTTCATTAATTCCTTATTTGTATTAATTAAAATCTCCATAAAAACCCAGCTGACTTGGGCATATTTCATATTTGGGAATTTTCCCCTGGTGACCAGTTTATTTTTAATATAAAAAAACATATCTTTGAGGTCACAGTTTAAGACAACCACTCTTTTATCTGTAACAGTTTATGCCATACACTACTTTAATTGTTACAACTTTCTCAATGCAAAGATCACTGTCCTTGGAAAACAGGAATAAAATAGACAAAAAATTCTGTAAAGATAATTTTAGCATTGTGACTTAAATCTAAATTTAAATGGTTGCCAGGGAAAACCCCAAATAATAAAATACCCATCAGCTGAAAATTTTATGGTGATTTAATTGATAGTGGAGGAGATTAAGAAGGGCGAAGGAAAAGGAGTAAGATTTTCTCCCGCCTGGCTAGTACCGGGCAGGAAGATTGGAAGATCTAGAAAATAAGGTTTTGGAGTGTGAAGGAGGAAGGAGTCAGCCTGGACTCCAAAAGGGGCTCAGCCAAGATGCCTGAACCTGAATCAGCTGAAGGGCAAACTTACCACCAAACCCAAATAATTGCCACCACTCCAAGATGTCTGAATGCCTAGCATGCTGCCAGCCAGAGTCACCTCTCCAGGGAAAGAGGGTGAAGAGAAACAGTGATGTGCCTTATATGGATGGTTTTATGTCACTTTCCTGTGTCTCATCTGTACCAATGAGAGCTTAGCTTGACTTAGGACAGCCCAGGGGTCTGTCTGCTTTTTCTGCATATGTCTGTTGAAGGCCATTTTTTTCAGATACTTAATCCTTGAGTTTGGTGCAGACCTTCCTAATCTTGTTAAACTAAGGAGGGTGGAGAAACGTAGAGTTCCCAAGACTTGATTCTGTTAAACCAAGTATCTCCATTGTTACTAATCAGGAAATAGCTAAATTAGATCTTTAAAATACAGTCTGATTAGGGTGGAGTAGTTTTAAAATTCACATTCAGCATTCTAAATGGTCATGTATCAACAGTCCTCCTTACCATTTTCACTAGCATCTAGTTCTTCTAGTTTCAGTATTCCTGATATAAAAATCCTTGAGGACTGTGAATTCCTTAGTTATTTCATCTTATTTCTGTATTCAAAATAAGACTTTTAGCAAATTTATTAGTGTCTTTTAAGATAAATTTTTTTCAAATTCATACTTTTATTTTCAAATATCTTTTTTCCTTAGAGAGCTATAATTTTGAAACAACCCCTCTCTCCTCCCCCCCAAAGATACGTTTTCTCATTTTGTCTTCAGGGACAGACTTGGTCACTATATTGCACATAGTTTCTTTTTACTCTCCTTTCTATTTGAATATTGCACCCATTGTGTATGTTGTTTTCCTGATTCTATTTACCTCATTTTTAATCAATTCATTTAAGTATTCTGGGCAGCAGGACAGTGTTGTAGATATAGCAGGTTGAAGACAGGAAGACAGGTTCAAATCCTGCCTCAGATACCTGCTGACTCATATTACAGGCAAGTCACTTAACTTTTAAATTTCCTAATGAGTAAAATGGGGACAGTAAAGCTACCACACAAGGTTGTTGCACTCCTCCCAATCTTAGTGTTATCTACATGATAGCTACTATTATTCTTCATACTCATTTCTTAGGGTGCAGTGGTACTTCATTACAGGTATGCACCACTATTTGTTTGGCTATCTTTTTTTTCTGTGGGAATTACATTGATTATTACAATTGCTCAGCTCAACATTTTTAAGGATTTAAAAAAATTTACAATGTAGTAATATAGTATATACTTTTCTGGTTTTGATTGCTTTGCTATGTAGAGTTCTTCAAAGCTCTGTGTTTCTCTGAATTCCTGGTAATCATTATGTCTTGCTACATAATAAAATACCTTTAATTTGTACACCATTTAGTTTATTTGCTTCCAACTGATAGGCAATCACTTTGTTCCCAGTTCTTTGCTACCACAAAAAGTAGCAGTGCTGAGAAATACATGGTTATGGAGAAGATGGGGTCTCTGTGTGTGGTACTACCCCTAAGACATTTAACATTAAAAAAAAAAATTCAGCACATTGGTTCATCATCTGTGGATATTTATAGAAAAATATGGATAAGAGATGTATAAATTCTAACAAGGTCTATACTAAGAAAAGATAGATTTGAAAAGTAGTATGCAAAAGCATTTTTAATGAATGTGTCTCATTACAAAAAGTGATACCTACTTAATATATATATATATTTTTATAAAGACCCTTACCTATCATCTTGGAATCAATATTGTGTATTGGCTCCAAGGCAGAAGAGTGGTATGGGCTAGGCAATGGGGGTTAAGTGACTTGCCCAGGGTCACATAGCTGGGAAATGTCTGAGGCCAGATTTGAACCTAGGGCCTCCTGTCTCTAGGCCTGGCTCTCAATCCACTGCTGCCCCCCCTAATTAATATTTGAAAAAAAGAATTATTAAGTTCTCTTTTAGAAATCAGTTATTTACAGTGATTGACAAATAATGAAGCAAAACTGGTAACTTTATCTAAGCAAATAAATGAAACATTTTGGTAGAAAAGCAGAACATAATAGCACTCATTATCGCTTGTATCTTATTTCTTCAGAGTAGTCGAACAGTTTTTCCAGTTACTGTCAAGAAGTCATCATCAGCCAAAGCACGTAGAGCTTCTTCAAACATATCTTTAGTAATAGCCTGGAGGAATTAAACAATGTATATTTTATAAGTCTAAAAACATATGGCCAATTTTTCACATAACTGCTAATATTATCTTTAGTCATATTAACTTTAAGCTGTGTGGAAAGGAAAACTGAATCAAGCTTTGGGCCTTTTTGCCACTGAGGTGGAACAAACAGCAGTTGGAAAGTTAAGAGTGAAGATACTGACAGTTGGTGGGAGGGAAGGGCATCTTGGAGAGTGACAGTTGCTCTCGAGGTCTCGCTGTCCTGGCCCTCAGACTGGAAGTTGTGCTCTCTCCCTGTCTCTGGATAGAAATACCTCTATTCCTGGATATTTCCCAACTGTATGCTTTACCTGGATTCCTGTGATTGTGCCATCAAACAAAAAGATTTAAGGGGAGTTGTTGGAACTTAAGGTCGGTCTTCAGGGGCATCAGCCTCAAGAGAGAGGCCCAACAAGTTCTAAAGGTCAGAATCTTTTCTTCCTTCTTGCTTTCTATTGCTAAAGACTTTGAACTTAAGAAAGCTAGCATAGATTAGCATAGACAAGAGTAAAAGAACCCCCCCCACCTGCCTTTGAGGCCTGGCCTCAGCTAAAAAGCTGAGAGACTCAAACCCAATCTGGGCAAGGTATAGGGAACCCCTCTTCCCTCTACTCTGATACAATCCCTATCCAAACTTGTTATTAAATTTATCTTTATTTAAATAAACTGCAGTCAGAAAAGAGGAGAACTATCATTTCAGGGGAACATAGAGGGAGCAGAACTTAAGGACAGCCATTCAACCATAAAGGGTCCTTATCAGACCCCTGCTGGGTGACCTTGGTTCAGGAGGCTTGTCCCTCAGGAGGGTCTGTCCCTACCTGCCCTGGGGTGTCCTCAACATCAATCAGTAGAGAAGACATCCCCTCAAGCTATCATAGTTGGCCCATTTTTGGGAACCCATTTATTACAGACAGCCTCTTGGCAGGGGTTCTTTCTCCTTTTTCCTCACCAGCATCCATATTCCCTCTGTCCCTTCAACTCCTCCATTCCCTGTTAGAAAACCTTCCTTATCAATCCTCACCAATCCCTTTAACTATTACAACTGTTACATTTTGATATTTTAAGTTATTTCTACTAAACTTAAATTTTCTATAAAGAAGTCCTTTTATTTTAAAAACACTTTTGTATTTTAGATTGTCATCAAATTTACTCTTTCCCATTCAATATTACTATCGAATACATTGACTTTAGGGGAAAAAAAGAAAAATAGAAATTTCAATCATATGCGAAACACTCACTATGTCAGACTGTCCCCGAATATCTTCAAAGAGTTGCTGGTATTTTAGAGCTGGTGTTTTGCCCTTTGATTGAATAAGTTTCTTCAAAGCCTCAGCTAATTCTTCTTTTCTTTTTCGAGATGTGGCACTCATCCCTAAGAAGAAAACGTCAATTACAATAAATCTAAAATTATCTTTTAAATAGAGGAACATAATTTTTTGTTTTAAAATATAGAATACACAAGATAGAGAGAAGTTAAAAGGATTCACCTAAGCTAATAGTACCTAAATTGGGACAACACAGAAAACAAATGCATCTTCCTACTAATAGACTAGAAAGATGATTTCTTCCATATTCTTCTAATTTGTTTACAATATAACTTCATATATCTAAGTCATGTTGTCATTTGGAGCTTATCTTGGTATAAGGCAGTGATGGCAAACCTATGGCACAGGTGCCAAAGATGGCATGAAGAGTGTTCTCTATGGGCACTCAGCCCCCACTCTTACTAGAAAGATAGAAGGACTAGGGTGGAACCACCCTCCTCCCCCTCTCCACTGCATCTGATGACAATGTTTAACATCACCAGCCCCTCTGCCCAGCAGACCCATGGGAGCGCTTTCTTCCCTTCCTGTGTAGTAAGGGGGAGGGGGGGGCAGGGGAACCAAACATGGTGGTGGTGGGGGCAGGGAATGACACACTGTCTCTAAAAGATTCGCCATCACTGGTATATGGTATGGAGTGATGGCTTAAACCTATTTGTTTTTTGCTAGACTATCCAGTTTTTTCAGAAGATTTTGGTCAAATACAAGTCCATACCCCAGCAGCTTTCAGCTTTATTATGCTGCCTTCTCAAAGGCTGTATATAATATACTTAATAATTAAGGATTAATTTGTAAACATATTTAACCTCCCTAGGTCTCAGTTTCCTCATCTGTAAAATGAAATTAAGATTGGATTATGTCAGGCCACTTATAGTTTATGATGTTCATAACAATGGCTGTCCTCCAAGCTAGTCTCCCAAACTTCTCAGAATTTCTACAAGTTTGTGTCAGCCTTTTATCTTACTCAGATGGTTTCCTTACTTTATAAAACTTGATAAAAAATAAAATTAATTTAGAGAAATGAAAAGATGTATAATATTAAGGTAAATAATGAAAAGAGGTAGGGACAATGAGAAAATAATACTTCCAGACCTCGAGCTACATTATAAATCAACAATCATCAAAACCATTTAATAGTGATTAAAAAAAAAGTGGTTACTCAATGTAACAGACTAAACAAAGGTGACTTGAAACAATGTAACTAAAAAACCCAATTTTTAATAAATCAAGAAACTTCAATTACTTAAGAATCGTCCATTACCAAAAAGGACTGGGAAAAACTGGCAGTCAGAAAAAGTGGCTTAGACCAACACATTACAACATATCCAACAATAGATTCTAAATGCCTGTGATCTTAGAAATCATGTTTCAGAAAACTTAGAAGAGAAGCTGATTGCATGTCTCTCACTGTTGGGGGAACAAAAGATAGAGGCAATGACAGAAGATAAAAGATGTAACTTTGATTATTGAAAATGAAAAGTTTCTGCAAACAAAATTAATAAGGGAAGTGGACAATTGAAAAAGTTTTATGAAATTTCTCTGACCCAGGTTTTCTGTATAAGATGTATAAACAATGAACATATATAAATACAAATACATAAAAAATATATATAAAAATAAAACCAAAAGCTATTTCTCAAAGGATATTAGCAAATGGTTCTCTGGAGAACTGTAAACTATCAACCCTATAAAAGAATGCGCCACACATCACTAATCGTAAGAGAACTGCAAATCAAAAGAACTCTGAGGTTTTTACGTTATACCCTGCAAAGGAACAAAGACCCCAAAAGTGGGAAACATTCAATGCTGGAAGGGTTGAGTGAAGATAGGCATGCTAGTACATTATTGGTAGAGCTATGAATCTTTACAACCACTTTGGAAACAATATGAGATTATGTAAATGAAATGGACTAAAATGTCCAGACCCATTGACCGATTCTATTATTAGATTTATTCACCAAGGAGGCTACTTGATAATAAGAAAATTTCCACACACATGATAATACTTAGAGCAGTCTGTGTGTGTGTGTGTGTGTGTGTGTGTGTGTGTGTGTGTGTGTGTGTGTGTGTGTTTGTACTAGCAAAGAATTTGAAACAAAGGAGAAAACCATCTGTGGAGGAATGGCTAGAGAAACTGAGGTACATAAATGTAATGGAACATTACTGTGCTGAAATGAACATGATGAATACAGAAAAGCATGGAAAGAAACCAAAAACCTTTTAAAAGGGTCACAAAAATATAAATGGCAAGATTTATCAAAAAATCAAAGTGAATGTTGCAAAATTGTAAAGAACAAGCAAAGTTGGAAAGAAAATGAGAAGTCACCCCCACCACCCCAAGCACTCCTCCTTGGCTGAGGTGGGAAAGGGTAGTGTTTGTGTGTGTGCACACACATGAGCATGTGCACACACAAGTGTTGTCCATGCACATCTAGCCAGGTTTTGGGGATGTAATGAGCAGTTGTTTTGCTTGTTTTCCCCTTCTTTTTCTTTTTCTTGATTCTGGCAATAGTAGAAAAGCTCCTACCATTTACAGCTTAGTTCTTCCAGCTCCTCTAGTTGTAGATATAAATGGAGAAGAATACTGCATGATTTGGAGAATACCTCTAATTTCTGCTACTGAGGAAGGCTGCAGCTTGGGACACAGACTAAAAGCTGGGTGTCTTTCTGGAGTGTGGTACCAGTATGGGGGATCCCCAGGAATGGTGGGTCACCAGGCTAAGGATGGCTGAACTAGGTCAGGCTGGACCAGAGCAGGTTAAAGTTTCCATCCCAATCAGCACTGGCATTGGGCCTATGACTGACCACTGTATTTCTAACCTTTGCAGGTTAAGAAGACCTAGGCTCAAAATACAGTGATCCCTTGCCTATCGTTGGACTTATGGTCCAGAGACCCCCGTGATAGGTGAAAATCTGTGAAGTAGTGGTGCTATATTTATTTCATTAATATATATGTATTTTAAGACTTTATAAACCTTTCCTACTCTTCTATAAACATTTTTCACACTCTTATTAACACCGAGTCAATCAGCATCCACAATACAGAACACAGTACAGTGCTTGTTGCCTTTCAGCCAATCGTATGCTGTGTACAATTTCATGTTGGTGAACTTGGGCAAGTGGTAGTAGCGTACTGCATTTCCATTGTGTACAGTAAAGTATGTATTCATCCGCAGAATCCCTTGACATAGTGAAAACTTCGTGATATAGAATTAGATATATATTTTTTAAAAACCTCTGATATAGTGAAGGTACAATAAGTGAACTGCAATATAATGAGGCATGACTGTAAATAAATAAATTCACTTACACAGCTCTCCCAAATATTCACATTAAGAATGCTCCTTTCCTAGAATAATGTTCTTACTTTTCCTGATATGTAAAATGGAGTCTAAGCAGTTCCTGAATGTGTACATGTTAATATATTTAACAGCATTTCAAAACAGGAATGACTTGTGGATTCCATGCAGCTATCTAGAATCTGCACCACTCTAAGGCTGATGGTCCAATATACTGTTTAAGAAACATTCTTCTTTAAAATAACAATTTTAAACAAACATGAAAGATCAAGTATTTTCCTGTGAAAAGAATTGCTGATTTTAGATTTTCATTCCATATAAAGCACAAACCTGTAGTGAGAATAGATATATCCACAATGCCAGTTCTTGGGTCAGTAGCAGACTGTTTGAGTGCCTCACGATGGAGCCGTTTTGCTTCTTCAACATCAATTGCTTCAACTTTGTTTGAAAATCGCACTTTGGCATGAGCTTCTGACAAACGTATCAGTGATTCCAGTTGTCGGGGATATGCAGAAACCATTCCTCTGCCACTTCCAATCTTCCTCATGTCTACATAGGCCTAGTTTGGGGAGAATGTGGGGGAAAAAAAAAGTCTTAGTTACATCTTTAAAACCAGACAGTAACAAATTCTTCTATATGAGTCATGCTTTTGCCTCAATGTAGGGTGAAGGTAGTCTTGGGCTTGAGTTGGGGAGGGGGCATGCTACCAAATGAAAGAGCTTAAGACAGAGTTCTGGGGACAAAATGAGGAAGAATGAGAAAAATTGATATATAAACACAGAAACAAATGGATGCTAAAGTGTACTTAAAAAGCACTACTGGAAATTTATTTTGTCTTTGTCTACATTTCCTTATACACCCCATAGTTAAGTGTAAGACAGATCATATAATCTACACAACTGAATTCCCTTGAAGTATATTTATCATCTACAGGGACTGCTACCTTCTAACAGAGATCTTCTCCTTGCCACTACTATCTTCCCATTTAAAATAAATCCATTTTTACACTATCATAAGACTTTGCATCTATTGCTTCCCAGGCCCACTTTCCTGCCTTCTTTTGCATTTTGTCCCCCCCCTCCCATTAGACTCTTTAAGTTCTTTGAGGGCAAGAACTGTTTTTTGAATTAACCGTATCTCCAGAGCTTAGCATAGTGCCGCCTAGCAAAAAGGAGGCATTTAATGCATTAAAACAAAAAGAAAGGGGGCAGCTGGGTGGCTCAGTGGATTGAAAGTCAGACCTAGAGATGGGAGGTCCTGGGTTCAAATCTGACCTCAAAACATTTCCCAGCTGTGTGACCCTGGGCAAGTCACTTAACCCCCATTGCCTAGCCCTTACCACTCTTCTGCCTTGGAGTCAATATTGACTCCAAGACAGAAGGTAAGGGTTAAAAAAAAACAAAAACAAAAACAACCCCAACCAAAAAATCTCCACAATCCTGTGTATCAATTCCAAGACCAGTAAGGGCGTGATGTGATTTGCCCAGGTTCACAGAGCTCGGAAATGTCAGGGGCCACATTGAATCCCAGGTCTTCCCAGCTCCAGGTCTGGTGCTCTAGCAACGGTGCTACCTGGCCTGCCCATCTAGTGCATTTTCATGATGTAGCAGTCCACCCCTAGCTATGGGCAAGGGGAACAGTTGGTATGTACAGATTGCCTTAGAAGAGAGCATGCTCAGTCTTGAGCATGCTCAGTGTTGCACATGGCTGGGAAAGCCTCTGACCTTGACCCCAGCTTCCCCCAGGTTAGGCGGAAACACAGGCTTCTTTGTGCTCACCTGGTTAAGAGAAACCACACCTATACCTTGTCATTAACCAATGATGATCATCCCTATGTACTGTGTATATTTGCATATCAAAGAGATTAAATAGGGCCCAGCCAGCTCCGCCTCTCTCTCTTCTGCTCTTCCTCTCTTCCAGCTCGCACTGATGCCTGGCCTTTGGCCAGGCTCCATCTTTAATCTTTCTCTATCATCTCTCTGACCTGTGTGGTATTGAATCTGGATCTCTGGACTGGTAAAAGCCTTCAGAAGGGTCCTTTGATCAGAGCTTGGCTGTGGCTCATTGGTAATTAATAAAGACTCATTCCTGCCACCTCATATCTCTAATTCGACTCTGTCATCCCCCTCATGGTATCTAAAACTTCTATCCTTTCTCTATCTTCCTACCTTAAAGCTTCTCTCTCCCCTCGGAGGAAGCTTTACATGATATTATCGGATAGTCCCCCAACCTAAAATGTATTCTACCCTCTAGCCAAACCAGGCTTTTATCAGCCCTTACTGCCCTACTTCCCCACCTTTGCTAACTTTTCTCACCCTGTTCCCTACATGGTTTCCAATTCCTACTCATCCTTTAAAGCCCCATTCAAATGTTCCCAGAAAACCCTGCTCTTGCTCACACTTCTCCTGGATGCTGATCTTTTCAATGCTAAAACAATGTCTCAAATTTCTTTTACTAAACCACAAGCTCCATGACATCAGATATGAAATTTTACCTAACACTCACATCTTACTACTAAAAAACATTTAATAGCTCCCTACTGCCCCCAGAGTAAAATCCAACTCACGCCTCTGGCAGAGGGGGAGCCGAGGCCCCGCGTGGTGAAGGGATGCCCACGGCCATGCAGGGAGTGAGTGGCAGCACTCAGGGTTCCTGAACATGCTGGTTTGGAAGGGCCAGAGCACTTTGTACCTTTTATATGGCCCTATCACATTCGACTTTGTACCATACTCTGTTGAGTCCAGGTCTTGTTTTCCCCACTGGATTGTAGTGTTTCTCAGGGTTCGGAATTATTCTCTTTGTATCTCCCTAAGCACCCAGCAGACAGCAAACACAGCACATGTTGAGTGAAAAACAACAAAAGCCAACAAACCTCTTTCAGACTCCAAACAGTGTATTACCTCAATTAAAGCCTGGCTCGCCTCTTCACTGAGTCTAGGTGTGATAGAGCTGTGAGCATATGCGATGTAGTCCTTCAGGACCGCCATATCCATGAACTCCTCTTCTACCTGCTCTTCGCTCTGGTAGTACAGCGCAACCAGATGGTGGGCGAGGCGCCTATCATATGCTTCATCTTGGGGGTCCAGCATGAGGAAAATCAAATCAAATCTAAAGAAGGTTGAACAAAAGTATCTATTGGCTCCTTTTGTTCATCAACACCTACCAAGAGGAAGATGCTAAAAAAACAAACAAACAAACAAAAAAAACTCAAACCCCTTACCTTCTATCTCAGAATCAAGACTGTATTTTGGTAGAAGAGCAGTAAGAACTAAGCAATGGGGGTTAAGTGACTTGCCCAGGGTCACACAGCTGGGAAGTGTCTAAGGCCAGTTTTGAACCCAGGACTTCCCCCATCTCTAAGCCTGGCTCTCAACTCACTGAGCCACCCAGCTACCCTCAGGAAGAAGCTTTTAAAGTTTTTTTTTTTTCATTTGTTTTGGTCACGTCTATCAAAACTGACTGTGACATCTGTCCTCCACTATGGACATAGGCACTTCTTATGGTGCTATGGGGCCTTCAGCAGACCTCTGACTCCTATCTCCTAAGATTTCAGATTCAAGAAATGCTTGTTCGTCAGTCATACAACAAAGCTAGGAAAGTAAACTCTCCCTTGAAATAACATGTTATACTACAAAGAACAGAAAGATTTAGATAACATACATGCATCCTCACACACACACATCTGAATAAATTTATTTTAATTTAATTAAAATGTATTTAGAAATTATTTTTTCCAAATAACATCCATTCTTCTTCTTCATGCCCCCCTTCCCTGAGAAGAAAAACAAAACCCTTGCAACAAATATGCATAGTCATGTAAAACAAATCCTACATTGTCAAGCTAAATAAATTCTTATCATGCCCCCAAACAGATTTATTCTTCATTTGAATCTATCACCTCTCTGTTAGGAAGTAGGAAGTATAAGAAAGTATTTTTAATTACAAAACAAAAACATACTTATAATCTAAAAAAATCACCTAATAATTAAACAAATACTTTTTGTCTGTGCTTCTATGAGAAAATGTAGACTATATAAATATTCATCCTAAATGATGCCTACTTTTATTATGGGAAGTCTTAATATTATTTTAAGACTAATGGAGAATGTTTTAGTTGATATAGAAAAAAAGGAAATAATCACTATAGAAAAAAGGATTCAGCATAGTATTAAAAGCAGGCTATATAGTGAAGTATCTAACTTATAAAAAATCTTTGACAATACCTTGATAATAATGTATGGGGAAGTTGAATATTTTCAATGGTAGTTTTCTTGGGATTCCATTGAGACTCTATAGGATTAGCTGCTGCTAAGATAGAAGTTCGAGCATTCAGCTGACAAATAATTCCTGCCTATAAAAAGAAAGTATGTAATTGAGTCACTTATGTTTTTAGAATCCATGACAAATACAGACTTTTAGGTTCTCCAAAAAAAGGTGGCTTATTAAATAAACAAGAAAATACTATAAGAAAGCATTTTTAAACTTGCCCAAACCAAATGTATTTGGAAATGTCACAAGTTTCATCTACAAGTATCTCTAACATAACTACAAAATTCAGAAGTAATTAGCGACTGAAGTCAAAAGCAAACACTGTACCAGAGATATTAATTTCACGTACACAATTATCCACACTATTGTATGCTCAATAGCAGACAAAGGAAGCTGTACCTTGGCAATTGAGAGAGTCTGTTGTTCCATTACTTCATGAAGTACAGATCTTGTGCTTTCATTCATCTTGTCAAATTCATCAATACAGCAAACACCATTGTCACTCAAGACCAGGGCACCAGTCTGTAAGACCAACTGCCTTGTTTCTGGGTCTTTCATGACATATGCAGTAAGACCAACTGCACTGGACCCCTTCCCAGACGTGTACTGTCCTCGGGGAACAAGGTTGTAGACATATTGTAGCAGCTGGGACTTACTGGTCCCAGGATCACCACAGAGAAGGATATTGATCTCGGCACGGAATTTACCCCTTCCAGTGTGACTAAAATCCTTTCTTGTTCCTCCAAACAGCTGAAGCAAAATACCCTAGAGAGAATGTGAGTGAGCATCACTTAAACTGAGATTTAAGTGAACAACTAGGCTGAATTTTATTATTCTTTAAAAATTCATTTAAAAATCTTCACTTCCAAATTCTCCCCTCTTCCACTCAACAGAAGAAAAGGAAAACAAAGCCCATAAAGCAAGAAAAAGAAAATCTACTTCAGCCTACAATGCTTAGTTCATCAGTTCTTTTTGGAGGCAGGCAGCATGTTCTATCATGAGTCTTTGGAATTATGGTTATTGTGTTGATCATAGTTCTTAAGTCTTCTATAGTAAAGTATCTTTACAATACTGGTTACTATAGACATTGTTCTCTTGGCTCTATAGACTGTGTATCAGTTCATATAAGTCAGTCTACTCAGTTTTATTTGAAACCGCTGCCTTCATCATTTCTCTGTACTCACACATCCTGTTAGTGATGGCAAGTCTTTGGGAGACTGAGTGCCCAAACCGCACCCTCACCCGAGACAAGGGCGGGAAGGAAGTGCTCCCACTGGCTGCTGGGCAGTGTGTGTGTGTGTGTGTGTGTGTGTGTGTGTGTGTGTGTGTGTGTGTGTGTGTGTGCGCGTGTAAGCAGCCCCCCTCTCGGACACATACCAAAGGTTTGCCTTCACAGTCTTGTGCCACATATCCTAAATGTTCAGGCATTCCCTCAGTTTCCAAATTTTCCCCCCCACAAAGAGGTACTAGAAATACTTTAATATAACCTTTCCCTTCTTTTTTTCTTTGTGATAAAGACCTAGTAGCAGTAGTATTGGAACAAAGGGTATGAACAATTAAATAGGTTTTTCGGGCCACAGTCCCAAATTTATTTCCAGAATGGTAGGCTTCCACCAAGAGCATTAATCTGTTCTCCAACATCTGTCATTTTCAAGTGGCAGCTAGGTGGCTCAGTGGATTGAGTGCCAGGCCTGGAGTCAGGAGGACTTGGGTTCAAATGTGACTTCAATCACTTCCTAGCTGTGTGACCCTAGGCAAGTCACTTAACCTCAATTACCTAGCTCTTACTGCTCTTATGTCTGAGAAATGACACTAAAATTGAAGGTTAGAGCTAAAAAAAAAAAAAAGCACCCAAAAAAACCAAATAACCTGTCATTTTCCTTTTTTGTCACCTTCACCAATCTAATGAACATGAGGTGGTGCCTCAGTGGTTTTAATTTGCATCTCTTGTCATTAGTGATTTTAAGCATTTTCCCATGTGGCTATTAATAATAACTCAGTTGCCTATCTTAGAAATGGGACCTATATCAGAGAAACTTGCAGCAGTTTTTTTTTTTTGCCCTAGCCGAGTTTCCTTTATTTCTTCTGTATTAGTTCTGTTTGTGAAAAAACCTTTAATTTTCATTAAAATGAACCATTTTGCCTTCTGTGAACCCTTCTATTTCATTTAGCTATGAACTATTCCTTATTTATAAATTTAATAAGTAATTTGTTTATGAGAACATCCTTTATATCATGCACACAATTTTAGCTTTTCATGGATTATGGTGTGAGATGCTGGTCTATGCCTAATTTCTGACAGTCTTCTTTCAAGTTTTCCCTAAAGTTTTTGTCAAATATGGAGTCCTTGCTTCAATATCTGAGACATCTGGGTGTATCAACTATTAGGTTATTATCTTTATTTGTTTCTGTAAATCATCTACCTCATTTTTTCTGATCAATGTCTATTTCTTATCCAGCATGCAACTGTTTTTGACAATACAATTGAGTGTAATTTGAGATTTGCTCAGCCCCCACTCTTTTCTATTAAAAAAAATCATTTCTTTTACTATTCCTTACCTCTCATTTCCCCAGATGAATTCTGTTATTTTTTCTAGTTCTATAAAGTAATTTTTCTGGTAGTTTGAATGGTATGGCACTGAATAAGTAAAATAACTTGGGTAATGTTGCAATTTAACAAAATATTGACTCAGCCTACCCATGAACAAATAAAATTTCTCCAGCTATTTAGATTTGTATTTATGTGAAGAGTGTTTTATGATTGTGTTCATATGTAAACTTTCTCACTATAAAAGTGATAAAGACCCAGGAAAAAGAAACAAGGATAGACAGCATTAGGAACAGAACACAGCTTAGTAATTTCCCCATATCTATAAAGATTAAATTTCTGCATGGACAACCATAAAGCTATCCTTTATGTATCCTGCTAAATTTCAGTGATGGCTCTTTTACTTCACAATAAAAAAACTATATTTGTAGGATATTTCTCAACAAAAATCTGATAAATTAATATTTCTGTATCATGTATATGAGGCAGGTACATGGTAGGTACAGTGGATAAGAGTAGTAGTCCTGAAAGCTGGAGGATTTGAGTTCAGTTCTAGCCTAGCCCTATGTACCCCAGTAACTCATTTTACCTGTCTGCCTAAGTTTCCTTACCTGCAAAATGGGGTATTCATAATAATACTTACCTCTCCCAGGGTCATCGTGAGGATAATACTTGTAAAGTACTTTGCAAACCTCACAGCACTATACAAAGTGTCTACTATTATGATTATTATAATTCTTAATGGTAAATTAGAATTTCCCTTATACCTTTTTGATATCTTCATGTTCATAAATGCTTGGAGCTAAGGCTGAAGAAAGTCTCTCATAAATATCAGGTTTCCTGGAAAGCTCTTTCAGCATTTCCACACGATTTTCTGAAAAAAGTTTCTGTTCAGCTTCTTCATCAAGGCCATGCAGACGCTTGGCATCGGTCTTACGATAGTGAATGACATCTATATGGGTCTTATACACAGATTTGACGTTGCTCATCCTTGGATTGACTCGAACAGGAACAGCTCTATAGATCCCTGAGAGGAACCACAATCCCAACAGAATATTAACGCGGCTATTTCCCTTGTACTTCCCTTGACCTATGACCCCCTAAGCTCAACACACACTTGAAGAAATAGAATGTGTTCTGACATGAGCAGCTTATCAAAGCTACAATTAAGGGGAAGCCAGTGTGTTTGAAGATCAAGACATTGATAACGATTCCTCTTCCTTCGTGTAACACCTTCTCATCCTTAGTTCTCCTAGACTAAATGCACACTGTCATTGACTCTCTTGTTATACCTCCAGGGTAAGATGCCATCTGGGCTGTCTGGTCCATTTTAAACTCCGCTTTCTAGACCAAAGGTAGGGTTAAAGCTGCCAAGTTTTTTTTTTTCTTTTGTTTTCCCTGTAGAATCAATGTCACTGTGGTATTTTACTGACTAGCATGTAGTGGTATATAATCTCCCTACAAAAATACCAGTGGAAAGAACACTAGCCTGAGAATCAGGCATACTGGCCTTGTCACAAATTAGCTGCATAACGTTGGGTAAGACAGTTCACTGCCTTTTCTGGAAAAGGGTATACAAAACAAATACAAATACTCCTCATCTGCTCTAGATAGTGTATCTCTAGATCATCTACCTTGATTTGGACACTGTCTGTCCAGCAATGTAGACTAAGCTTTGGTTTTCATTGGATACTGAGCTTTGACTCCATTAAAAATATAAATGATGGTTCTGTCACACACCTCCTATCTATACAACTGATAAGTGTAGAGATTTACATTTAGTCTCTATTAAATGTTATTTTATTAAATATGACCCATCATTCTAATCTGTTAAAATGTAACCTTAACGGATTTTTCATTATGCCTTCCTATTTAAGACTGAACCATCTTGATGTTTCACTAATTGTTAGCCTAAAGGTACATCCTTCTTACCTGTAACATTCACCCTGTCACCTGGTTGAACCTTATCAACGAGGTCGTTGTGAGCAAAGAGAACGACAGTGTGAGGAGTCTGTCCTGCTGGCATGTCCTCAGGAGACTCTTGCAGTTTGATCTGGGAAGAGAAAATTGAAAATCAATACATAAATTCCTTGGAACCAATATACAGTATTGATTCCAAGACAGAAGGTAAGGGTTGAAAAAAAAAGTAACAGCTTCTTATTTTTAACAGAATGGAAAATAGGTGAAAGTCAAATAATGAAAAAAATTGGGTGAATTCTAGAAAGTGTTATTTAAATTTAACTACAAGTGGATAATAATCAAGTGCACAAGTTTAAAAAAAAAAAAAGAAAATATAATCTATTGACTTTTCATTTCTCAATAAGGATTACAAAATATAAAAGTGAATCAAAATGCCAAAAATTACAAAGAAATTGTGCTATGATGGCACTGAGTGAAGAGCAAACAGAAATATACTACTTAGAAATACTAAAATTCTGGGAAATTATATTTATAATTCTCTATGTCCACAATTTTTACTCTACCCATAACAAAACAAGTACAGCAACCGAAAGAGCATCATTCTGGGTCAAGATAACAAATCGTCACTTGAGAAGCTTGGGGGAAGGTAGAGCCAGAATGAGGCACCAAGCTAAGCTGGATGTTTCCTGGGTACGAGGAGGGGCAGCAGTAGGACAGATGTCTAAGGTCAGCATCTGAGACTCATGCTTTGCTTATGGGAAGCCCCACGTTCCTAGAGCCAGAAAGGGTTCCAACATACCATCTGTTTGTCCGAAAACATGGAACGGTTGTGGATCAGCGCCATGCTGTGTTTCGTGTTACAGTGCTTGCACACGGATGGTTCGGCAATCCGGCCACGATCAATTTCAACTCTTGTGGTAAACGCACAAACCTGACACTGGAAAAATGCTTCCTGCATCTCTGGAATCAACTGGGATGATCTGATTACCATCCCGCTGATAGTAATTAGTTGATCGATATCTATAATGAGGGGGAAAAGTATCTTTATGAGTCAGTTTAATTACCTTAAATTAAAAATTTTTTAAATAAAAAAGGTGATCCTTTACTCTAATTCCCTTCTGGGGGCTTCTTCACAGGTTGCTTCCTCTCCTTACCTCCATCTGTAATGCCTGCCTTACAATTCTGCCTGTTAAAATTCTGGCTACCTTTCAAGGTCCAGCTAGCATGGCCTCTACTATTCCAAGCCCCGAGAGATCCCATTTTTTTCCTCTGAGTAGCTATAAACACACGCACAACTTTTAGTCAGATACTGTCTGGAGACATCTTTCAATGTTCGTTATTTTTCAGCTTTGGATTTTACACCAGGAAATCTGGGTTTGAATCCTATATCAGCCACTTGCTACATGTGTGGCCTCTCACACATACAAAACCACTTTGGACATTTGTCTTTTCATCTGGAAAATGAAGGGTTTGGACCATATGACCTCTGAAGGCCTCTTCCAGCTTCAGCCTCTTATGCTTTTATTTAATTTTCCTATTTTTAGCTTTTCTCCTCAATTAGATTATAAATACTTTTAAGGACAAGAAGCATATGTTATACATTTTTTATGCTCTACATTATAAAAAAATTTTGCACAATTCTTGGTACAAAGGTATCTCAACAATCACTTCTTAACTTGTTTTAATTTGAGTGAGTTTTCTTCAAGACAGATATGAACAGTAGTGAGCTTCAAGAGACTAAACTTAATAAGTCACAGATAATTTTTTTTAGAGAATAAACTTGGAGTTCTATCTTTACGCTAATGGTGGGTGAGTTTATATGACTTTACCAAGAGGCAGAGTAAAGACACTTGATACTGTCCCATCTTACTCAAACCCTTAAAACTCAAGAGAATAATTTTTGGATCATCTTAAGGTAAGTTTGAATTAAAAAATACTTTGAAAATCATCATAAAACTCAATTAGGAAATGGTAAAATAATGTGATGATTTCTACTAAAATGTTTGTTTAATTTTCTGTTAGGAGTACATTTTTCATTTATGAAAACGTTACCTTCTGGGTTTAGGTTTCTCATGTTTCTAGTCTTCAATGCATTGAATGGTCGGACTTGTATCTGGTGTTCTAATATTGAATCAGGATAACGATCAAAGAAGATCTCATTTACAGCCATATCAAATGTTGGGATAACTTCCTATACAAAATGGAAAAAAAAGTACTTTAAAAACAAAAAAAATGGGTTTACTTCTATTTTCAAACTGAATATAGAATTTAAAAATTCTCATTAACAGAATGTGCCAGGACCAATTAGTAGATAGTAGATCTGAGATCTTAATATGATTTTGTCCAAAAGTACAAAATTAAGCCCATCCATGCCTTCCTATAAATTCTTCATAGTAAATCTACCCAATGAAATGTCCCTTTGAGCATGTTAATATTCGATGAGAGCCAACGCTCACTTGGGTTGTACACAGATGACCATTTGATATTGTTTTACAATAGCACAACCTTCTTTATTAATCATGTTTCCTGGATGATTATAATTTGTCGTACTTTTAACATGCAGGCCATCATTAACCACATGCCTTAACTTCCTAGACTATTAAATCTCTTTCCATTGTTCTCTGTATCATCTGTAATTTTGATTCTTTGGAGATTATGGCTTTTCCATGCTACTTAACCATGTATATTCAATGGAAGCATTATTATTGCTAAAAAGTATGTTTTTGTGCAGGGAGTAGATAAAATCACTTAAACGGCCACATGGTTTCTCAAATGCATGGAGGATCTCTCTAATTCTAAATGCAGCTCACTGACCACCTAGGGTGCCTATCCAAGATCTCTCTCATCACCACATACATATTATATGTATCACAGATTTCATTCCAGGCACAACTTAGCACAGGACACTTGGCATCTTGAACACTTAGCATAGGACACATTTAGGGAGCAGTGAGTATAAGTTTGGCTAGAGAAAAGATAATGTGATGGGAAATAAGGAGGAACTGGATATGTACTTTTCCCAAGAAGTTTGATGAAGGAGACAAAAATAATAGAAGGATGCACACTTAAAAAAGAAATAATAAATCAGAGGAATAGATGGAGTTTAATATAGGCAGGTATATTAAGAGTGGCAAGAGGTCAATTTACGAGAAAAACCACTATCCACATTCAGAGGAAACACTGTGGGAGTAAAAACACCAAAGAAAAACAACTGCTTGAATACATGGGTTGAAGGGATGTGGTTTAGGATGTAGACGTAGATGAACATCCTAGTGCAAACAACATCATTGAAATAGGTTCTGATCAAGGACACAAGTAATACCTAATGAAAGTGCGTGTCAGCTGCGGGAAGGGTGGGTGGAGGGGAGGGAGGGAAATAAAGTGAGTACTGCAACCCAAAAAATAAATAAATAAAATAAAATAAAATGTAAAAAAAAAAAGAGTGGCAAGAAGTGACTAGGAAGCAAACAAAAAATAAAGTTAAAAAAAAACAACAACTAGCAAATTGGGGCCATTTAGAGTAGGAGGTAAATAGTGTTACACCTCTCAATAGGGCCCGAGGGAATCATTTTAAAGCAATGATTTATTTTATAGTGACATTCTCAAGTCACATAAAAGATGAAATATATAGATTTAAGATCATAAAAATGTGAAATATTTTTGAAAAATTTCCATCCTAAAAGTATAAGTGGAGTTTTTCTTAAAATGATATGAAGTGGGGCAGCTGGGTAGCTCATTGGATTAAGAGCCAGGCCTAGAGACAGGAGGTCCTAAGTTCAAATCTGGATTCAGATACTTCCCAGCTGTGTGACCCTGGGGAAGCCACTTCACTCTTATTGCCTAGTCTTTACCATTCTTCTGCCTTAGAACCAATACACAGTATTGGTTCCAAGATGGAAGGTAAGGGTTTAAAAAGCAAAAACAAATAAATTAAATAAAATACCACAGAAATTTATTGTTGGCTGGGGGGAGGGGGAGAAGGGAAAGAACATGAATTATGTAACCATGGAAAAAAGTCTAAATGAATGAAATAAAAAATTTCAAATAAAATAAATAAAAATAAAATAACCACAGGTAGGATGAAATAGCTGGGATTATGCCTGCCAAAACAAACATAATTATAAAACACTTTTTATATAAAGTTAGATCTAACTAGAGAAATATTTTTTATGGATGGATGGAGCCAAAATAATTAAAATGATAATCCTACTTAAACTAATCTACTTATTCAATACCATTCCTATCAAATAACCAAAAAAATTAACTTATTCAGCTATAAAAAATAATAACAAAATCATTTGGAAGAACAAAAGATCAAGAATATCAAAAGAATTAACGAAAAAAAAAAAGGAAAGGAAGGAAGTTTAGTAGTACCAGATTCTAAACTGTATTATAAAGCAGTAAATATGATATCTGGTACCAAGCGAAGGGTGGATCAGTGGAACAGAATGGACACACATCAAACAGTAGTAAAAGACTGTGGTGCTTTTTATTTGACAAAAGTATAGATCCAGGCTATTGGGATAAGAAACCACTATTTGGTAGTGTTGGGACAACTGGAAATTAGTTTGGCAGAAACTAGGTATACATCATTATCTTATACCATTCCCTAAGATAAGATCAAAATGGATGCATGACCTAGACATAAAGGGACAGGTATCATAAGCAAATTAGAAAACAGGAGCATATTACCTAACAGATTTATTAACAGGAGAGGAATTTACTGAGAAAACAAAAGATGTAAGGCAGTGTGAGATGTAAAATAATTATGGGTTCAGTAAATGGAAAAGTTTCTGTACACATAAAATAAATGTTGCCAAGATTAGAAAGCAAAAAGAGGGAAAATTTTTTGGCAGTCTCTTGGATAGAGGTCTAGAATCTAAAATATAGAGGATTTTGTCAAATTTATGAGAATAAGAGTCATCCCAACTGATAACTTGGTAAAAAGATACGAAGAGTTTTCAGATGAAGAAATCAAAGCATACATATGTACATAAAAAATGTTCTAAAACTGATTAGTCATGTAATCCTCAAGTATCTTCTTATACCCATCAGACTGGCTACAATGATAAAATGACAAATATTGGAGATGTGGAAAAGTGGGTATACCAATATACTGTTGGTAGAACTGTGAACTAATCAACCATGTTAGAGAGCAATTTGGAATTACATCCAGAGAGCTATAAAACCGTGTACACCCTTAGAGCTAGCAATATGATTAGACCTATTTTCCAATGAGATCAGGAAAAAGGAAAAGAACCTATATTCCAAAATACTTATAGTGGCTCTCTTTGTGGTGGTAAAGAACTGGAAATTGAGAGGATGTTCATCAATTGGAGAATGGCTAAACAAATTGTGGTGCATGATTGTGATGGAATACTACTATGCAATAAGGAACGATAAGAATAATTTTTTTTTAAAACTTAGAACAATTCGAGATAATTAGGAGTGTAGAACCAAGAGAACATTATAGCTACAGACTTAATATTTGAATAACTTGTGAATGTTCACCTCCAGAGAATGAACTAAAGAACAGAAACATAAAAGACACAATTTATATACACATATGTGTTGGCTGGATGATGCCTTCTATTGTGTGGGGTCAGGATGGTGGGGCTGAGATACCTGGAAATTAATTCTATTGATAAAAGAACAAAAATTAAATCCCAAGTGATTACAAAAACATTTAAAGTTCCGATACCTAAAAACAACCAAAAAAGCACTAAGAAAAAAATTTATTTGAGAAAGCTACCCAATTATTTTTCCACAGATTTTATTAGGTATGGCTTCAATGTGGATCTTGTAAGAGCAAAATCAAATTCATTTAAAAATAATTTCTTTCTTACCTGTGGGTAGGAGATAAGTTGTCTGTACAAATTTTTGTCAAATGATTTTAGGTGTTCACAATTTACATTTAAAAATGGTTCCCCAATAACATTGATCTACAAGATAAAACATTAAAGATAAACAATTATCCTTTTAAACTAAAGCATAATACATAAGATTTTTGTTTGTAAGAAAAAAAAATCTTTGATTACCTCTGCAAGTCGCTGCATGTATAAAGGCGCAGTGAGATCTATGCCTACATTTTCTTCTTCTTTGGCTAAGGGGTCAATAAAACGTTGAAGAAATCGCTAAACGATGGGAAAATAGAAAAAGAAAATTAGCGCAGTTATAATTTGAGTAATAAGTATATTTTATATTTCAGGCAAAGTCAATACTTTGCTTATTATAGCCAATTAAAAAGAAATTGGGACTTCAGATTTCATTAATATAAGGATCACTCCATTCTCTCTACTTGCACAGATCATTTGTTCTCAGACTTAACAGTTACCTAGGAACTAGATTAAACGATCTGCCCTCCTACAGTGACCTAGTCATAAATAATTTGTGGGACTTGTTTCCCTTAGATTTGAGTGTTACTCAGAAATTTATAGAAGTGTGAAATTTTAGAGTTCAAAGGGACCTCAGTCCAAGCACTACACTTTATTATTTTCTTCTAGCATTTTCAGAGACCAAAAAGTGTCTAGGTATTCTAAAAACATAAACATTTAACTCAAATAGCTTACCTGAAAATTTTCTTTGCATGTAGCTACATTTACATCTGTCCCCCAAATCACAAGTTTTTGGCCAAGAGACTGTTCACTTGCTACTGTATCTTCTGCAGCTGGCTAAAGGGAAGAAAACAAATCCCTCAAGTCTCCCTATTAAAGTGAGACATTGCATCTTCTCTTTTTAAAGCAAATTTTAATTTATTTTGTTAGGTATTTCCCAATTATGTACACATCAAAAAAATTTTTTTGTTTAAAAAAAAAAAAAAACCAAGTTTCCAAATTCTCTCCCTCCCTCTTGCTCTCCTCTATCCATTAAAAAGGCAAGTAATATATTGATAATACATGTGAAATCACATTTAGAACATTTTCATATTAGGTATGTTGCAAAAATATACCAAATAAATAAGTAAATAAAATAAAGAGGGGAAAAAGTATGCTTCAATCTGCACTCAGTTCACCAGATCTCCCTCTGGAGGCAGCCAGTATTTTTCGCCATGTGTCCTCTGGAATTGCCTTCACCAGAGAAGCAAAGTCCTTCAAAGTTGATTGTTGTCACAATATCATTATTACTATATACATGGCATCTTCTCCAAATTAAACAATAAGCAAAATAAGACATACACCTACCCCGTCAGAGTGCAGATCTACTTGTCGACCCTTACGAGCAGATCCAAGATCAGGCCTCTGTCTCACCGGCGTTCCCCGAACACCACTTCTTGGAGTTCCCTCGACTCGTGAACTGGGAGTACCATATGTCAAAGGTGAACTGAGATCAAACTCAAGAGGAATAGCTACAGAAATCAAAACAAGTTTACAATGAGAACCCAATTAGAATGAAAATGCCACGTTGATGAATTGTGAAAAACATTTACAGAGAAGATTAGAAATTGAAACTCAGGCTAGAGGTAATAAATATTTCCATAAACATCACTTTTCCACTAGATTGCCTACATTTGTCATAATTTGTATCTGCTGAGATTTTGGATTGCAGAAGCAAAGCAAATCTCGAAACTGAAGAAATGATGAAATTCTAGTTGTCAATCTGAGATCAAATCATGTTCTTAGCTATAAGATGCATACCAATGGCACTGTCTCCTTTGACCCAAGTTTCATGATAGAATATTTTTTGTCAGACAGAATGGTGTTCTTTTTAATTATCTTCCTCGATAAACAAAATTACTTTTAAGTAAAAATTCAAAACAAAAAATGGTAAAGGCAAAAAATTGAGACAATTCATAATCAAGCAAAAATAAAGAGCCAAGGTTCTGATAGAAACAATTTTCTTTAAGAAAAAACTAGACATTTGGAATCATATTTATACATATACTAGTCATTAGAAAATAGTCTTTCTTTCACTTTATCACCCACATAATGGCAGAATCCCATTCCCCCAAGCTCTCAGGTACATGAAAGTATGGCTACAGTATCCACTATTATCTGTTTGTCCCAAAGGTCACATTACCTAGAAAGCCCAACTACCCTATTGCCATTCCTCCAATTAATCACATTCTTCAGTTATGGCTTTCTTTTCCACTCTCAAAAAGAATGAATTCATCCAACTGTCTGTGCTAAGCTCATCTGCTCTGTCAGTGGAAAAGGTATGAATCACAAAAAGATGTCTTTTTATGATTCATAGTGTATTAATACACCTATATCTTTTTGTGATTCATACCTTTTTTAACGATCTTGCTTCCTTTAGTGACTTCAAATGCTCAAATATTGATAAACCAGGAACTTTCAAGGCGAGTCATTTCCAAAATGGGTCTCCTGTAGCCCAAGCTAAAAACAAATTCCTCAAAGAACTTACCTGAAGAACGAAATGGTGGTGGGCTTGAGAACAAAGCGTCCTGGGTCCCAGGGCTCTGCAGATCAGCCCCAGGGGAGGTGGGCATTGGTTGCAGCTCGCCTGTGGAGGTGGAATCTTCAGGCCGGCGCCTTTGTGATGGAGAAGACTTGACATTCTCACTTCGAGCTTGGACACAAAAATAGAAATGTAAAAGAACTTTCCATTTTTATGTTGGTTCTCACAGGATCTGCCTATCTCATACAATTAGGCAACTATCAAGTGCATAGTATGAAGATGCATATGTGCATAGAATTGGATGAGATTTGCTCTTAAAATACAAGTCCATGTCAAGGTCCAGGGACATTTTTATCACCGAGGGAACTCTTCCTTATTGTTCAGCCCTGCTCCTCTGACAGAACCTTTAAGACAGGACGTAAGGGGCATTGCCCAGAAGAGGCCTATCCTTGTGTCCCATTCCATGCCACTCCTAGTAAGACTCCCTTCCATCCACTCTTGGTTTGTATAGTATGTTCCATTTTAGCTATGTATTTATCTTTCCTCTGAAAATGTAAGTAGGTAATTTCCTTAAGCAAGGGCTGTTTTTAGTTTTTCTTTTTCATGTTTTCAGTTTTTAGTAGTGTCTGGCTCATAAATTCCTAATAAATGCTCATGAGTTTATTGTATTTATCCAAATAATATACATGTATATGTATCTGTAGTCTCTTACAATCAAAATGTAAACTCTGAGAACAGCAGGGTTTTCTTTGTACCCAGTGCCTAGCACAGTAGGGACTTAATAAAATGACTATTACTTGATTCATCTATAACAAAAATCTAGAGTTGCTTAAGAGCCCAGAGAAGTTAAATGATATAGTTCATAGAACTGTTTAATGGATGGTGGGTTCTGAAGTCCAATACTGTATCCAGCAGGGCACACTGCCTCTAAAATAAATAGGCAAATAACTACATAGTTTGGCATTTTACTCATGTTTCACTATTACGTTTTCTGTTATTCTCTGTGTACATTCCATTTCTGATGTCTTCTTAGAATTCCTCCTATGTGGAAAAAATAATTAGATAAGACGACATGGGTTTCTGATATCATGGAGCTTATAATCTTATGTTGGTAGTTTTTAAAATCACTTCTGAACCCAAGTGCAAAATGGCACCTGAATAAATATTTATTCTTCAATTTACTCAATTCAAAGAGCCACAAGAAAATATAACCAAGACCTCTCCAAAGATTCAGGCTTGACCCTCCAACTATTGTCAGGCATTTCTGTCTGCAAATCTCACTTTGTGCAACCTAAATTAAGATATGATCTTTGCAAAGAAACCCACTATTTCCTCTCTCTACACATCATTGACATTCACTTAAGTCTTTCATTTTAAACAATTTTGGTATTATTGAACAGGAGGAGACAAGTCAGTTATCAAATCTTTTTATTTTCTCTTTAATTCTTATAATTTGTATTCACTCCCTTCTTTCTGCTATCACTGCCAGCACTCTTAAAACATACTTTCTGGTTACTATGAGTAAAGACTATATCCTAAGAGGCCAGCTTTTTCCTCATGAGATAACTTAACTCCCTGCAACAATCTGGGTCCAGACAGAGGCCACAGGTTACAGACACTGTATTTGCAATCCACTTGGCTTTTATCATACTCTCCTCCTACCTGTCTGATTGTCTCTTAATCTCTTGCTGAATTAAAATTCTTTTAAAAAGAATGTTAAGAATATAAAAAAGAGAAAAAAAAGAGACCCTTCTCCCTTCCCAGTAGCTTGTGTCATTTTATATCCTGTCTCCCAAGTATAGGCAATATCCTCCTTACTCCCAAGATTTTGTCCCTGGTGAGGTCTCTTCTCTTTTGTTCTTATTCTGTCTGATGAATTCATCAGTTCCTGTGTGTTCAATTACTCTATACCAGTGACCCCCCAAATCTATCTATACATCCAATCCTAATCTCTCTCCTGAACTTTTGTGCTGCTTGAATGCAGCAAATCCATAATAGAATAGTATGTCTTTCATAGTCTCCCATTTTCCAGCCTTCCTTTCATCTGTGGAGGTCATCCCCATATTTCTATTTACCCAAGTGTAAAATCTTGGAGAGTCTTCTTAGCTTATTTCTGACCATCCACTTCCCTATCTAATCAGTTGCCAAGTCCTATCTACTTCAATTTCTCCCATGGTCCTTCCTCTCTACTCACAAAGTTGCTCACCTAACTTGGGCCCTTATCCTTTCTGATCTGGTTGGACCACTACAATAGTTTCCTAACCAGTTTCACTGTCTCTAGCCTTTCCCCTTTTCATTCATAAAGGTGCCCAAATTTCCCAAGGCTTAATTTTTTTTTAAAATCCTTACCTTCTGTCTTAGAATCAATATACTAAGTTTTGGTTCCAATGCAGAAGATTGGTAAGGGCTAGGGAACTGGGGTTAAATGACTTGCCCAGCAGCACACAATAGGAAGTGTCTGAGGCCAGATTTTAACCTCCCAATTCTAGGCTCAGCTTTCAAGCCACCTAACTGCTTCAGGATTAATTCTTCACTTTCATTCTTAACCTTTTGTGTGTTTAAAGACCCCTTTTGGGCAGATTGGTGAAGCTTAATGTTATACTAGAGACAAATGCCAAATTTCATAGAAATTAGTGAAAAATGTTTGTTTCTGCCCTGATTTAGTTCATGGGCTCCAGTAAAAATACCTGGACCTAAGGCACTGATTGGAACCAAGCCATTTCTCTGCTCAAAAATCTTTTAGTGACACCTCTACTGCCTAATGGTGCAGTCTGGAAGAATAGAGAGGTCAGTCAAATAACATCTGATCTGTACTGCCTGGGTTATCTAATCCCTTTTCAGTCTCCTAGCAAGACATTTAACCTCCCTGGGGCTCACATTTCCTCATCATTAATATGAATCTTTTCCAGGTCTAGAATCCATGATCCTAATGTTCTAACCATATTTTGTATTATTTAGCTTGAGCTTGTCACTCCAGCTGGACTAGACTACACCTACTCTCTGAACTCAAAATTCCACCTTTCATCTTCAGCTACTAATACTTTTGCCCTCTTTCTACTTGATTTTATTACTCTTAGCTATGAACATATTGAACTCCACCCCCACCAACAACTGTCTTGAGAGGACAGATATTTCATTTTTGTCTTCGCATAGCAAGAACGCAGTACTACACTTTTCTGATAAAAGCTATTTATTTAAAATCTGTTAAACTGAATAATCCAACAAGTCTTTCTTTCCATTCTGTCCCTGCTCCAGAGACAGCTAGTGGCACAGTTGACCTCGGAGTCAGTAAGATCTGAGTTAAAATCTGTTTTGGGATATTTACTGGCTATGAAATACTAAGTAGTCACTTAAACCCTATCTGCTTCAGTTTACCCAACAGTAAAATGGGGATAACAATACATTACTCCCAGGGCTGTTGTGAGGACAAAATAAGTATATAACACAATGGCTGGCACACAGTAGACAATTAGTGATTAGCCTTCTCTTTCTCACTTTTTAAATATTTCTCCTAGCATAATATATTTTATGTATGGATCAAGTCATGTCATATCTCCATTCAAAAATTTAAGTGGTTCAAATCACTTAGCAGTGTTTTACACAGGGTAAAGCACTCAGTAAGTCCTTATTCCTTCTGCCTCCATATATATATATAGGCACACAAAACATATTTCCATATTACCTATGTAGTAAAACAAAGTGCAGACCAATACCAAATATCTATATCTATAAAATGAAGCAAGTAAAAAGTATACCTCAATGTGTAGTTAATCATTATATAATGTTGCTATTATTATGTTTTCCTGATTCTGCTCATTTCACTTTGCTTGTTCCTATAAGTCTTTCCAGATTTTTCTGATACCACCCTGCTTGTCATTTCTTATAGGACAATAGTACTGCATCATAATCATATACCACTTGTTCAGCCATTCCCCAATTGATGGGTATCCCCTCAATTTCCAATTCTTAAATTTCAATTCTAAATCCCCAAAGTGCCAGTTTTCAGAAGAAAACAAAGTTATCTAGTCATACTGAAAAATGTTGTAAATCACTATAGATTAGAGAAATGCAAATTAAAACGATTCTGAGTCCAGACTATCAGACAGAAATGAAAAATAACACATATTGGAGGGGATGTGGGAAAATTGAGCCACTAATGCACTATTAGTTGAGTTGTGAACTGATTAAACTATTCAGGAGAACAATTTGGAATTATGCCCAAAGAAAGGGTTATAAAATCGCATATACCTGAGCAATACTATTAATAGGTCGGTATTACAAAGAGATTTTTAAAAAAGGGGAAAGGACCTATATATACAATATATTTATAATTAGAAATCAATTGGGAAATGGCTGAACAAGATGTGGTATATGACTGTGATGGGATACAATCAACCATGAATGACTTGCTATTCTCAGACATAGTGATCCTAAAGATTCTAAAGTTTTAAAGGATTTCTGATGAAAAATGCTATTTGCCTCCAGAGAAAGAGTAATCTTTCCAGAGAAATCTAAGGGCAGATTGAAGCATATTTTTTTACATGCTTCATCATTCTTGGTTTTTTTTTAATATGTTTTGCATGACTGCATTTGCATGACATGCACTGAACTTTTATTATCTATATCTAATTGCCTTCTCAGGAAGTGGAAGAGGGAGAGAAAAGTAGACAATTAAAAAATACAAACATTTTAAAAACATGTTAGAAAATTGTTTCTACGTAGAAAAAATTTAAAATTAACCTTAAAAAAGTTTTTGTTTACATATAATTGAGAAGATTAAACAACAAAAAGAAAAGAAAAGGAATTGTTGCATTTGACTAAAGAGAAAAGCTTGGTAAATTTTAAGATTTAGCTGCGCTCCTACAAAAAAGTAAACCCAATAATAAATTTAGTCTTATCTTTCAATTGATATAAATTCCACATTTTTTTCTGTCCCGAGGCTGACCATAGTGCCACCGCAAACAGGAGACATATAATTTTTTCAAAAAAGCTGAAGTTAGTTAATTGTTACATTTAACTAAAGACAAAAAAAGCTCAGTTTGTAAAGTCTGGATTCAGAACCTCAGACCTGCGGCAAGGTTGAAATGCGGCCGAGGCTGAGGACTCTCTTCCCTACCACTTTACAAGGCGGGAAGGAGGACTACGCAGGGGAGCCGAAAATGATAGGGGGGAAGGGTGACGGCGGCCCAAACTCACGGGTGGAAGGGTTGCTGGCGCGGCCGCGCCGACTGCTTCGGCGGCTCGGGGTCGAGGCTGGGGATGAAGACATGATGAAGAGTGGCCGCGAGCCCAGAGATTAGCACCTGCCGCAGGAAAGGAGGCTACTGGTTAGTGATTAGCGGCCGACCCGGGAGCCCATCGACCCTGCCCCGGGCTACCCGCTCCAGGCCTCTCTCTTCTTTTGCTCCAAATGAATTTCCATCCTCTACTTTCTTAGCTTTGCAGGATTTAAAACCGATCCAAGGCCCACCAACCTGCCTACAGAACCGCCCATCTTACCTGGCTAGAGATGACCCCAATACAACAAAAAAACTCATGCATACGATATTTCGCGGGAAAACATAATCCGGCTCTGAAGAGTTCCCGCCAATCCTCGCAGTCTACAATCCTTAAAAATCTACCTCCGGGACGTACCACTGAGCATAGGAATAGGTGAAATGAATTTACCTCCTGATCCAACCAGTAGGGGACCGGAACTAAACATTGGCAAATCCCCCTTTCTGTGTTGAGTAGGTGGTTTCATCTCAGTTTGACCCCAGTTACGCGGGAATACTGGAGGTTTAGAGCAGACCATTCTTCTAGGAGGGGTTGAGTTTTTACTTTTGTATACATAAAAATCCGTTTCCTTTCACATTAAGTGCATTCTTTTTTGGGTGGAAATTTACTAACACGAAGATAATTTTTTGGTCTCAGATTTACATATAAAAATAACTAAATTCAGGTTCAACTCCATATCCTTCTTAGAAACCCCTTTGAAATTCCAATAGTTGAGTCCAGCATTGCTCTCTTAAGAGTCAGTTTGGTCCTTACCCGGATCGTACCACTGCGTAATTTCCCGTTGTTTTGCTTGATATTTTCGTGCTCAGGGAAGCACATTCCTTTCATTTTTCTAACCCAAATAAGTCATTGCCTTAGTTTTGTATTTAATCTGGACAATCTAATCAAATTCCTTTTAATCCTTTTTTTTCGTGTTACCCTTCTCAACTCGTCCCTTATATCCTCTCCTCCCCTCCCACCCCGAGAGAAAGGTTTGTTCCGGCGTCTCTGCCGGGCCACCCCTCCCCTCGCCAGGCTAGTGCATTCCTTCCACTTCGTGATTGGCCAGCGTTTGCGGCCGTGTTTTGTGGTCCTTCGGCCCTCCGGGTTTCATCTTCTCCGTAGCGGCGGCGGCGGTAGCGACAGCAGCGGCATGTCTGGCTCCGGCGGCGGCGGAGGGCTGCAGGGCTCCCTGCTGCAGCTGCAGGAGCTGCTGTCGGGTGGGGACCCAGGCAGCGCCGCGCCGGCCGCCTACCACCTCATCCGCGCCGTGGGCCAGGAGGGCGTGCTCTGCACCAGCCCCGCCGTCCTGGGTGGGTCCTCGGAGCTCCCGCTTCCGACTTAAGGGCCCCTGGGGGCCGGCGGCGAAAGAAGCCAACCCCGGGCCCCGCTGTTCCATGCGGGCCTAGGCGGATGCTCTCCACGCCGGCCTGGGCCTGGGGCAGTGCATGGGAAAGAAAGGGGTTCGCGGATTGTGGACCCTCCAGCGGCACGTGGAGGAACCTAGGTCACCCGCCACCCCGGGCCTTGGTGTCACTCCTAGACCCCGAGTTTAAACCTCTCCCCTGTGTCTTTAGCTGTGTTCCTGTGTCTCTGTTTACTAGTAGTTAACCCTGAAGAGTCTATTGCGTGGGCAAAGTATTCATTCATTTCTCACGACATTTAGAAAAAAAACAATCTTAGTGTTTTTTATTTCCTTTTTTAGGATGCTGAACCATCTCTTCGTTCTTTGTTACCGGGAGAAATTTGACACTTTGTGCCCAGTGTGCATTTGTAGGTGACTGGCACATAGTAGGACCTTTATAAATGTTGATTGATTGCTACCAAGAAATGAGGGTTTGCTCCTAAGAAGTGGAATTTGGGGATCATAGTTCTAAAAATGAAAGGGACCTCAGAGTCAACCCCCAAACCCCCTTCCCCCCAGCGTTTTTTCATTTCAGGACCTGTGATTTCATTATAGGAGAATTCCTGCCAATGAATGGGAGCATGTCCTATTGACTTGAGTGAATTCGTTAAGTATTTATTAAGTTTATGTGCTAGACACTGTACTAAGCTGGACACATCCAATGAAAGGTACTCCCCCTAACCCCACCAAAAAGAAACCCTAGGGTTCCTTCTTTCAAGGAGTTCACTCTGATGGGGGAGAAAACTTTCAAACTATGTTATCTAAGCAAGACTATACAGAATAGATGAAAAGTAATATCAAAAGGGATATTGGGCTTCAGGGGATGGCTGGAGTGTAGGGGGTAGAATGAAGAATCTGTAAAAAATTATTACAGAAGTTGGCATTTGAGCTGATTCTTGATGGGAGCCAGATGGTGGTGGTGGTGGTGGTGGTGGGGAGGGAGAACTCTTCCAAGTATGGGAGGAATCAGAATTCAGTTAGATGATGTGACCTGAGTGAGGAACTAAATTTTGAGTGGTTCAGATTGTAAAGGACTTTAAAAACCAAAAGTTATTTTATTTTTGATCCTGGCCATCAGAGTTTATTGAGTATTTGAGATGATATGTATGACTTCTACATTAGAGTGGAGGATGGACTGGATTATGGAAACTTGTGGTAGTTCAGGAGTAAGGTGGCTCAGGTCAGGTGATCAGGCTTGGGGTCACACCCAATTTATGTTTGAAGCAGGAAGATAACCAGGTATTCCTGACTCTTCTCTCTTGCTTCAAGACTTTTCCCCATTCTGTGTCTCCCATTTTACAAAACTGTAGACTGAGGTGGGGGGAGGGGGCAGGGTTAGTTACTTGCCCAAGTTTACACAGATTTTGAAATCCAGGTCTAATGATTTTAAAGTCAGTATTCTTTTTACTATACAGGACTTTGTATAGGGCAGAGATTTCCAGTCTACTTTTCAAAATCATGGTAATTGATTTCAGTTGGATAAGTATGCTAAATAGCACTTTTGGGGTGGGGGGTAGGTGGGTTAGGGGGTGGAAAGTACAAAGAATGATAATGGTATACAATCAATTTAGGAAATGGGACATTCCAAAAGCTGAAAAGGGCAAGAAGGAAATATTCCTCCTATCCCCAACCCTCTTAAATCATCTTTAGCTTTGATCCTTCTGATACTTTTAACAAAGTTATTTTTTGATATGCCTACTAAAAATTTTAGTGTTCATGGAGTTAGGAAAAAAAAGTTCTGTTTTTTAAACTTTTTTTTTGTCAACTGTATTAGTACAAGAATTTTGTCATTTTGCCATTGTAATAATTTCACTGACTTATTTAGAAACATTTATATTTTAGTCCCTGGGACTAAAGTCAATAAATATTTCCATTTAAAAACAACTACAGGGGTAGGTGGTTCAATGGATAGAGATTCAAACCTGGAAACAGAAAGTCCTGGGTTCAAATGTGGCCTCAGACACTTCCTAGGTGGGTGGCCTTGGGCGACTTGCTTAATCCCAATTTGCCTAGCCCTTATCACTCCTCTGCCTTGGTACTGATTGGTACCTTGGTATCGATTCTAAGACAAGATAAGGAAAAGAATAAACTAAAAACAAAACATTTTTCTGACTAAAAGTAATACTTCAAAATTTTAAGGTGATTTATAGTTTTAAAAAGCGTGACTTTATTAGATAACTGGCTATGATTTTCTTCACTTACTAGCTAAGATTGATTTTATGAATGAAATGTGAAGAAATGTTTCCTGTATTTTAGTTTAGATATAGTATCAGAGAGATAGTATGGTGTAGTGGTAGCAGGTATAGGAAGGTTTGTTCAATATGGGTCAGTGGTGCATAGAGTCTGAATCTGGGCAAGTCACTTGGTTTCACTGGCAACTTTTTAATTTAATTTTATTTTTAACCCTTGGCTTTTGCCTTAGAATCAATACTACGTATTGGCTCCAGGGAAAAATAGTGGTACAAGGGCTAGGTAAATGAGATTATGTAATTCACCTAGGATTGCACGGGAAGGAAGTGTCTAAGGCCACATTCAAACCCAGGACCTCCCATTTCTAGGCCTGGCTCTCACCACTTAACCACCTGTCTCCACAGGCAACTCTTGGTAAGCAGTTCCTTCTCTGGATTTGTAGAGAAGATACTTTATCAGAAGTTCCTAAAGATACCTGTGAAATCACAAACCTAGTCCCCAAAAAGGTTACATGTAGTAAGTATAGATCATTGGGTTGTAACAAAGTTCCTCAAACTGTTCTTAGGGAGAAAGAGTAATGTAGACTATTGCAAACATTTATGTGGATTTAGAACTGATTGAGGGGCTAGACCAAAGGAATACTCATTTATGCATGTCAGCTTGACCTGGAAGAATGCATATCCCAAGGCTATGTGGTATTTGTATGTGGTTTTGTTCCATTAAATTGTATAAAGTTATTGAATTGGTAAAGGTATGGAAGATATGTTTACCAGATTTACAGATCTTAGGGAGCTAAATGGGACACAATGTGTATTGAATGACAAAAATGAGATCCACATTAGACAATTAAATAAGGTAAAATTTAATAGAAATAAACATTTTAAAAAATATTCACATTTCATACACCCTTTTTAATAAATTCCAATGATCTTGTTTTACTTCTAGGAGCTGATATAAAATCTGCTGCTGGGCTTTTAAAACCCTTCATAACCTGGTCTTCTACATTCCCAGTTTTCTCATACCTTACTCCCCTCCATATATTGTGCAATTCAGTGACACAGGACTCTTGTTTTTTTTTTCCTCAAACAAGATACCACATCTTCTGACCCTCATCATTTTCCACTATTGTCCCCTTATGCCTATAATTCCCACCCTCTGCATCTATCTTCAGGCTTCCCAGACTTCCTTGAAGGCCCAACTAAAATCCCACCTTCCAAAAGAAGCCTGTCTCATTCCCCTTAATACTAGTGCCTTCCCTTTCTTGATTATCTCAATTTTATCCTATATATATCTTGTTTGCACATGGTGGGTATATTATATGTTCTCTTTCCCATTATCTCCTAGAGGATGGAGAACTCGTGTTTTTTTATCTTTCTTTGTATCTCCAGAACCTGGTTAAAGTACTATGTGCCTCATAAATGTTCCTTCTTGATGTATGAGGGAAGTGTGTTCAGACTAAAGTTAGGCTTTAAAATATATGAATATTTTAGTGTACTGCTCCATATGAGCAAACTGATACAGCAGGTGAAAAAGTTGGTGATTTCAGGCCACTGCGCTGAAAAACTTCATATCCAATAATAGGGAGGTCAGACCATAGCTTGAGGCTATCTACTACTCCCATTTTAGTTTTGGGTGCCCCAGTTTTAGAAGGGACATTAATAAATAGGGACAGTATTTGGAGAAGGGTCAGTGTGATGCTGAAGGGCCTTGAGTTTATGCCAGATGAGGATGGGTAAAGGAATTTGGAATGATTAGCTTGGAGAAGCAAATGGATGTCTTCAAGTGTTTGAAGGGCTATTCTGTTAAAGAGAGATTAGACTTCTTCTGTTTGATCCAGGAAGGAGAACTAGAAATGAGAGTGGGAGAGTTGTAGAAGTCAATTTAGATTTTCTGAGAAAAACTGACTAATCATTTGAAATATCCAGAAGTAGATTAAACTGCTTGAGGTTTTTAGGAGAAGGCTGGATGGCTACTTGTCAAGCGAATGGTAGAAAAGATTCTCTTCAATTATGGGTTGGACTGGATGGCCTTTAATATCTCGTTTAAAAATGAGATTTTGTGGTTTTTGTAAAGATGCTTCATTAACAATGTAATCCAGTGCTTTAGAAGAGTACTGTATTTATTGGAAAGAATTAACAGAAAACCAGTTGGTTCCAGGTCTCAAATTTTCTAAAAAAAAATCCCAAACATTCATTCCTTTACTTTCATAGAGCACATTTTTTAGCAAAGTATTTTCATGCTTGTATCTTGCATTGTAAATTAGTATGTGTAGATGAAAACTAGAGAGAAACTAATTAAAGGGTTAGAGCATTGCATTAATACAAAACTGTTACTTTGTTGTTGTTATTCTTGGAAATTTAATGACTGTGTTTTAGTCTTGTAAAGGGATGCTGCAAGAAATTCTGACCCCACTATTCACCATGTTTACTGGGAAGGGGATTTAATTTAACTATAAGGAATTGCTTTTTGCTTGGTTATTAAAAATGAGGAAAGTTGTGGAATTTGTTTTTCCAGAAATTTTAGCCTGATTTTGGGATGGTTCTTGGAAGAAGGGGGGCAGGACTAAATAAATGCTCTCTTTCAGGTTCATTTTTTTTTTTAGTATTTTCTTATAGTAATACATTAAAACTACTGCTTCATTAGGATTTTATGGAACTGAGAGATTGATTAATATGATTTCCCATGTAAAGTTTATAGTGTGGACTATCAGCTGTTTGTATGATTTTCTTTCTAGGTAAGGTTAGTTTAATTGAATGAACATTTATTAAGCTATAGTGGGCAAAGTACTATGTTAAGAACTGGGAATATAAACTAAACTTAAAAAAAAAAATACAGCCCCTGCCCTCAAGGGTCATCAGTGGAGGGGGTAGATGGATAAGGTAAACACAAATAATTAAATGAAGGAGAATGTGGTAAGGTAAAAAAATGAGCCTAAAACCCAAGGAAAGAACTTGGAGTAAAGAATAGAAGACTCTTAAAGACAACTTTAGTCTAGATGTAAGGAAATTCTGACAACTTTTGTCATTCAAGTTTCCTATCCCCAGGAATGGGCTTCCTTTGGAGATGGTGGTTTCCCTTCATTGGAGGTCTGTAGTCTTTTAATATTTGCCAAGTGAGTTCAGCACTGGTTAGTAATGGATGTTATGTCATAGTTGGCCAGCAGAGTAGATGATAAGGACTCCTGCCAGACAGGACTGTTACCTCGAACCATTTTTTTTTTTGTTTGTAAAGGAACATTCTATAAATAGTTTCCTATGTTTAATAGAATTTAAGAACTTTAGTTAAAAGTGTATGTGAATAAAAGTGATGTATAAATTAAGAGACAAAGCAATGGTGAATGCATATGTTTTAAAATTGTATTTGTGCCTTGAAAGGCTGTGTGATATATGGGCTGGAAAGTTGGCTTTGAAGCCAGGAAGACCCAAGTTAAAGCTCTGCCTATGACACATAGCGACCATATGACAGCCTTGGGCCTGTCACTTAATCTCTAACTGTTCTAGATAGTTTTCTAAGATTGCCAGGTACAGAAAAGTTCAGAGACTATATTAAATTATAAACATCTGAATTTTCTCCTTGGGAGTTCTCTTATATTAATGAAGTGCCTGTACTAGTCTTTATCTGTCTCCATTCTGATTTGTGCCTTAACTGAAGTTGGTAAACCTTTTTTTTACATTTTTTTCCCTTAAAATTCTTACTTTCTATTTTAGTATAAATTTTGATAGAAGAGGATTAAGAGCTGAGAAGCTGGGATTAAGTGACTTTCCCAGGGTCACACAGCTGGGAAGTATCTGAGGTCAGGTCAGGTTTGAATCTAGGTCCTCCCAACTCTAGACCTGGTTCTCTATCCACTGTGCTTTCTAGCCTCCCCCACTTTTTGCAATCTTTAGGTAGAAGTAAGAACATCTTGTGATTGTGTGTCTTATTTTTATGTGATATACAGCCTGTGTGTCATGATTCTGCACATCTTGGAGCACTCACCTTAGTTTCTGAAAAAGGCTCAATGTATTTATTCAGACCTGACATTTTCCCTTCCTGGTATTCAACAATGTCTCCAGTGATTGTAGTGAAATTATTACATGTATTCTAGAAAATCATGAAAGCAAAAAAAATCATTTCAAATTGAATAAATATAAGTAAAAATAATATAATTCTTCCTTTTGTTGCCACTGTATAGCAGCCTTAGTTTAAAGTTTATTCAATATTTTTCTTCATTTTAAAAAAATTTAGCTTTATTTTCAGTTCAGAATTATCTCCCTTATCCCCTTCTGTTTCCTTCTCCCCAACTGAGAAGACAAGGAAAACAAAAACTATTACAAACACACAGAGTCATGAAAAACAAATTCCCAAATTAGCCGTGTCCAGAAAAAATGTTCTGAGTTCATCAGTGCTCAGTCTGAAAATTGCTAGCAAGTTTCATCATGATCTTGGAATTGTGGTTTATTATTTTGTTGACCAAAGTTCCTAAGTCTTTCAAAGTTGTTTATTTTTACAGTATCATTATTACTATAGAAATGTTCTCTTGGCTTTGCTCTTTTCACTTTGGAACAGTTCATTTAAATCTCGGATTTTCTGAAAGCCATCCTCTTCATCATTTTGTACATGACAATAATAGTCCACCACATTCATATAACATAGCTTGTTCAGCCTTTCCACAATTGATGAAAATTCTCATGGTTTCCAGTTCTTTGCCTCCATGAAAAGAACTGCTAGAAATGTTTTTTACATATGAGTACATTTCCTGTTTCTTTGATTTCTTTGGAATGATATCTGAGGGTCCATATGAGTTTTCCCACAGCTTCCCTAGTATTTGTCATTGATTTTATATTAACCAACTGCATTTAAAATTAAACACATTCTTCTTTGATATCCAGTAACAAAAACATTAACCAATTTGACCAGGATTATTTTTTAACCCTTACTGGCTTTTAATGGTAAGATGTCTCTACCTCTTCACAAGTAGGTATATGGTTTACAAGGTGCTTTCTAGGAATTTTCTTAACCTTCATTTGTTTTTTTTGTGCAGCCTTACAGACTTCCTTAATTTTTTCCAAGGAGTTCGGTTTACTTGTATTTGTTCGAGAATCTCTAAGCATTGAAGAAGTAAGTAAAAAATTATTATTTTGCTTTCTTTGTATATTTTTCTGTAATGGAAAATTTCTTTAGTTTTCCACTTTAAAATGAATACAGATATTCTTTTTATTCTAGTTTCGTGACTGCAGAGAGGAAGCCTTAAAATTTTTATGCATTTTTTTAGAAAAAATTGGCCAGAAAATTGAACCATATTCTCTTGGAATTAAGGTAAGAAAAAATTTTGGTTGACGTTTGCTCTCTATTTTAAACTATTTTGTTTCCTAAAAAAGTAGAATATAGGTTGTTTTTCTATATTTTTGCTATTCTGTTTGGGAAATTAGTGCACCTACATATTAATAAAATTTAATTGATGATGCCAATTTTAAGAATTTTTTCCTTTTGATCTTTGCATTCGTGATCGTATAATTGAAGATATCCTGAATATAATTTTATGCATGTGTACATAATGTATTTACATTTATGTGTGTTTTGAAAATCTTGCTAAAATGCTTTTATTCTTTGGTGAGATTGCAAAATGATCAGAAAGCAAAGTACATAAAGATTTCTGTAATAGATTAAACCCATCTTCTTTTTAGGTCAGTATTTTTGTCTTTCATAGGGGCACCAAGAAATATGTTTCATGTGGGCTTCATGTTCTTGATGTTAAAAATACAATTTTTTAAGCTGTTAAAAGTATATTCATAGTGTATATTCAAGTTACTTTTCCTTATGATCTAATTTGAGCCATCACTGAATCTTGATTCTTCCAGCTTGTTGATGGTTTTGGTGTCTCATTTTAAACCTAGAGCTTGTGTACCAGTGTTTACACAAAAGATAAAGCTGCAAAATGTAAGATTCCAGCCCTGGAGCTTCTTATTGAGGTAATCCTAGTTTTATAAGGGCATTAATTTTATCTCAGATATGTAATTTGTGAAGTAGAAAATTTGTGGATTCTTTTGTTTGGGTCAGAGGGAGTGAGGAGAGCATTGTAATAGATTTCAGCCCTAATGAAAGTTAAATTCAGAAAACATCTTCATTTTCCTAGTTGCCATTTTTCAGCACTTTGATAACTTGTCTTCCAATCCTTTCTTTATATCAGCAGAAATAGGAGTTGAGCTCTTAGGTAAAGGGAACAGGTAAAAGGGAATGAATGGATTATTATTTCATTTGCTTTTTTAATCTTTCTGTTAGTGTGAAAGGTTGATTTAATATACTTGGCAGTTCCAAAAATTACCTGTTTATTTTGTTGTGATCTCTGAGCATCATAGAATTAGAACTGGTAAGATTCTTAGAGGTCATCCAATCTAATCCTATCATTTTCTAGTCAAAGAAATTGAAGCCCACAGCCCTTTAAAGGTATTATGAGTTCAAAGGCATATAGGAAATGTCAGAACCAGAATTTTAACCCAGATCTTATGATTCCAAATCCAATTTTTTTTTTTTACTCTGAATCCAAGCAATTAGAATGCTAGGGCATGTGTTCTGATTCACATCTTTTCTGGAGGTCTGCTTTGGTTTTAGATAATTAGCACTTAATAAGCATTTTTGAATTATCATTGAATTCCTCTAGTGTGGTATCTGTATAGTATTATCTTCATTTTACAGCTATGGAGACTGAAGCTTAAGGAGGTTAAGTTACTTGAGTGTCAGAGTACTGCCATCCAAGCACTGAATTTAGAATCAGAGAATTTTTGTTTGAAAGCTAGCTTTGCTGATTATAACCTATGTCCCTTCGAGTGAGTCATTTAACTATTTAGACCTAAGTTTCCATAACTATTAGGATGAGTAAGTGGGGCTTGGGGACTTCTAAGGTCTTTTCCAATTTTAAATCTGTGATCCTCTAACTCTACTAGTATCACACAGCTTGACCTAGTATATCAAACATAAATCTTCTGACCCCAAAGCAAGTGTTCTTTCTATGATGTTATCTCATATCCCTGTTTTTTCCTTAAAACCCCACAGCTCTTTTCCGTTTGACTAAATTATGGTTTTTACTTTTTATTCCTCATTCTTTTCTTTAAAAGTACTATTTTATATATTCTCAGTTGCTCAAAACTCTGCGAAGTTCTAGACATATGGAAGAATTCCAACTTGGAGAACTTTTTAACAAATTCTATGGAGAACTTGCTTTGAAAACAAAAATAGCAGATACAGGTAAGAGGCTTTTTTTTCTACTAAGGTTAAGATATTTTAATTAGGATCAAGGACAATTCTGAGGGACTTAGAGAAAAAATGCTATCCATATCTAGAGAAAGAACTGGGAGTAGAAATCCAGAAGAAAATATATGAATTATCACATATTTATATGGGCATGTTGATTTAAGGTTTTGGTTTTAAAGGATTGCTCTTTTACAAAAATGGACAATATGGAATGGATTTGAGTGATTATATATATATGTGTGTGTGTATGTGTGTATACACACACATATATACATACATATATGTATGTATATGTATAATCCAGAAGAATTACTTGTCAACTCTGGGAGGAGGGAGGGATGAGGGGAGGGAGAAAACGAATCATAGAATCAAGAGAAAAAAAGATATTTTAATTAGCTCTAGTTACAATTTTATACACACACACACACACTCCTTATAAAATAGCATATATCTTACAAAACTGTTCATTTTGGGCTAGGTCTATAAAATTGAACTTTATAAGAAAGTTGTTAAGGACTAATTGTTAACTATTTAAAAATTTTATTCTTTGAGATAATTTTAACCAAGGATTACTTACACTAAAAAACTTTTCAAGGCTTTTAAAATATACTCTTACTTCTTCCTCCACATTTGATTTGGGTAAATCTGTTGTGTCAAGTTAAGTATACTTTTATATCTTCTCGTAGTTTGATTAGTCAGGTAAAACAGCTTATTTTTCAGTTCATTTCTTCATATTTACACATTTCTTGTTGCCAATTTATTTAAATGTGCTTTCATTTAAAATTTTATTTTTCAGTATTAGAAAAGATATATGAGCTTCTGGGAGTCTTAGGGGAAGTACATCCTAGTGTTATGGTGAACAACTCAGAAAAACTCTTCCGTGCTTTCTTGGGTGAATTAAAAACCCAGGTAAAACATTGCAAACTATAAAAGTTTTAGCAACTCTATTTTTCAAAAATATGGTTGCACTATAATATTATGTTTTTTAAATCTTGCTTTCAGATGACATCAGCAACCAGAGAGCCCAAACTCCCGGTTGTAGCAGGATGCCTGAAGGGCTTGTCTTCACTTATGTATAACTTCACTAAATCCATGGATGAAGGTATGTTATTCAAAGACAACACTAGTTAAGTGACTTCTATGTGCTAGGTAGTGATGGTGAACCTTTTAGAGATGGAGTGCCAGGCCTTGCCCTCACCCCACCCCCTCAGACTGAGTGTTGTGCCCACCCTGTGGGGGTGGGGTTCCCCCATGGCATGTCCTGGCCCCAGAAACCACCTACCATGCCCCATCTCCCTTTACCCCACACAGGAGAGGAAGGAAGTGCTTCCATTGGGCTTCTGGGTAGAAAGTCTGGGTGAAGTGAGGAATGTCCTCAGTGAGTGTGTGTGTGGGAAGTGGCCCACGTGTTCTGCTTCCCTCCAGTTCTGCTGCCTGTAAGCCACCTCCCATCCCCTTTCCTGTGCTCTCATTAGCTGCTGGGCTAATTAATTAATTAATACTAATTAATGCTGGGTGGGAGATGGGGAAAATGTCATCAGGTATGATGGAGAGGGGGAGGGGAACAGCTGCACCTGAGTCCCTCTGCTTTTCTAGTAATGAACTCGAGGAGGGGCAGGGTGCCCACAGAGAGCACTCTGCATGCCATCTTTGGCACCTTAGGTTTGCCACCACTGTGCTAGGGGCTGAAGATTCAAAGGAAAGAAAAAATAGTCCATGCCTCACAAAGCACTAGGAGGTTGGGGAAAGGAGGGTTGTGAGGATACACCATATGCACATATAAGTAAATAAATACAAGGTAATTTGAAGATAAAAAACGAGTGACCAAGGGGTGGAGAGAGAAGTTGAGAAAAGCTTTTGTGTAGGAGATGGCACTTAATTTGAGCCTTGATACAAATAGCTAAGATTCCTAAGAGGTGGAAAGGAAAGGCGGGAGTACACTTTAGATATTGGGAAAATAGACTTTGAAAAGACTGGGGGACTGGAGACAGAATGTTGTGATGGTCAGTAGTCAGTTGGTAATCCAATTTGACTTGAATATACAGTCAGTGAAAGGGAGTAATATGAAAAGAATGGAAAGAGAAGTTAGAGCCAGACTGTAAAAGAAGACGTTAAGTGCCAGGTGAAGGATTTTGCATTTTATCCTCACATCCTTGGCGAGCTTTTGGAGATTTTGGAGTAGGAGAGTGAACAACCTGCCTTTTAGATCATTTTGACAGCTGTGTGGTAGATGGATTGGAGAAGAAAGAGGTAAGAATCTGGGAAACCTGCAAATGAGAGATGAGGACCTGTACTAGGGTAGTGCCTGTGTAAGTACAAAGGAGAGGTGTTTGCAAGAGATGTGGAAGTAATTAGATGTATGGAGCATTAGAGAGAGAGAAGAATTTAAGGATAACTCTGATGTTGCAAAAATAGGACCTTTGGAAGGATTTTTGTATTCACCAGTAGAAATAAAGAATATTGGAGGAGAGGTGGGTTTGGGAGAAAGATGACAAAGTCTGTTTAAGACATGTCAAATTTGAGATGCTAATGAGATAGTCATTGTAAATATGAGGCTACCATTGAGGAGAGAGGTTAGGGGGATATGCAGATTGAAGAATTATTTGTATAGAAGTGGTAACTGGAAAGAGATGGAAGAGAGGGAAATGAAGAGCCCAGGAGAGAATGGGAGGAGATGTTTGGGGTGGCAGGAGGGAGAGAGGAACAACTATATGGAGGTTGTGGGAGATGGATGGTGGATCAAAATAAGAACTTGAGAAGGTGCTGTAAGATAGGTAGGAAGACTGGGTGAGGGTCTCAGAAGCCAATGGAGTAGATAGAGCTTGTCTATCTATGACTAGAAGGGATGGCAAGCAGGATCACAAGCTGCAGGAAGGTCAGGGGACATGGGAACTGAAAGTAAAACCAGCAGTTAAAAGGTCTAATAAAGCACTTTTAGTCAAGTGGTATGGTTGGAAACTAACTGAAAAGTATTGGTAAGTGTAGATGACTTCTAGGAGTTTTAGAGGAAGAGATATACGATAATAGCTAGAAGGGATGATAGGGTCAAATGAAGTTGTTTTTGTTTTTTGGTGTGTGTTTGTTTTTTAAAGGATGTAGGAGATTTAGATCTGTGTATAGTCAGGCAAAGGATCCAGTAGATCAAGAGAGATTGAAGATGAGAGAGAGAAAGCAATAAGAAAGGAATGAGATTAGGAATGCAAGTGTAAAGGTTTGCAAGAAGAATAACTGCCTGTATCAGAGAGGGGAAGTGGAAGGATCATAATAAATGACCTTTTCTCAATAAAACATTTTCTCAATAAAATAGGAGGCAAACAGGAGTCCTCCTATCCTTGGGGACTGGGAGGTTAGGATAGAGGGTTTGAGAGATTTGGAATTAGTTCTGCAAAGCATCTGCAACCAGGGAAGAATGAAAGGGTTACTCTGCAATAGCCAAGTACCTCTTGAAGTTAAATAATATTTATAGTAGACCTATTTGGCATGATCTTTTGAATTCCTACAGTTAATAGGAATAGAAATAGAGAAAGTAGATGATAGAGATAAATTGAGGTTGGGGTTAGGCAGGTGTGGTCAGTGATAGGCCATGGCATAAAGGATTTAAGTATAGAAGACTGTAGTTCAGCTATCCACATTGAGAATTGAGACTGAAGGTAAAGGAGGAGAAGAACAAGGGAACTGGTGATCACAAGAATCTGAAGACAGAGGATAGGTTTAGGAAGAGCGTGACTAAAGGTGATCAGAAAGGGCAATTTCAGAGTTCACAACTGCTTAAGCAGTACCTTTTTCTCCACTGACAAAATTCTGAGTTGTGCCTATCTCTGTGGTAATAAGTAATATAGGGTGAAAGTCTAGATTCCTTATCTTGTCTTAGGAACATTCTTGATATTCTCCACTAAGGAGATGAAGATATCATCACTTTAGCCAAGCTCTTTTGTCCTATGATAAATTATTTTGCAGCCTGTGTATGCTCAAACTATTTAAATAAAAAAAAAAACCCAAACTAACAGTTAGATAGGCACATTAGTGATAATACTGCTTATTTGTTTAGTTAAAAAATCTTTGAAATAGGTAAAAAATTAAATACTATTTCAGAACACTGTGGTTTGGACATAGATTTTCTCTTGCTTTTTAGATCCTCAAATGTCAAAGGAGATTTTTGATTTTGCACTGAAAGCCATCAGTCCACAGGTAAGAGGATATTTAAAGTTACTTTGGTAACTTTGCATTATTTACATTAATTATGGTTAGAAAAGGAACCTTCATGGCAAATCTTTTGCTTTCAATAGGTTGATCTGAAGAGATATGCTGTGCCTTTAGGTAAGATTCTGATTATCATTTTTTGTAAATTGACCTCTTTACGAGGTTGTCTTTTTGCAGCCTCTGGATTGTACTTATTGTTTAGGTAAGGTTCGATAGTAACAGGGCCAAAAAATATTCAAAATGGGCTTTTGAAGTGTTTCAATATCTCTTCTGTAGTAGATAGGAAACAGTTTCATCTATAGCTCTCAGCATATAAGCTTTTATATTAGATACTTCTTTATTTTTTTATTAAGGGAGCAGCAACATAAACTGAACAGATAGCACATTTTTTTTATGTTTAGAATTTTTCTCTGAGAGGATTTCCATTAGAAACATGTTTTATATGATTGCACATGTTAAATCTATATGAGATTGCTTACCATCTTAGCGGGGGAGTTTGGGGGAGAGGGAGCGACAGAGAGAATTTGAGATTCAATATTCTTTGAAAAATGTTAGAAGCTGTTTTTACTTCTAATTGGGGAAAAAATAAAAATTTTTAGAAAAGATTTTTTTAGCTATATTCTGAGCCTGTAGATAGATGTTTTAGGTGACCCTAAAAATTAAGAAATTCAGCTTAGTGTAATGATCTGGTCTTGGATGAAGAGATGATGTAGGAGTTCAAGTCCCCCCTTCCCATGTGTACATATTTAGGTAAATCATCACACCTTACAGGGCCTCAGGTAATTCTCTAAAACTATGATTTGGAGAGCAGGTGTCAGTCTTTATTGACAGAGATATGCCCTCCTCCAGGCAGTCTCCTATACTGAAGAAATCACTAGCTTGGTTAAAAAAAGAAAGTTTACAAGTACTGGGGCCAGCTGGTGACTTGTGTGGCTTTTTGTATAGTAGTTTACTTATTTTTTTTCTTTCTAATTTTAAATAACACATTTTTTCCCTCCTAATTTCAGCTGGTTTGCGCTTATTTACTTTACATGCATCTCAGTTTAGCACCTGTCTTCTGGACAACTACATTTCTTTATTTGAAATAATGTCTAAGTGGTGTGGTCATACAAATGCAGAACTGAAAAAAACTGCACATTCAGCCTTAGAATCCTTCCTTAAACAGGTACTGAAACTTCAACTTCTGTTTTAAAAATTGCTTTAAAGAGAGATTCAACCCTAATCTTGGTGGTGTAAGATTTTCTAACCAGGAAGCAGACTAAACCATATTGGATGGGAGGAAGAATGAGGGTAACCTGGGGCTGGCTATGAAACTGTAAGCAAATCAAAAGAATCCAAAGCCCTGAGCTCTGGAGGTCAGGTGGGATGGCCTTAGAAGTGTTTGTGAAAAGGCACAGTGTCTTTAAGTAGCTGGCCTTTTATCTGATGCCTGTGTTTGTGAAGCTTCAGAAATGGAAGGTTGTACAAAGAAGTCAAAATGTACATTTACATGATGAAGGCTGCTTGCTTCATCTGCTCTTTGATGTTAGTAGAACAGCTTTTTCCTTCATTATCATCTGTTTTATAAGATTCTGAACCTCATTGTAGGAGTGAGTCAGTCAGAGGGGCACAGCTGAGAAAGGAAGGTGAGGACCAGGGCACTGGTGAAGGTCTAAAACCTGTGCTGACACTTATCTACTCTGGGAATGACAAACAAGATCTCAGGGTTTAAGGCTAGCAGTGATCTAGTCATTTCAGTGTTAATGGTGTTGGCCCACAGAATACATGTATATGAATCCAGACCTGAGGCCAAGGCTGTTGGGCAGCATTTTCCCCCTCATTTTAGCCTGGTAGGAAATGGTCATAGCATTTGGGTCTCTAGATGTTGGGATGGGGTTATGCTAACGGAGCACAAGTCTTAGATGTAGCAATACAGTTCAAGCTGGAAATGTTTGAGGTTTAAGGCTAGTGATGAATTGTGCCTGTCACCTGAAGACCAGTCTAACTTAAGTTCAGAAAGGCTTTGTCATTTATCACAGCCACTCATGAAGATGATCTCTTAAAGGACAGAGAAATTTATCATCTCTGTATGTGGAGAGAGCATCTACACCAGTAAAGTCAGATCTTTTCAATATTGAAATGAGATCACTAATGAAATAGCTATATATTGTAGATGAGTAAATTGAAGAAAGCCTGCAAACAGAAGCAATGGATGAAGGTTTGCAGAAGCTATCAATCAAGGAGCATTCCAGAAGAGAATGTGACCAGAAGGAGATGGTTAAAAAGGAAACACACCCAAACTGTTGGTAGTTCTCTTTCTCCTGAGACAGGAAGGAGTAAGGACTGAGAAGATCCTCTTACAGATTTCTCTCTTTTGTATCAGGAAGTGACTCAAAGATCCTCAACCCTGTTAGCCACATCCCTCATTCAAGATCCTACAATATTATTCTCAGTTTAGGATTATTTAAGATCAGGGAAACCCTTAACCCTCTCTCCTATCCAATTTCCTTTTCCCCTTTCCTTAAATAAACCCCTTGTTCCAACCATTCAAAGAGTGAGTTATCAATTAGATATATCAGGAAACTTACTCAGAACTGACTTCCAGTTTGTCACCAACTGAAGAGACTAACTGAAGGGGGAGGGAGGAGGGAGGAGGGAGACAAAGGAAGGAGGGTGTCAGATCTGATTCCTCATTACCATAATCCTTAAGAGTAACCACCTAATACAATTTAGCTATATGAAGACCAGTTGGTGTCCTGGGGACACTTATCCTGAAGAAGAAAAGATTGAGTGGGTGACAAAAATTTTTAAATATTTAAGAAACTAGTCTTTTCTATTTAGCCATAGGGAAGGGCTGTAGGGTAGAAGTTATAGGAATACTGATTTCATTTTGTCATTCATAAAGAGGATTATATCTAATGATTAGAGATGTTAAAAAATGAAGTGGGTTTTTCAAGAACTAGTGAGTTTCCCTATCTTTGAGAAGTTTTCATATGCAGGTTTTATGACTACTTGTTGAGGGTTATTGTAAAGGGGATTTGTGCTTCTGGGAAGAGATGGATGACATAATGTCTTTAGATGACTTCTAATCCTTAGTTTTTACAATTCTGTGATTGTATAATTCAGGAATAAATAAACAAGAATAACTAGGCAACCTTAAAAATAAATAAGTTCAATTGTGTGCATTTAGAATATACATCTTTTATTTGGAGTTGATATACTTCCAGTTGAAAAATATAACTGGTTAATTATCTAATTTCAGGTTTCTTTAATGGTGGCCAAAGATGCAGAAGCACATAAGGGAACGCTTCAGTACTTCACAGAACAGTTCTATGGAATCATCAGAAATATGGATTCAAGTAGCAAGGAGTTATCCATCGCCATTCGTGGATATGGGCTGTTTGCAGGAGTATGCCTCACTTACGTTGGCTTAATTTTCATAATGGCAGTTGTATAGGGAGGAATATAGCTATTTAAATAACTTGTTTTTATAAATAATTGTTCATCTCGTTATGACATTTGTGATACAAAGTTAAAAATCAAGAAAAGTTATAAATTTGTGTGGCTAAAAGGAAGACCATTCTAAAATACTCAAGTTTCCTTTAGTTTGTAGATAGAGAATTCTCATCTTGAAAGTGCATCAAAGTAAGAGATAACTAATTTTAAATGTGTAGTATTTCTTTGTATTAATAAATTTGGTAATCTTCATTATGATAATATATCTCAGTATTCAATATTATATATTAAATCCTGTAGTACCAAGAAGCTAATGAGGTTAATAAACAGTAACATTTTATTTTTACTATTATTAAAGCCTTGTAAAGCTATAAACGCAAAGGATGTTGACTTCATGTATATTGAGCTCATTCAGCGCTGTAAACAAATGTTCCTCACTGAGACAGATACTGTAGATGACCATATGTACCAGCTCCCGAGTTTTCTCCAATCTATCGCAAGCATCTTACTTCACCTTGACACTGTAAGTGAAATATTTACAGAACTTATCAAAAACTCTATTTAATACTCAGATATTTAAAAGGATCAGTGATTTCTTTGATTTGGAAACTCCCTTCCTGTTGTAAAGATTTCAACCTGTCCATACCTACCCATCCTGTGTAACTTTTAATCTGTGTTCTCTTTGAAGGTGTCCAGCCAAGTTGCAGTTCTACCCAGTGTAATGGAAATTTTCTGCTTTTGTCCCAAGAAAAATTTGAAAAAATTATTTTGTATATTTTAAGTGGAATCAGCCACTATTGTAGTGTGAAATATTTGATACTTTTTTATTTTTAAAACTGATCATCTGAAACATAACTACATTTTGATAATGTTTGTTTCGGTTAGAGAACAAATTTGATAATGTTATTAGGCACAGGATTATGAACATAAATATAACATAATTTGTCTTAGTAGTCATAGTCAGAAGTCCATTTTTAGTTAAGCAAAGCAGAAAAATTAATATTTCTCATTTTATTTCATTGTCATAATTTTCAAGAGATCATCTAGTATGATGATCACCTTGCATGAATTAAACAAGTATTTATTAAGCAAGACACTGAATCCTCTCTTCAGTATTCCTAATACATAGTCATTCTATCTCCACTTAGAGGCCTGGTACCATTGATTTGATTTTTAGACCTCTCTGAATATCGAGAGGATCTGCCTTCTCCCTCCCAGAGAAACAAGTCTAATCTATCTTCTTCTTGACAGCCATTTAGATGTTTGGAGATAGTAATCACTTAAGAGTTTTTTTTTAAACTTCTGATTTCTTTGTTCTTTTGAAACATTGATTCTTTAAGTAGCATAAGACCTGTCAGAAGCATTTGTTTTGCTTTTAATAACAATGACAAATTCTTGCAGAATAAAGTGCAATCCATGTTTGGCTAATCTTATCTTGAATTACCTTAGAATTTGAATTATTTAACTTTAACCAATTATTTTGCCTAACTTATTTTTAAATTTCATATTAGCTGAGATTCCTCTGTCTTTTATAGGTTCCTGAGGTATATACCCCAGTTCTTGAGCGTCTAATAGTGGTACAGATAGACAGTTTTCCACAATACAGTATTAAAATGCAAACAATCTGTTGCCGAGCTATAGTAAAAGTTTTTCTCGCCTTGGCAGAAAAAGGACCAGTTCTCTGGAATTTTATCAGTACTGTGGGTAAGTTTAGGACTTTAATTTTCCCTTTATTTAATGATTTAGAAATTTATTTTGTGATTATGAGAAATTATATGCATTTCACTTTTGGTTTCAGAAATAACTAAAATACCAACAAGCTGCTTAGTTTGGGAACTTTAGGACCTTTTGTATATCACTAAAGATTTATAGAACAGATTATACTGTTGTTATTATGGTAAGGCAAAATATTTCTTATTTAAGGGTCCATTGCTATTTCACAGAATAAGTGAAATGACAAATACTTATTAAATACCTACCTCATTGCCAGAAATATGCTAGAATACACGAAGATGAAAAGTTATACTAAAAGTTTCCTCAAGAAATCTCACATAATGGACCAATATTATTAACAAAAAGAACAAACAACATATTCCATCATTGGAAATGCTTATAATGATTCATGTGAAACTGGCAAATAAATCTATATCTCAAAAATGGTATTGTTTGTTAACTTGTATATGTTTTGTAATGTTCCCTAATTTTTGTTTGAAATTTTTTTTTTTTTAGTGCATCAGGGCTTAATCAGAGTGTGTTCCAAACCAGTCATCCTTCAAAAGGTGAATTGTGAATCAGATATTTTCTAAAGATTAGTTTCTGGAAACTCTCAAATATGTAAATGGATCTGTGATATTATTTTGGGGTTCCTTCCAATGATTCAGGTTGCAACCCTCTTTTCTGCACATCCTGTGTACCTTTCACCTTTATATTCTCCAAGGGAAGTCTGTCAATAGTGGCTCACTCAATGTATTGCAGGCTTGCCTTGCTTTCTCTTGGTTTTATAAAGGTACTAGCTAAGTAAGTACTCTGGTCTCCACATGTCATAGATAACCTCTTGTCTTCTTTTTTATGTCATATAATTATGTGGCAGAATTATATTACAATATTATAATTATAGTCCTTAATGACATCCTTTATTCCTGTTCTTTTAGAGTTGCTCATTCTTTATATGTTGCAGCCTGCTTGTACTCTTCATGTTCCTTTCCAGTGCTTTTTGATGCTCATTTATTTTTAGTTTCCCAAAGGCAGGAGGGTTCTAGATCTCACTGCCATACAGCAGCATTGATAAAATGCTTTCATTGCAAGGAGGGGCTTTTACTTATGGGAAGCTTGGGATCAGTACAAGTACTTGGCAGTTTCATGAAAGTAATCTAGTCTGCTCTTTTTTTCACCTCCTGTTAGTTTTGGTAACCAATAGTTAAATATGTTGCTGAGATTTTTAGTTTTCACACAAAAGCTGATGTTAACACTGTGATGTCCATTATCATTAACTATCAGGCTGAAAATGTTGTATGACATTTTGAAGAATGAGTAGGCTTGTGTTAGAAAGTCTCAAACATAACTTCATGCTTACTATAAAGACATTTTGACAAAAAAAAGAAGTATGCTCTTTCAGAAATACTAGAACAATCTATGAGACTATTTTATCTCCAAGGTATATCAAAATAATGACACATGAGGTTAGTGAGGTGAGAAGATATGCTTTGAAAAAGTGAAGTAAATTTATTGCATTTCATGAAATCTGAAAATACTAGTACTTCAGTGTTTTAAAATCATAGTCTAAAAATCATTGTAGTTTAAAAATATTTATTTTTTGAAAAATTGTATTCTTTTTATTCAAAACTTAACCCACATACATTTCCATTTTTAAAACAAAACAGAAAAAAAAGACTGTGAAAAGAAAATCTTTCCTTCCATACAGCTTGCTCTTCATTCAAGTATATAATAAATTCAACAATTCAACTTTCAAAGCTGTCTTGCTTTTCATTGTTTCCTTTTGAACTTCCTTCAGTTCTCTCCTGTCCATTAAGAAATTTAGGGACTTGGGGGGGGGGGCAATTCAATATCTATCTCCCCTCTTCCTACAGAATTCTTCCCAAATGAAAAAAGAAAAACACAATCAACAAATAAACAGTCAGTTGCAGCAGATCGCTGCATTTGTCCAAAAACATCTTAAACTCCTTTTCAGGAGGTTGTCCTATGGAGTAATGGATGGTCATTACATTGATCAGAGTTCTTAAGTCTTTCAAAGTTGTGTTTCTGTATATAGCTTAATTCTGCATTAGCTTTTTGTTTGTCATTACATTGTTGATTCAAGTTGAGCTTTTATTGCCATTTTTTGTGGTGTGGGTGAGTGTGTGTGTGTTTCAAATAACTACAGTCATACTTGTTTCTGTTAAGATTGATTTTTTGAACTTTAAGGCTTTAGGCTTATCCTTGTTAAATTCCATCATCTTATGTTCAGGTTATCATTCTAGCTTATTGAAATTTTTTTTTGAAACTTTATTCTCTCATCCATTATATTAGTTATCCTTTCCTATTCCTTGTCATCTGCAAATATCTATGCCTTCTGAATAATTGATAAAATATGTTGAAAGAATAGGACAAAGGATAAACATCTGGGCTACTTCACTAATATCTCCTTTTAGAGTAGCAATTATTCATTAATCATTGTTTTTTAGTTCAGTTTCTTCTGTTTTTTTCCAGTTTTCCTAATAAAGGTATCATTTGGTTTCTATCTCTTTGTATTATACACAAGAATACTATAAGAGTCATTGTCAAAGAGATTATATTTAATTACATATTTATAATTTCTGCTAACCATACTTGTTTATATGACTAGTTAATAGCACTAATATGTAAACTTCTCTTTAGGAGGCCCTTGGTGGAGAGGCTTCTGAGTCTGAAGTGTATCCTGCCTCTGGGGAGGTCAGAACAGGGAAATGGAAAGTACCTACCTGTAAGGACTATTTAGATCTTTTCAGAAATCTCCTCAGCTGTGATCAAATGAAGGTAAAAATATCATTAAAATCATGAAAAAGAATCCAGTATTCTTTTTTGTTTCAGTGATTTTGAATTTAGATAAATGTTAGTTAGATTAAAAGATAATGAATTATTTTGGCCAGGTTGAGTATAGTATGAAAATAGTAAGTATTTTATGGTTGGTTTTTTTTTTTTTACTAATGCATATTCTATTGCCTCCTTAGATTTGTATAATTAGAAAAATTTGGACTCCATCTCACATTATTCTTTTCTTGTCCCAAGAATCTCTTTCCCTTTGTTCAAGTTAGCGATGTTACGTTATTATTTTTAAGCTGTGCCTCCCTAGCTCTCTTTTTCACTTGCAAGGCTGTGAGCTTTCTCTTTTTCTCTAGCCTTTTATTTTCCTTTGCTTCAAGTTTTATTATTAATAATCTTATAAATATAATACTTGGAGTATTGAATATTTTTAAAGTATACAGATTTATCTTGATTCCTTTATCTAAACTTTTGCTATTACTATTTCCTTTATATTCTTAGGAGTAGATGTATCATTGAAGACTTCTAAATATGCCATAGTACAGTGGTTGCCAAGAGGTAAACTCTGGTATTTTATGCCATGATGGCCCAGTAGAGGAAATGATGACATGATTGTAGTTAGGATTTCTTACTATTTTAAAATAATACCCAGGCTTCAGAGCTAAAAAATTTCACTATTGGAAAGTAATAGAGTACTGATAAAAGCTGAGGGAATTAAAGATACAATTAGATCTAAAGGGCATACTTAGCAAGGATATTATTTTATTAAGTTTGATAGAAATAAAACTTTAAACAGGTTTTAAGGAATTTAGAGTTTGCCTTTATGTTTGATTTTTTATAAAATTGAGTGCATGTTCTTGCTAATAGTTTAGAATAAGATAATTTAGAATATTCTAAATTTAAAATAGCTAATTTCAAAAAGAAATTAAAATCATTCCAAGTTTTTAAAAGTTGTATTTAACTTACCTTATTTTATTTTTCATAATTAAAATGCTTATATGAAAAAATGTTTATATGTTTCTATAAAGGAAATGCATTTTTATATTTATGTAAAACTTGAATGGAATCACAAAAGAAATTTGATAAAAAGTAGAGAGAGACACATTTTTTCTGACCAATATAATGATTTATTAGCAAGGCTGCTATCTGTTAATAAAGTAGGTCTAATGGCTTGCCTTGTTTAGCCAAAAACCAAGACCTGAATATACAAACTCCTTTCTGTAAGCATAGAACAAAGAACAGGGTGGAGTAGATAAAGAAATTATACCATTGGTTTTGTGGTTGACAACATCATTAGAGTAAGGGATCATGACTGGTTACATTACAGAAAGGGTTTACACATACACAGGACTAGGACCACCCCTCTCCACCTTTGAAAAATTCTTTATTGATTTATGGAACTTGGCTACATCTTGAGGACATTGATAGTAGATTAGGAATTGTAGACTCATTGGCACCTAGGAATGGATAAGACTAATTTTAATTGGACATAGTTAAACAGAGGTGGACTTCAGGTCAGCTTGTTTGCTTTTAAGGACACATAAATGCCAGGGAGTTTTCTCAGCAGATGATATTATGGGGGGAATAATAAGTTTCCTTGGCACAAAGTGATTTGCAGGTAGTGTTGATATAGCAATTCTCTTAAAGTGTTTTATAAGAATGTTGAACCTCTAAACTTAAGAGTTTTTCTTAACTAAAAATGATCACTAGAGAAAATAAACTTCAGTATCTAAATGTGAGAGAGGAAGGGTAAACTTTTGAACTCATGAGCTTCTACACATTCAGAGACAGAAAAGGCTTAGGTTTTGTTACAGAGTACAAAGAAGGTTACAGAACAGAATCATTTATAGAGTGAAATGAATTATAAAACTCAAGTTCAGTAAATAGTTTTCACAATGGTATTCACACTGTATACATTTTGAGGGTCAGACTCCTTATTTTTCTTTATTTCAAAGGACTCTCTTTTAGCAGATGAAACATTTTTGTTAGTGAATTCACCACTTCAGTCTCTGAATCATTTGCTGTATGATGAACTTATAAAATCAATTTTGAAGATTATTGAGAAATTAGATCTTAAACTCGAAAAGCAGAATGTTGGAGATCAGGAGGTAAGAACTGTTCAATGCTCTTTTCTCTTGGTCATATTCTTTCTTGGTGCTTCTCTTTGTTTCCTCGTGCATAAAATGGAGACAGTAATATTTGTACCACTTTCTTTGTCATGATTGTTTAGAGGAAAGTGCTTATGAAACCTTAAAGTGCTGTATGAATTGAAACTACTTTTATCATATGTAATTTTTATATTATATGTTACATTTTTCTCTGTAAAACTTTTATCACATCTTAACATCTGAATATTCTGAGAGGTTAAATTAAAATAACATTTATATAGTACCTTAAGGTGTGTTGCAGTGCTTTATATGTTATCTTATTTGATGAAATGAGAAAATTCACATATTTGGATTATTAGATATTTGAAAACATCATAGTGATATGTTGCATTAGCTTAGGTGATATCTAGTATGAACAAAGTCAGATTTATCACAGATCAGTGTGGAGAAAAACATTATTTTAATGCTTAAAAGTAATTGCTATGCATGTTCAAAAACTCTAGAAAAGGGGGCAGCTGGGTGGCTCAGTGGATTGAGAGCCAGGCCTAGAGACGGGAGGTCCTAGGTTCAATCTGAACTCAGACACTTCCCAGCTGTGTGACCCTGGGCAAGTCACTTGACCCCCATTCCCTAACCCTTAGCACTCTTCTGCCTTAGAACCAATACACAGTATTGATTCTCAGACGGAAACTAGAAAACATTTTCATATCAATAATAGAGATTTGTCTGGTAGTTATGAAAGGCATTTGTAAGTAAATGTTAAATAATTCTCATTGGAAGCAAAATGGCTCTGATATGGCAAAGTACCAGTAGTTTGGGCAAAGTACCATTAGGTTTGGCTTTTCTTCTTAGGCAGCTGTGAATGGGAGAAAGGGGAGAATTATTGTTTTAAATTAATGTCTTGAAGTTTGGAGATTCAGAGGAAAAATTAAACCATAACACAGTGAGGTGAGGTTTAAAGAAAGTCGGCAAACCTAGAATGAGATTAATTTGATTGAGAGTAATAGTAATTAGGAGACTGTGTAAGACATAGAAATAAATTAAGAATATACAACTTTTTATGTTTCATATTACATCATCTTTTATCATAGGTACTTTGCTCTTGTTATTAATGACTTAACTTCTTGATTAATTTGTATTCTCTTTATCCAGTGAAACACAAACTCTTAATTTTTATGGTATATAATGATATTTATATTTAGTGGCAACTCCTTCAAACTTCAGATATGGTTGCTGGTCTTGGAGAAGTTTTTTATTGCTAAAGTAATCTTACATTACAGTAAATTCTTTTTGATGATTTGCCTTATATACTTATATTTCAAAGTTTCGATATATTTAAATGATTCTTTATGTCTGTTAGAATAGGAAACAGTAGAGATCTTTCCTGTTCCTTCCAAAGCATAAATAGGAAGAAAGCAGTGTACTGGGATTCAGAAGACCTAGGTTGAATCTTAGCTTTTCTATTTACTAGTTATGTGACCCTAGGCAAGTCACTTAATGTCTTTAGCTGCCACATCAGTAAATTATAGTGCTTAGGATGGTTGACTCAGCTTTTTGATAAGCTATTTTTCCTTTTTTTAAAAAATTCTCTAGTAATATATTTTCCCACCAAAGTGCTACTCTGATAACTCATGGCATGGAAGTAACCTTGGATTTTCATTCAGCTAGGAAACTAGAAATTTCTGGATAATGGGAGTATAGAAAGGGATTGGGCAGAATGGAGGAGGAGAAAGCTTAGGATAAAGACAGTTTTTTGTACAAAAAGGTTTTGATGCCTTTATGTACCCATACAGTTTTCCTGACTATATATACTACACACACAATACCTACAATATAGTCTTCTGCATAGTAAATACTCAATGAATATTTGTTGGATGAATGATATAATTATTTTTTCAGGATGAGAGTGAAGCCAACGGGGTGTGGGTAATTCCAACTTCAGATCCAGCTGCAAATTTGCAACCAGCTAAACCTAAAGATTTTACTGCTTTCATTAATCTGGTGGAATTTTGCAGGTATTTTTTAAAAATTCTAGTTATTTAAGCGTGAAATGTATCATAATTTGTAGCCATAATTTAGTGTAACAGTTATAAAAACTGTTTAGGGCTTTGTAACAAAGAGGGCATTGAACATTTAAAATATTTTTTGAAGATTAATCATTAAATTATATAGAAGTGATAAACATGATAAGCAGCTTAATATACTTAAAACATCCTAAAGTTGGAAGATTTGAATAGACAGTTAAAAGCCATTTTTCTTTCATGGATCAGTATAATGCTAAAGTTAGTAAATGGAAAGGATGACACAATTTCCTCAAACACCTTCCCCATAGAAGTGCTGATTATCATGAAATAGGTATATTTGTGCAAATTATTTCCTTCTTAATTCCAACATTTGGATAAGAAAAATACTTGTTGTGGGGGCAGGTAAGTGGCTCAGAGGATTGAGAACCATATAGATAGAGATGAGAGGTCCTAGGTTTAAATCTGGCTTCTGATACATCTTACCTGTATGACCCTGTGCAAGTCACTTAACCCCTATTGCCTAGTCCTTACCACTTTTCTGCCTTGGAACCAGTATATAGTATTAATTAAAGAGGGAAGGTAAAGGATTAAAAAAATACTTGTGGTGAACATACATATTTAAGTTTTTGCTTTTTGTTTTGTTTTTGGCAGAGAAATCCTTCCTGAGAAGCACATTCAGTATTTTGAACCATGGATTTATTCATTTGGATATGAGTTGATTTTGCAGTCTACACGGTTACCTCTTATTAGTGGATTTTACAAATTACTTGCTATTGCAATAAGAAATGCCAAAAAGTTAAGATATTTTGAGGTAAGACATTTATGGAAGATTTTGTTGTTTTACGAATACCTTAAATTTTTGTGTATGACCTATTCATATCCATTGTCATTCAATGTAATAAGAATTTATGCCAATGAAATTCCAAAACTTATGAGCTTATGTTCACTACTTAAATTTCCATCTCAAAGATCTCTGTTGAGTTTATTATATTGATGAGTCAATGTTTGTATGTGTGTATAAGATTTTTTAAATTCTACCTTTTTTTTCTTAGTTTAGTGTTTATCTTTTAGATATAATATTGCTTATTAATGGTTTGTGGATAGTAACTAATATGTAATGATTTATTTTGGTTTTGGGATCATGTTCCTCAGTGATTAACTCTCAGGATGTTATGATGTATATTTTTTTCTCTAAACAGAGCTATTATATAAAATTAGATTAGAACTTCCTGGCTGGTCAGTAGTGAAGCCTGATTTGGTTTGTCTTGAATTCTTCTATATGTTTTCCTTCTGGATATTCTTTCACTTCTGGGTTTTCCAGATATTGTTTCTCCTGTAACTTCTACTTCTCTGAACCCTGCTATTCTCTTTTGCTGTATTATCTGTGACACACCCCTTACTTGTGGCTGTATTCCAGACCCTTCTCATGTAAAGATTAGATCAGCTCCTTTCTGTGCATTTGTATATCCATCCAACTCTCTTGAATTCCCTTTGCCATATCTCTAACTGCTGATTAGGTTTTTTTTTTTTAATTTTTTTAATTACTAAGTCAGCACTCATTAAGTATCCATTATATTACAGACATTGGGGATACAAAGAGGCTTTAGGGAAATGGTGAATGCCCACAAAGATCTTACATTCATTCTTTTGTCCCTCTTTATTTTTTCCCAATTAATAGGCATTTATTTTCTCTCTCCTGCACACTTCCCAATGTAAAAAAAGGAAAAGAAAACCCTTGTTAAGCAAATATACATGGTTGGGTAACCCCCCCCCCCTCAATAAAACAAAACAAAAAAAATATGTCTCATTCTTCATCTTGACTCCATTATCTCAGCCTTTTTAGACTTTTCAAATTGATGTTCCACATATACCTCACACTTAACATGTCCAAAATAGAGCTTTTTATCTTCCTCTTCCCTTTCCCTACCAAAAACACACTTATTCCTTACTTCTCCCACCCTTAGACTGTAGGCTTCTTTTGCCTCTTTTTGTGTCCCCAGCACTTAGCCCAATCCCTGGCACATTGTAAGTATGCTTAATAAATGCACCCCCCAATAATCTTACATGTAAAAAATTTAAGTTAAATGTTTTTGAATGAACAAATCTATTTTTTCTCCTCTCTCATTTCCCCACTCCTCAATTGGGGGTGGTGGAGAGGGGAAGATGGGGTGGAAGAGAGAAGGAAAACAAAATCTTTGTAACAAAAATTCATAGTCAACCAAACAATTCCCTCATTAGCCAGATCCAGAAAATATATCTCATTTTGTAATCTGAGTTCATCACTTCTTCTCAAGAGGTGGATAGCATGTGTCTAACTTACACTTTGGGAAAATTAATATTCTGTTCTTCTCTGAAAAAAGTCAGAGACTTCAAGGGTATAGTAATTTTTTCACTGTATGAAGGTCCCTTTATAAGAGTAGAAAAATTAATAGTTATTTTTCTGATAGTAATTGTGCTACTTGTATTTACAGATTAAGAAAATACATGACTGAAAGACTATAAATTAAGTAGTACTTTTAAATGAAAATTTTAAATTAATCACAGTGTAATGTGCATGTTAAAATGGTAATACATGTGTGTGCAAGATATTCAGCCATAGAAGTTGTATTTTCTTATTATACTGAGATATTTAATTAGTTGGGCCCCATATAGTAAGTTTCTTACAGGTTGCTAACCACTGGATTGTTATTTATGTAGGACATTAATTTTATGCTTTATTTGACAGGGTCTAAGTCCAAAGAGTCACAAAAAATCTCCTGAAGACCCTGAAAAGTATTCGTGTTTTGCTTTATTTGCAAAATTTGGGAAAGAGGTAACTTTAAAAAAGTTTTACATATATTTTATGATGGGTAATTGTTGAATAGGAATTCTCAAAGATTGTGTTTATGAAGTGTAAACTTTCATAGATTCTAGCAGGCTGGAGAAACTTCAGATATGTGACTGATGATGGAAAGATATGTATCATCTGAAGACCCACTTAAATGAGATTCAAAAAAGTTTATAACAAAGTTGGTTGTATAGTGATAAATTTTTCATCTGCAGTAACTCAGTGGCTATAAATTCATTGAAGTATTGTGATCTGCCTTGGTGGAAGGAGTACTGTTGAACTCAGAGATCTTTAAAGAGCTATTTTCCTAATTTGTTGCCATGAATTACTTAAAAATTAACAATGCATGGAAAAACTCCTAATGGTCAAAGATAAGGTTTATTTGATTATTTTAAAACTTACATATTGAAATCGAGTAAGACTATACTAAACATTGGTTATAGTGGAAACATTGATACTTTGTGTCCAGATTTTCTCGAAGTTTATAATCCTTTATAATGATCAGATTACCTATAGCTATGATGCAGGGGATCTAGAATCTATTTCTAAATCTGTTGTAAGTGGGAAAAACATTTAGATATGTGCCCAGATAAAAACCTATACTTAAACATTATTACTTGCATAATTACTATTATTTTGTTTTAAGGTATCAGTAAAAATGAAGCAATATAAAGATGAACTGTTAGCCTCCTGTTTGAACTTTGTATTGTGCTTGCCACATGATATCATTGAACTGGATATTAAAGCTTATGTTCCTGCATTACAGGTTGGTCTCCATATTACAAATCAAATTGCCTTTTCCTTAATGATTACTAATCTCTAGGGAACCATATTAAATGCAATGCTGAACTCTTTAAGTATGTGATACAGTTTGTATGTTTTTTTGCTTTAGAATTTTTAAGAGTCTAATGATAAAAGATCTGGTTGGTAGATTACCCTTTGACTCAAAATTGACCTATTGCCTTAGTTATTATTTTTTATTTTTCCTTAGTTCTTATTGGTTCCCTGTGACATTTACTTTATTGTATATATTACTATGCAGATGGCTTTCAAATTGGGCCTAAGTTATACCCCCCTGGCAGAAGTGGGCCTGAATGCCCTAGAAGAGTGGTCTTTGTACATACCAAAACATATAATCCAGCCATATTACAAAGATATTCTACCTTGCCTTGACAGTTACTTGAAAACTACAGCTTTATCAGGTAAGTCAAAGAAAATCTATGGCCTATAAAGCTTAGATTAGAAAAGAGGATTTATCTGTGAAGTAATTTTAATTTAGAAAATATTAATTTCAGTAACTTGTATAATTTGAGTATAGAGTATGTGTTTTTACTATGCCTAATGATGATAGACAGACATAATTCTTCTTCTTCTTCCCAAAGCAGCATAATGTATTTTTAAAAATGCTTCCCTCAGAGTCAATAGGCTTTTAAGTTATAGACCAGACTCATTAACTAGCTTTTCATTTTTAAAAAACCCATTTTAAGATCTTTTTGTAATTCTTTTTTGGACTCAAGACCAATTCATATTTTTTTTGGAGGCTTTGGATTGCAGCAGTATTGGCTTCATTGTCTTCTGAGTTTGTTCTGGTCTTTCCTATCACCAAAATAACTTCATTGATTTTCTTTTTTGTTCATTTTCCAGTCTTTTTTGTGTCTTTTCATTTAAAGAACTGTTAGAGGTGGTCTCTGTTTCTATGGTGAAGGGGGTACTGTCCCAAGTTTCAGGTTCTTCTTCAGAACTAGCTAGCTCTAGGGATCTAAGGTGGTATGATCTAAGGAGAGGTGTTTAATATTCTTCTGGCCTGTGTCCTGGCTGCTCCCTCCCTCCCCCATCCCCCCAGAACTGTCCCTTGTAACAAAGGAGTATACATAAGCAAAAGAAATAGCATCCTGAGCATGTTTGCTCATTGTATACTTGTAGTCTACTATGTATCTGCCACCACCTGCATTGTACTCTCCTTCCAATGGTCTTTGGAGGGGAGGGACATTTCTCCTTTAGTACAGTGAGGCCAATATCAGTCACTACTTTGATCACTATTTTGATACTATTAGATACTGAATTAATTTACATCAAATATCATAGATTTAACTCTTAAAGAGAAAATAATAGTTTAACCACTCTTATTTTAGAGTTGAGAAAACCAGGTTACAGAGAGGTTAAGTGACTTGACAAAGGTCACACAGAGTAAACGAGCAGAGCCAGGATTTGGACACATGAGCTTTGACTCAGAATGCGCTGTCTTTCCACTTTAACATGCCACATCATGGTCACAGAATCAGTGGTTTTGTTGGTATTCCTTTACTCTGTATCGGTTTCTAAAAATTATACAAATTTTATTTGAATTCTGTATATTTTCTATTTATTGCAGTGTAGTGATATTTTATTACATTTGTTCCCTAGAATTTGGTTATATATATATCCTAGTCAATGGGTAACAGCTAGAATAATTTATAGTTCTTCTAACAGTATTTTAACATTTTTGTTTTCCCTCTGCTTTCTCCCCAACTTTTATTGTTTTCATCTTTTGTTGTCATTTACTTAATGTGAAATGAAGCCACAAAATTATTTTAATGTACATTTTTCTTATTAATGACATTGAAACACTATTTTTGGTAGTTTACATTTCTCTGAAGAACTGACTGTTCTTATCTTTTGACTTTTTCATATTGTAGAATGACTTTTGTTTTTATATTAATTCCCTAACTATTTTGAAATATGTTTCTAACTAGCCATTTGACTGGGGACAGATACTTTCTGGTGCTTCCTTATATTAAAAATGAAAGAGTTATACCACATTTTTTTGTAACATGTAGTAATAGAAAATATAAATTGACAAAAATATGAAGAAAAGCCATCATTTTTTCACTGAGGCCTTCATTGAAGCTCTATCAAATTGTAAATCCAACTGTTAAGACTGTTGAACCATTTGAACCAACACCCATCATTGTACCTGGTACATAGTATATAGAATCATAGAATTTTTAGAACCATTATAATTTGAAGAGAACCAAGATAATCCACCTGCCTCATTTTACAGATGAGAAAACTGGGACCCACATAGGGTGAGCACCTTAACTTGTGGTTAGGTAATTACTTAATGCCAGAGCCAGAAAGAACTAGACCTTAGGTTCCATGATTCTTAGATTATTAAAACACTCTATAAAATGTAAAGTGCTGTGTAAATATGACTGGATAATATTTCCACTGGCCTTACTCTTAACAGTTGCTTAATTGAAAGAACGAATGAAAGAAATTGATCTCTCAGAGTTAAGTAATACTTTTGTTGAACTTCTATCTAGTTAATTTTCGATCACTATTATTTTGTTGTTGTTTGTAACTTTTTATGTTAACCTACATAAAAAAATCTAGTCAGTTCATTTGTGAGTAATGTGAGATTAAAAATTGCTGTTATAGAAGAAAAAGGTTTGAAAAGAGATACAAAGGATAAAACTAATTTTTTGAAGAGAAAAATAATTTTTTTTAGGAGAGGGGACAGGTATTGTGAAACTTTTCCAGGTGTGAAAATAAGTATTTAGAAGGGAAATGGGCAGGAGTGCCTATTTAAAATAAAGTGAAAAGCATTATGTTTGGTAGAAGAAAAATAGTTGAAAGTCAAGAGACAGATTGATTACTATATACATATGTGGGCATATATAACATATACACTTTATTTTTGAAACATTGCTCGCATGAAATGCATGTTGCCATGCAGAATATTATTTGTGAGGAATCACTAAAAGAAAGATTGATGAATCACTTATGATTGGTTGTCTTCAGTTTACCCCCATAGTTAATTAATCAAGAAAGATTCAAATAATTAGTTTTGTTTCATTATAAAATATGATTATTTGGAATTGGGGAATATGCTTGTTAATAATTATGTAACCATATGAGTATTTAAAAATATACATTATAAAAAGAATCCCAAGTAGATAGTATATAAAAATGTTTTTTTAAATGAATGTTTCTGGTAGCAAATGTAATAAATGTTTGATCACCTTGTCTCTTTTTTGGATTTATTTTTGATTTATTAACTTAATGAAAATTTTAAAAATTTGAAAAATTTAAAAGAAAATTACTTTTAAAATGGTGAATTAAGGCCAGAATTTTATGCAATATTTTTGCAAACTTAAAAAATAGTATATTAATTGTTTGCCTATAATGAATTTTTCTTTTCTTGCATAGTTGATAACAAGGATAATGGGGAGGTCACAGTGCTTTCTCGTGCAGCCCAGAAAGGGTTTAATAAGATTGTATTGAAGCACCTAAAAAAATCAAAGACCATCTTATCTGTAAGTAAATTATATATATATATTTTTTTACTCTAATCTCTAGTGGAGAATCTTAAGACTTTGTGATCATCTCAGGTTGAAAAAATAAATTAAAATTAAAAATAAAACTAGCTACTCAAAAAACAAATTAAAATTTTAAAACATACTTATGAATGGGAGAGATGGGGCACTCTGGTGTAAGTGGCAATCCTTGTGGGGAAGTTGCTGAAAAATTACCAAAAATTCTTTAAAAATGTCTTGTAAATGGAGGCAGTTCAGGGAGCTTTTTTGGGGCCAGTGTTATTTGTTTTGACCTTTCTATAGAGGAGAACTGATTCTAGAGAACAGCTTAACTTCTGTGATTGAAAACTCCTACATTCTACATGGAAAGAGATGAGAGATTAAGGTTCTAGCAAGTTAAGATAGGCGGTATTGGTACTATGTGATATTAATTGAAGAAGCATTCTTTACTTATTTTCTTACATTAATGCCAAATAATTCCATCATTGATAATCTCTACAATATGTTAATTAGAGGAAGGAACTAAGCCAAGACAATTCAGGTAGATATTACCATTCTGATGAAAAAGCCTTGCCTTGAGTGTTTTACTATCTCATTGAAAGCTTTGGCTCTTTTTTTACATCTAGGGAGATTAATGCATTGATTTGAAATGAAGTAAAAGTTATATTTGGTACTTTTTTCTACTACCTTTATAGAGACTCCTTACATTGTAATTGTTAAGGAGTTCCAATTCTTTTCCTCTTGTTGCCTGAGTCCCTTCCATAGTAAAATTAGGTGAGCACTCAATCAACTAACTCCTCTATCTTTCTATAAGAAAATGGCATAATAGCCTATTTAGAATCTTAATGCTGTTTTTGTTTTGCTTATTAATTCAAGTAATCAGCATAATAAAGAGTTATCCCAAATGATTTTTACCTTTTTAATTTGTAGGTCTATCAAAAATATTCCAAAATTTAATTCAAAGGAATAACCAAAAAAAATTTAATAATTCTTTAAAAAACTTATGTAACCAAAGAGATCTAGTCTGAAAAGAGTAATAATTCCCTTTAGGTTAATATATTGAAAGAAATGTATAATAGAGGCTTCAAATATTACAAATTGTTCAATAATCTGGTTGTATATTCTAATTAAATTGCTAATTTGTAGTTATGTAGCTTATTGTCTTCTACCTAGTACTATACTATCACATTTGTAAGGGTTAAATGGTAGGAGTTCAACAAAAGTGAGGAGAGCAATTGAATTCTTAGTTTAATTTGAGAAGTACAGATAGGAAATAGAAAAGGAGGAAAGGGAGATTATTATTCTAATACCCTATGACTTTACCTAAATTCCTAATACTATTTAAAATTTCTAAAACTACTTCTAATTGTCTTCTAAAGACAGATTCTTCTTGCCTGGCAAGACCAGGCATATCTAACCTACACTATCTAAAATTGATTCACTAACTACCTATCTTCCTAAATAATTAGACATTCACTGCCCACAAACTCCTTCATTCCATTTCGACTACCCAACTGTCAGTAGCCAACTACCTGTAGACCCCTGCCTGAGAGACCTGCTATCTTGAGATCCAAAGGCAAAAGAGCCCCAAATGTCACTGCTGCTTCCTTTTTCTCTTTCCCTATCTTCACTGACCCCTGTCAGTTCTGCTCTACTTAGAAATCTTACTCTCTTGCCTCTTAAAGGACAGAGGGAGAGATTAAGAAAATACTTTTAACATATTCTTTAACAGATAAAAGACTAGATAGGAATAGGAGAATTTTCAGAAATATTAGCCTTCAAAGTAAAAAAAAAGGCAACAAAAATTACTTACACAGAAAATAAATAATTCAATACAGTAATCACTTCATTGAAACTGTAGTAATGAAATTATATTGTACAATGACTATCTTGGCTATTTTTTCAGTGTAATAGCTCTCCTGGTTTTCATAATATCATGGATTGTAATTCGCCTTTACAAATTTGACATAATTGTCTCAAAGCTCATTCATATATAAAAATTGCTCGGCTAACTTCTAATGATCATCATTTTTAAAACGTTTTGTGCCTAAAAGAGATAGATAATTCAAAATATTATCAAAATAGTCATAAAAGATACTATCCATTTTAGATATTAAATCCTGCAAAATCAAAGCTAAAAGTGCTAGAAAAGATAAAGCCTAATAAAGAAGATGCTAGCCATTGAGACAAATTTGCAGACTTCTTATAGGACTAGCAGCCGTCCAACTTTGTTTTTCATTTCCATTCATTTTACAAACATTTAATAAATTACAATTATGTTCCACACTGTGCTAGGAACAGGGGTCACAAAGGAGGGAAAGTCTTTGCCCTCAAGGAGCTTAAGTGAAATCTTTGAGCATATTTTTAATTTGTCAGCTATTAATATATTTCTGAGGGCATATATAATTCAATGCTTGAAAATAAACATGAAGCTTTCACTTTGAAGGATACATTGGTTTCAGGCATTAAATTTTTGCAGTGCATTTGAAATAGGTTTGTATTCTCTATATACTTTATATATGTCTAGTAAAAGAACTAAAATTATTAACACAGTTAGAAAATTGATTTTCCCTCTCTTTTCAAATTAATGCCCCTAATTGAAATGATCTTGATTTTTAAATGGTCACAAAATTGCCTTTACTAATTTTTGTGTAATAATTTAAATATGAAAGGATGAAGAGCTGTCCTTGGAAGCTGTGAGAGCTCGAGTGGTTCGGGTGCTTGGCTCTCTGGGAGGGCAAATAAATAGGAATCTTGTTACAGGTAAATCAAATCTCTTAAGTTGTTTCCAGGGGTATTACAAATTTAATTTCAAAGAATGCTTCTAAATATATTTGTGCTATATATTTGACACACTCTTAAACAAAATTATAAAAACTATTAGTGAATGTTTTGATAGGTTAATATGAAGGCTATTATGTAACACATCAGAGTGATTTTTAGGCCGAGTTTATCATATGTACTTCCCAGTTTTTTTACACAAAATTAAATGGAAACAGTTTGGACTGGTTTCTGTATCAATGCTGCTAATTCAAGAACTTCAAATCAATTTCCTTTCAAAGCTCTTCTCCTTGACATTTGGTGCAATTATTGTTTGTCATTTTTGGTCAAAATTATACTATATTCATTTCTATTCATTTTACAAGCATTTAATAAATTCCAATTATGTTCCACATTTTGCTAGAAACAGGGGACACAAAGGGAGGAAATATATTATATTAAAACAATAAACCAACATCTCTTTTAAATTTGAATTTTATAGTTATATGTGGTATTAATAAAGATTTTGAAAGTTTAAAGAAAAAAGTATAATTGTTCTCTCCCCAAATGATTCTAGCTCTTATTCTAAAAGTATAGTAAGCATCTATCAGTGAAACTGACTCTTAACACATTTTGTCAAGGTAAATGTACCATCTAAAAGTGCTTGCAGTTGAAACAATAATATTGAAAACAGTTTTCATATACTATTTTTAAGTCACATTTCAGATAATCTTATTCTACAAAGTTGTTGTTTACTACTCTTTTCATACTCATTCAAGCTCCTTCTAATGTGCTCCTTTTTAATTTCCTAAGTGTGTAATACTTTTTTAGTGTTATAAAGTTTATAAATATAAAACTTTTTCTTAAAATTTTTAATAGCTGCTTCCTCAGATGAAATCATGAAGAAGTGTTTGGCATGGGACTCAGAAAGGAAACTGAGCTTTGCAGTACCATTTGCAGAAATGAAACCTGTAATATATTTGGATGTATTTTTACCTCGGGTCACAGAACTGGCTCTTTCATCTAGCGACAGACAGACCAAAGTATTTTCATATTATTCTTTTTCAATGTTACTATTCTAAATGAGCTTTTAATTAAAAAATTATTCATTTTTAAGAGGCTTTTTCTTAAGCATCAAAAGCAAGCATGTAGGAAGTAGAATCTGTTTTAACCACTCATTAGAAGTATTTTTTTTGTGTATGCATCTATATGAAAACACTTTTCTGAAGTAATAATAAAAGTCAAATTGTAATAACAATTGAAAGAGAATACAAGTAAGAAAAATGGCTGGCAGATAACTAAATTTTGTTCCCTGGTTGTGTTTATATTGGGTGGAGATCCTTCTACTGTATTGGCTCTCTGCAATTTATGGGAGGATGGGTAAAATTTACATGAGTGAACTGTGACTTCTGTAGCTGAAGGAAATATTTATATCAGTGAGATCACAAATCCTTTGGTAAATGACTAACAAAAACTTTATGGTAGAGATGTAGTATGCAAGTGCATATACAGATTATTAATTTGGACATTAATAGCCATATCCAAGGATATTAATATATAGATTCATGTATACAGATAGTTTTTTAGAGAAGATGATTGAAAAAGCAGATGACCTCAAATTTAAAAATCATTACTTGTCCTATCTCTGTTATATGTCTCTTCTATGAATAGGTTTCCTTAGTAATCAAAAATGGATAGATATTTAATCTGCTTACATTAGTGGAATAGTGTTTCTTATGAACAAGGAATATGTTAACACTTATCAACCATAAGTAGAATTTATATGATTCTTTGATATGCTAAAATGAAATTAATGCCTTTTTTAAGCTTTTAAACTTAGATCTTTTGCTAGATAGTAATTCTATATTTTCACAAAGTATCTCCTCTAAGTTATATATAAGTCATATGGCATTCATTTGTTGCATTCTTTTAATTTTGTTTTTATTTTATTCTGGTTTTATTCTAAATCCTATTTTTACAAAATGCTAAACATTTTTATTTCAACATAATATTAGTAAATACAATTTTGATAACATGTTTTTCTTAATTTAGGTTGCATCCTGTGAACTCTTACATAGCATGGTTATGTTTATGTTGGGAAAAGCATCTCAGATACCTGAAGGAAAGTTAGGTTCTCCACCCATGCATCAGCTATATAAGAAAACATTTCCTGTGTTACTTCGACTTGCCTGTGATGTAGATCAGGTAAATAGATTGTTAAACTGAATTGACATCATTGTATTGTATTAGGAGAATAAATGACTTGACATATGATCAGAATGAGAACATCCATACCTTCATGTTTATTTTATTTATGTAAATTTTGTAGATATAGTACTTTAAAGAATGACAGGATTTTTAGAATGTGGGCTCATTTTGGAAATTATATGTAAGATAAGCATCCAAAAGGTGAGTCTAGAACTTAAAGTGTAGTGATAATCACCTTTGAGAGAAAAAATACCTAGTTCAAAATAGACCTTCTCTTTTTTTTCTTTTTACAAATATTGGAGCAATATTTGAGGTTTTTTTGGGAATCATATATTAGGATGTAGTAGAGATACTTACCTTTTTGTAACTAGTAATCTTAAAATATGATTATAAACATCTTCATTGTCAGAGCCACAGTGGATTTTTTAATGAAAATTTATACTTCTCTAGATTTTAAGAAAAAGAGAAGAGAATAAATAAATAGATTCTGAACCAGGAAAAAAAGATAATTTTTAGATAAATTTATTTCTCCATTAAAAATTGCCTCATGAGTTACCACTTAAATTTTCTAGTTTGAATATAAAAGTTCAGAGAAATTTTATCAAATGTCCAAGATCCTGAAAAGGAAAATAGCTCCAAAAGCAGGGTTTCAGAAACATTGATGAGAATATAAACTTGATCAATGTGGTTAACCATCAGAGCTCAATCTCTAGATTTTGAAAGGACACATACAAAAGTTTGAAGGAGAGTAATAAAGAGGGAAAAATAGAAATGATTTGTACAAACTTGTAAACATAATGTTAGGAAGGCTAAATTTTAGATTGAACTGAGACCAGTGAAAAATGCCAAGAACAGTATAATGTTTTGAACATGAAAAAGGAGAAAGAGATACTTCTCAGGGAGGATCATATATTTGTGGTTGGAAAAAAACCCCAACAACTCAACCTCTCTTTTTCATCTTTTCAGTATATAAGAAGTTAATGTTTATACTGATATCTGAAGGAATAGATATATCTAAGAGAAAATAGAAACCTGTATCTTGAAGAGATAATAAAGATGACCTTGCTGTTGTAAATGAGTTCAAGATTCTTGCCTGAACAAATGATATACCAGATTATTAAAAAAATCATGAAATGCGATTATTACCTGGTCTCTGATCTTTAAGGACTTGTAAAAAATAAAAAACAGAGACTATGCTGGATAAATAGAGACATGTAAAGAAAGTCCTAATTTTCACAAAGGGGAAAAGATAGACTCTAGGAAGTTTGGTCCAGTTTGGTCCCCAGCAAAATTCTAACACATTATTAAATGTGTTTTTTGGGGAGTACTTATATTGTAAATGGAAATAGTGACCACTAGGCTTACTAAGAATAGAGGATGCCTGACTAGCCTTATCTTTGTGTGTGTGTGTTGTATGTGTTTACAAAAGGGAAGTTTAATAAGATTATTAAGATTTATTTTATATATTTTTACAAGGGACTAGCATTTTAATACATAAGAATATAATGGCCAAAGTAAGCATTTTTCATTTACATGAATGAAATAATTTTTAATTTCTTATGAAATCACTTTAACCTTTTTTGGCATTTGTTGCTTCACCTTCAAGCCAAGGAAATTGGACTGAGATGATGTCCTTGGTACTGAAAATAGATATTCCCATTTGTGAAGATTGTGTATTACTTAGCCTTATCTTTTTGATAATATTGCTGACCTGGTAGATAAGGAAAATATTGTAAACATAATTGAATTTTGTCAGTGCATTTGACAGTCTCTTATGATTTTCTGATGGAACAAGATGGGAAAAACATAGGCTAGACAATAATATATAATTAGTGTCAGATAGTCTTACCCAGTGAATGTCTTTCTTATCAATTAAATTGATTCTTGGATCTTTTTCACCCTGGAGGGAATTATTCTAATTGATTGAAAAAATCTGTCTTTAGCTAATCCACACATTTTCAGTCTTTGACCATATCCTATTCATTTTTTAAAAACTCAAAGACTTAGATAAAGTCATAGACATCATACTTATCAAATGTGCAGGGAGGAGGGATAATTAATTTCTTGAATGTTAGAATCAGAATCCAAAATTGATCTGAATCTTCATGATGTTCAATTAAATAGCAATAAAAATCAGATTCTACAGAGTGCATATAGTATGCCTAAATTGTAATTATTGTGAAAAAGAGGGGATTTTGCTACATTATAACATTTTTTAGCTGCCACAAAAAGTTAAAGTGGTGGGGCAGCTTGGTGGTGCACTAGATAGAGTGAGGCCTACAGACAGTAGGTGCTGGGTTTAAATCTGGCCTCACACACTCTCTAGCTGTGTGATCCTAGTCAAGTCACAACCCCAGTTGCCTAGCCTTAACCACTCTTTGGAACTGATATTTAACATAAATTCTAAGACAGAAGATAAGGGTTAAAAAAAGTTAAAGTAGTTAAGTTGCATTAGCTAAAGTGTAATATATAGAAGAAGATATGTAAATAGATCATGGTTTTCTAGATTGATCAGATCACACCTACAGTATTCTGCTCATTATGCACATAATATTTTTGTGATGGACACTGAAAAACTGTAATGTGTCCATGGTAATATACCTTGAGCATGATAAGGGGGACAGAAAATCTATCAGAGGAAATAAGACTAAAGACTTGGGCTTCTGAAAGTTGTCTTCAAATAGTATGTGTGAATGAGATTTATTCTATTGGACTGTCTTGCGTAGAACTAAGGCTGCTAAGTAGAATTATAGAATGGTAGCAATTCTCTACTACTCTCTACTTCTATTTAAAGGACAATATTCTGAAAAGTAGAAATGTCTAAAAATGGAGTACACTGTCTTTCGTGGCAGTGTGCTCCCTGTAACTATAGGTCTTTAAACAGGCTGAGTAACTTCTTGTCAGGAATGTTGTAGAATGGCTTTGTCCTTCAGTTAAGGGTTCAATGAAATGACTTCTGAAATGTTAGAATTGTGTCATTTCTGGACTGCATATTGCTGAGATGATGTGGTAACAGTGTGACCTATTTGGAATTACCAAATATGCATATCTGTTTCCAAGGCAGATTTATTTTAAAAGAACATCAGGTATGTTCTTTTATTAAAAGAACCTAATGAGCATTCGTTATTTTATGATCTAGGTGACAAGGCAACTGTATGAACCTCTTGTCATGCAGCTGATTCACTGGTTCACCAACAATAAGAAGTTTGAAAGTCAGGATACAGTGACGTTACTAGAAACTATTCTGGTAGGTGACATTTGATTTCTGCTTTTTCGCTTGGCCGGTAACATAGAATATATATTTAGACCTTTAACAAATAGAATGTCAAAGAGACTAAAATGATTTCTTTTTCTTACTAATTTCTAATTAAGTCATATGGTTTAAAATTTTGTTTAAGGAATTAAAAAATATTTTAGTGAGTCAAAATGCCTTTTAAAATTAAAAGCTTTCCTGTCTATAGGGTAAGAAAATATTCACAAGCAGGTTAAGGCTTAACCTAGATCAAGTCAAAGGATAACTTAAACTGTTGACTTTTCTCAGAAAAACAACAATTCAACATGTCCAAAACAGAATTCATTATCTTCCCCCTCCCCCTCCATCCACTCTTTTACCTTACTTCCCCTCTTCTGTTAAGGATACTTCTTTTTCCAGTAATCAGACTCTACAGTTTTCTACTTGGTCTCAACTTTTCATCACCCCAAATACTCACTTCACTTCAACTAAGTCTTATTGATACTAGCTCCCAGCATCTCTGATCTATCTCCTTCTCTCCACTCATGCTGTTATCACCACTTTAGTTCAGTTCTTTATAACCTCCTGATTGGACTATTGCAATAGCCTCTCAATTGGTCTGCATGAAATAGTGACTGAGAAAGCATTTATTCAGTCTTTACTATGTGCTAAGTGCTGGGGTTAGAAATCCAAGCAAGCTTGGGCCCTCACTCTATTATGCTTTTTAAGCAAAGTAGCTCTTTAAGTAGAAAAAGTGCTGGCTTTCATTTCAGAACACCTGGACTTTGCTAGTTAGTGATTGTAAATATGGTCAGTGAATTTAACTTTTATGAGCCTCAATTTTCTAATGTATAAAATAAAGGGGACTAGATAATCTGAACTTTCTAACTTCAAATCTTATGACAGTATTATAGATTTGAAAAAAATTTTTTTAAGGTAGTTCCCTTTGATGGAGCTATCTTATTGATATTGGTTCTCCTTCCCAATCCATCCACATCTTCTCCTGTTGTCAAGAGTCAGTCAATAAACATTCAGCACTGACTGTGCCAAGCTCTCTACTAAGTATCAGGGATACAAAGAAAAGGCACGAAAGTCCCTGCTCTCAAAAAGTTTATATTCTAATGGGCGTGACCTTCTTCATATCCTTCTATAAATTCTCCATGTGGTGTCCACTTAATCTCATCAGGAGAGCAGGAATGGAGGAGGGATACTGTCTTTTTACTACATGGATGCCAGTGAAGCCCACTGGCTGTGTATCAGACACCTCTCTCTTCATGTATGTCTCATCCAATGCACATAAACATCCTAATTATAAATCTGTTTCTCAGTAAGTTAGCCAAACATTTATTAAGCACCTTTTGTATTTAGAATATTGTACAAGGCATTAGAGAGGATAAAAATTTTATGTAAAGCAAAGTTCTTTCATACATGGAACTTCTAGTATAACAGGGATATGTTACATTCATAGAAAAACTAAAAAACAAAACAATATGAGGAGCCCTTTGGGCAAATGTGGATAATAAGTAGATGGATTACAGAACCAACTTACAGCCTTTCTCTCTAAAATTTTCTCTGGGGATTTGCTGAAAGGGAATTTAATTTATTTCTATTTATTTTGGTCTTTTATTTCATTTGCCATATTTATTACTGTTTTTGAACTGGAAGTAGAGCTACATTCATTTGAAGCTCCTCACTTAGTCATCTTGTCAGAAGTTCTCCCATACCTTTCTCAACTCTCTTAACATTTTTTTGTTGGAATGTGAATTTGCTTAGCTTCCACATTCCTTTGTTATTTTCTTGATTTTTGAGAAATTAATTTAAGCTGTAGACATTTCATGATCAAACAAGGCAGCCTACTTTCAATACTCTGATTTATTATTATTCATGAATTAGACTAGTTCCTTTAGATAATATTTTTTCATCTTTTTGTTACTCTAGACTATTCATTTTTATGTTCAATGACATGGTGATTCTAATTATTTGACTTGGTATTGTAAAGATGATTTTAGAGTTGTGACTTAAATTTGGTTGCCAGGGGAAATCCCAAATAAAATACCCAAGTCAGTCTGGAATTTTATGGTAATTTAATTAATATAGAGGGAAGAAATTTAGGGAGGTGGAGGGAAGAGGATATAGGGTTTCTCTTGCCTGGCCTATGCCAGGGGGAGTTTAAAATCCCTGCCTCTAGGTCTCTGAAGAAGATTAGAGGCTTCTAAGAGGATAAAGTTGGAAAGTAAAGGAGGAAACTCAGCCAGAAACTTACCACCAAATGGACAATAGCTTGTAGGCACACTAAGATGCCAAAAGCTCAGCACACTGCTCTCAGCTAACTCTCCACCGCCAATCAGGGAAAGAGTGTTAGCTGAGAGATGAAAAATCCCAAATATATAGACCTTTCAGCCTTGTGTCTCCTCTAAATTTTCACATCTACCAATCACATCAAAGGCTTTCTCCAGGACTGACCATAATTTTAGTTCTTATCTTCTTTCATTAGATTATATCTTTTGAGTTACTTAATAATTCTTTGTTAAGTTCACCTTTTGTTAGTTACTTGACCTTTTTGTGATTGATTTAATCTCTATACTTACTTAACATCTTTTTGTATTAAGATCTAAAAATAGACTTAACTTAAAGTTCTAGCTTCACTATAAGGTGAGAACTAAGTACCTTCATTGTTCAGTCAGAAGATTACAACTTTAAGTAGGGTGGAGTAATTTAAAGTTCACAGTATATCAGCTTTGGCATACTTTTGAACCTTGTCTTTTCTTTTGGAAACACAGTTAGCACTTGCTTCCCTTCACATCTATTTTATGTACAGGAAAAGTATTATATCTTACACATGTCTTTCAATCTTTTGGGGATATAAACCTATTAGTAGTATCACTGGATCAAAGGTTATGCTCAGTTTAATAGCTTTTGGGGCACAGTTCCAAATTGCTTTTCAGAATGAAGGATCAGTTCACATCTCTACCAGCAGTATTAATGTACTTGTTTCTCCTCTAGCATTTGTCATTTTCCCTTTTTTCTTACTTTACATATCTGACCTGTGCAAGGCAGAACTTCAGAATTGTGTTATTTTGCATTTCTCTAATTATTTCTGATTTAGAGCATTTTTAATATGGCTATTGATAGCTTGAATGCCTAACTATGAAAGTTACCCATATATATCCTTTGACCATTTATCAGTTGGGTAGTAGTTTTTGTTCATATAATGTTGAACAAATTCTGCATGTATCTCAGGTATGAGACCAGAGAGATTTTCCACAAAGATATTTTTCATATTTACATGCTTCTTTTGATTTTAACCACATTGCTTTTGTTTATGTATAAAACTTGTTTATGTATGTATAATAATTTAATTTCATTTTTACAGGCAAGTGATTCCTATAATAGGCATATATGTGAGGTATCCATAGAGTATTGGATTTAGAATCAGGAAGTTCTTGTTTTGATTACTCACTCAGACACTTAGTAGCCTGGTGGCCCTAAGCAACAGTCACACTTCTCAGAGTCTCAGTTTTCTTATCTGTAAAATAAGAAATTATACTTGGGAACTTCTAAAATTACTTCTAATGCTAAAATAGTGATCCCATGGTATAGAAATTAAAATTTACTAACAATAATTTGCCTCTCTTTTCAGGATGGAATAGTAGATCCTGTTGATAGCACCTTGCGAGATTTTTGTGGTCAGTGTGTTAGAGAATTCTTAAAATGGTCCATTAAGCAAACGACACCTCAGCAGCAAGAGAAAAGTCCTGTGAACACTAAATCACTCTTTAAGCGTCTGTACAGCTTTGCACTTCACCCCAATGCTTTCAAGAGACTAGGAGCTGCACTTGCTTTTAACAATATCTATAGGGAATTTAGGTGAGTCAACAAAAAACTGAACATTGCCTTTTCTGTATTTAAGTAATTACCCAAACTGATTTGAGATCAATAAATTACCTTCAATCAGGGAATATGTTGACTATTTTGTACATATTGACTATATTATATATTATACTATACAATGCATTAATATATGGCTGTGTTGTACATACTTTATAAAAAACATTGATATTTCTTGTCTTTATAATTCCTAAACTTATTTCTCTCCCTTGGAGAACCCAGCAAGTTTAATAAAGACTAGAAAAGAGAAAAAAAGATCATTCAGCAAAATAAACCAGGTGATACTATCTTTAGTGTTTCATACTCATAAGCCTTGACTTCTTCAAAGGGTTCAAAGAATTTTCTCAATGGGACTTCTCTTTGGCTTTCTTGCTGAGAAAAAGTTTGACCATTTATTTATATATACATACATATTCTCTCTCAAGTATACATGTTGCTTTTTGAAAAATTATATGTATTTTTTTTAATCGGCAGATATCTACTTTTCCTTCACTCTTTCTTTCCTGCCTATTGAAAGAAGAACAAAAACCAAAAGCCCTGTTACAAATGTTTAGTCAAACAAAACAAAGTTCACACTAGTTGTGTTAAAAAAAAAAAGTTTAATTTTGTTTGTCATGTCTTTTGCCTTTCTCAAATACTGCATCTAGTTGGTGGTATGGTGGATAGAACACTGTACTTTGAGATCAGGAAAACCTGAATTCAAGTCTAGTTTCAGACCCTTACTAGCTGTGTGACTCTGTGCATGCAATTTTACCTCTGTTTGCCTGATTTTCTTAAATTGTAAAATGGGGGTAAACAATAGCAGTTACTACCTACCAGGGATTTTGTGAGAATCGAATAAGACAATAGTTGTAAAAAGTACTTAGCATGGTGCCTGTCACAAAGTATATTATAAACTCTAAACTCTACACTATTAACTAAGGAAGAAGCAACAAGTTCATTTCTAATATCAGATTTGAAATCAGGGATTAGGCTGAAATAATGGTCAAATAGAAAAATTATTATGGTGGCAAGGGTGCTCAAGGCACAAAATTGAAAGAAGAGAATTATTATAAAATATCCATAAACAAAACCTTAGAGAAAAATACAGCTTGGGTACAAGTTCAGCCTCAACTCCTGGAAGAGATGAAGCTTGGAGTTGAAAAAAAAAAGATTTATAAATTATTTTTGTTAGTGGAATGAGAACTCTTGAAAAAAGAACTGAATGAGAAATGAAAGCTATGGAGGAAAGAATTGTAAAAGGAATTAACAGCTTGGCACAAGAAGTAGAGAAAGTTGCTCAAAGCAACAAAATGCCTGAAAATTAAAATGAGCCAATAGAAACCAATGACTCCTCTAGGAAACAAGAAAGAGTAAAACAAAAGTGAGAAGGCTGAAAAAATGGAAGAGAGTATAAGATAACTTATAGGAAAAACAACTGACCTGGGAAACAGACTATGGAGAAAAATATTTAAGAATCACTAAACTGGCTGTTATTATTAAAAAATAACCTATATATATTTCCTGAAATCTTAAAAAGACAACCATCCAGATCTCTTAGAAACAGAGGGCAAGGTGAAAGTAGAATCTTCTAGTCATCTCACAAAAGAAAACCCCTAATGAAAATACTCAGGAACATCATAGCCAAAATTCAGATCTTCCAGGTGAAAGAAAAAAGACTACAAACAGCCAGAAAGAAGGAATTTAAATACTGAAGAGCCACTGTCAGAAATCACATTTGACTTAGCAGCCAAAAGAGATCCTGACTATATATGATCCTGACCATAATGAAGTGGAGGGGCTGAAATACGATATTTTAGAAGACAATGTCTTTGGGTTTATACCCAACCATAACCTAGGCAGGAAAACTGAGTACAATGCCACAGGGGAAGAAATGGAACTTTAATGAAATTGGAACTTCCAAATGTTCCTAGTAGAGCTGTGAAGAAACTTTGAGGTTCAAACACAGGAATAAAGAGAAACAGAAATGAATGAACAGTGATAAAAATCTAAGGATAAACTGCTCACATTTAGATATGGACAAATGATACATGTCCTTTCTAAACCTTGTCATCAGCAAGGTTCAGAAAGAGAGAGCTAATTAATTAGATAAAGCCAGGTGATCTGTCTTGATTTTAAGAAAGTGAGGAGAAGAGGAATATATCAAGCGGGATGGAAAAGGAAGATTAAGGAAAATTATCTCACATTATTGGGGAACACAAGCAGACATTTATACAGACAAGGAGGAAGGCATGGTGGGCACCAACTGACACTTGAATTTCACTCTCATCTGAACCTAGTTAGAAGGGAGAATATACATACACAGAGTTGAGTACAGAAATATATGTCATAGAACAGGAAAATAGGAAAAGGTGGAGAAGGAAGAAGAGAGAATTCAAGGGAGAGTATTTAGGAAGGGACTAGTCCTATGCAAAACAAACTTAAGGGTGTACAAAAATGTTTATAGCTCTTTTTGAAATGGCAGAGAATGAAAACCTGAGGGGGGAGGGTGTCCCAAAATTAGAAAATGGACAAGCAAGCTTTGGTATATAAATGTGATGAAATTGTATCAGGATAATGACCAACTAGGATTCTAGAAAATTATGTTGCTTCCTTATAAAGGTGAAGACTAAGAACTTAGAATGAGGTAAAATACTTTTTGGACATGGCCAGTGTGAAAATTTTTTATTAAATTTGTAATGGTTCTTTTCCCCCATCTATTATCATCTGGGGAAAGAGAGGGATTGGAATGGGAAGGTAAAAAGGGGAATCTTGACTGATTAAATAAAATATTTTATTAAAATTTCTTTTAAATAAAAAAAAGGGAGCAAGAAAAGATTTAAGAAAAATAATGATGAATAAGAGATTATGTGAAGTAGAGTATTGAAAGACGACCATGATGTCAGTTGGCCAATCAGCAAGTGAAGTTAATTTATTTATTTTTAATTAATTTATTGTTTTTTTTTAAAACCCTTACCTTCCATCTTGGAGTCAATACTGTGTATTGGCTCCAAGGCAGAAGAGTGGTAAGGGCTAGGCAATGGGGGTTAAGTGACTTCCCCAGGGTCACACAGCTGGGAAGTGTCTGAGGTCAGATTTGAACCTAGGACCTCCCATCTCTAGGTCTGGCTCTCAATTCACTGAGCCTCTCAGCTATCCCCCCCAAGTGTTGTTAATTTATTATGTACTTTCTATGTACGAGGCATATACTTTGCTAAGTATTGGGAATATAAGAAAGTAAAAAAAAAACATTCTTCTTGAGAAGGGAGGAAGAAAGTTGTTGGTGAGAGAATACATTAGACAGATGATATTTCCAGTTTTATGTGGCAGGTATGTTGCTGTGACAAACACCATAAATAATTTGTAATTCAGAATGTGCTCTCAACCATTGAACTCTTGACTTTTACAGCCAAGTCATAATTAAAATAAGTAAATAATGCGAACGGATTTCTGAAGTCTTATTAGCCAAAATATTGGCTTTGCTTGTATTTTAGAGTGGTAACTTGTATTTTCAAACCTCCCTGATTTTATTGAGAGGTTTATTTTTCTTAATATTTATTTCATATGTAATCCATTTTACGCATTAAATTTTATACTCATTTGAATTGTTATTGTCTTCTCAGATTTCTACCTTGGTTTTCTTTATTCCTTTGATGGATCTTTATTGTTGTTAGCAAAGATAACAGTGAACACCTTCTTCATCCTATGTAACTCTTGTCTATGTGCTTCCTTAAATTCCTCAAAGAAAGCTCTCCAAATACGCACTGGGCAGTACTTTAATTATTATATGGATACCAATGGAGCCTATTCTGTGCATGAGACTCACTTTTTTTCTTGTCATTTATCTCTTTAATAATAACTTTAATGACACACTGAACATGGATTATCGCTATTAGACTTTGGGTCAATTTCTTTTCTTTTTTTAATTTAATTGATTAATTTGGAGAATTTTTCCAGGATTACACAAATCATGTTCTTTCCCGCCCCTCCTCCAACTCCCTCCCATATTCGACGCACAATTCCACTGGATTTTAAATGTGTCTTTGGTCAAGACCCATTTTCATATTATTGATATTTGCACCAAGGTGATCTTTTAGAGTTTACATCCCTAGTCATATCCCCATTGACACATGTGATCAAGCAGTTGTTTTTCTTCTGTGTTTCTACTCCCACAGTTCTTCCTCTGAATGTGTGAATAGTGTTCTTTCTCATAAGTCCCTCAGAAATGTCCTGGATCATTGCATTGCTGCTAGTAGAGAAATCCATTACATTCGATTGTACCACAGTGTATCAGTCTCTGAGTTTAATGTTCTCCTGGTTCTGCTCCTCTCATTCTGCATCAGTTCCTGGAGGTCGTTCCAGTCCCCATGGAATTTCTCCACTTTATTATTCCTTTGAGCACAATAGTATTCTATCACCAACATATACCACAATTTGTTCAGCCATTCCCCAATTGAAGGGCATCTCCTTGTTTTCCAATTTTTTTGCCACACAAAGAACGCAGCTATGAATATTCTTGTACAAGTTTTTTTCCTTATCTTTTTGGGGTACAAACCCAGCAGTGTTATGGCTGGATCAACGGGTAGGCAGTCTTTAGCGTCCTTTGGGCATAGTTCCAAATTGCCCTCCAGAATGGTTGGATCAATTCACAACTCCACCAGCAATGAATTAATGTCCCAACTTTGCCACATCCCCTCCAACATTTATTACTTTCCTTTGCTGCCATGTTAGCCAATCTGCTAGGTGTGGGGTGGTATCTCAGAGTTGTTTTAATTTGCATCTCTCTGATTATAAGAGATTTAGAACATTTTTTCATGTCTTTATTGATAGTTTTGATTTGTTTATCTGAAAATTGCCTGTTCATGTCCCTTACCCATTTGTCAATTGGAGAATGGCTTGATTTTTTTGTACTGATGACTTTTTTTTTGTACTTTGATTTAGCTCTTTATGAATTTGAGTAATTAGACCTTTGTCAGTTTTTTCTTATGAATATTTTTTTCCCAATTTGTTGCATTCCTTCTAATTTTAGTTGCATTGGTTTTGTTTGTACAGAATCTTTTAAATTTAATGTAATCAAAATTATTTACTTTACATTTTGTAATTTTTTCTAACTCTTGCTTGGTCTTAAAATCTTTCCTTTCCCAAAGATCTGACAAATATGCTATTTTGTGTTCACCTAATTTACTTATAGTTTCATTCTTTATATTCTAGTCATTCACCCATTCTGAGTTAATCTTGGTGTAGGGTGTGAGATGTTGATCCAAACCTAATCTCTCCCATACTTTTTTCTAATTTTCCCAGCAGTTTTTGTCAAATAGTGGATTTTTTTCCCCAAAGCTGGGATCTTTGGGCTTATCTTAGACTGTCTTGCTGAAGTCATTTACCCCAAGTCTTTTCCACTGATCCTCCCTTCTGTCTCTTAGCCAGTACCATGTTGTTTTGACGACCACTGCCTTATAGTATAATTTGAGGTCTGGTACTGCTAGGCCACCTTCCTTCACATTTTTTAAAAAATATTTCCCTTGAGATATTCTTGCTCTTTTGTTCTTCCAAATGAACTTTGTTATAGTTTTTTCCTAATTCAGTAAAAAAGTTTCTTGGTAGTTTAATGAGTTTGGCACTAAATAAGTAAATTAATTTGGGCAGGATTATCATTTTTATTATGTTAGCTTGTCTTACCCATGAGCAATCGATGCTTTTCAAATTATTTAGATCTAGTTTTAATTGTGTGGAGAGTGTTTTGGAATTGTCTTCAAATTTTGGGTCAATTTCAACTTTGATTCCTCAAAGGTTGGCATACAAATGACATTCTTCTCAGATTTGTGTAGTACCACTGTAAGAATATTGAAGGAGTTCTTAAAGAAAGTGTGAAAAGGAAACAGGTATACTTTTACAAATGATCTTCCTTAACAGGCCAAATATATATTGTTGATTGAAAGGTACAGAGAATACAAGATACTATTTTTTTTATAAACCCTTATCCTTCTGTCTTGGAGTCAATACTTTATATTGGCTCCAAGGCAGAAGAGTGGTAAGGGCTAGGCAATGGGGGTCAAGTGACTTGCCCAGGGTCACACAGCTGGGAAGTGTCTGAGGCCAGATTTGAACCTAGGACCTCCCATCTCTAGGTCTGGCTCTCAATCCACTGAACTACCCAGCTGGCCCCACAAGATCCTATTATATAATAGCCTTTTATGTCTTGACTATAAATAAATTTTATTCTATAAGACAAATTTTTTAGGCTCTTCTACACATCTCTCATTCATGTTAAAATTGTACATTTACATAAAGGAAAACTGATTATAATAATTTTCTCTATTGATTATTTAATCATAAATATTTTGAGGAAGATATAAATGAAGGCAATATGCTGCTCACCTAAAGTGTTCTTGTCATGGAGAATATCCAGCTGAGATTCCAAAAGCAAATTGAATTTACTTTATCTTTTAGATACTTCTGTTTGTGGGTCACATAAACATCCTAAAGAGGACCATTATAATTCAGAAGAATTCAGAGTTTTGTGACAGGAAAATCCACCAATGCCAATTTTCTAAGCTCATATGATAGGGTGAAACTGAGCCATCAGCACTTTCATCTTGGACAAATACTGCAGAAGGACAGTGATCTGGGCCAGGAGTCAAAAAGGAGTGTGCGCCAAATTGCCTTGGAAAACTTAATAGTGCCTTTGATAGCTCCAAAATTCTTCTCTGAAACAAAGGTCCTTCCTTTATTTTAAGTCAGATGTGCATTATATTATATGGTTGAGAAATGTAGACACTTGTTAAATAAACAAAATAGCATCTTTTACTAAAATCTGAGCTACCTTCCTCACAGGGGTGTTGGGAGGATGATATCAAATGCATATATATTTCAAGTGCCATACAACAATTATTTTGCCACAATTTGATGCATCCTGTCATGGTACTGAAATTTTTCCTTTTGGAGAAATACTTCAGCTACAGACCTATGACTTTTTATGTTACTAATTTTTAATATACATTTTAAAATGATTTTACTTTGGGTTCTCTTAACATTTCTTATTTACTATATTCAGTTTCTTTTATTTTACAGAGAAGAGGAGGCCCTAGTAGAACAGTTTGTCTTTGAAGCTTTGGTTGTTTATATGGAAAGTTTGGCTTTAACTCATGCAGATGAGAAATCTTTAGGTAAACTTTTTCTACTGTAAAAACCTACTGAGTATTTTCAATATAACAAACATCTTTTAGGAGAACATGTAGCCCATGAAAAATGAAACATTGTCTTAAAATTTTGATTATAAACTTAGTTTTGTTCCCCTTTAACAATGGCAAGTATAGGCCCTTTATGCTTTATGAGACATTGTTAAGAAGTTGGTTTGGACAAAATAAATCTTCACCTGGTAGTTAAGCTTCTGGAGATGTTGAGAAAAATTTTTTGGTTTTATTTTGTTTTAATGGATAAATGTAAAAAAAATTCAGTGTTTTAACTTGCTAGAGCTTTATTTATGTGCAATTTTTAAAAACCCTTATCTTCCATTTAAAAATCAATAATATGTATTGGTTTCAAAGCAGAAGAGCAGTAAGGACTAGGAAGTTGGGGTTAAGTATTTTGCCCAAGATCAATCAGCTAGGGAATGTCTGCATCCAGATTTGAACCCAGGACCTCCCATTTCTAGACCATTTCCCTTAGTTTTTCTCCATCCTTGCTTATCTTCTATAGTTTAACTTGGAAAGAATTGAAGAGGAAAATAGCTAAAATTGTTAATAACGATAATATTAAAGTATACATATAATTTTAACTTAGTTATGTCTGGCCTAATGGTATTAGAATAATATTGTGTAGGTTTTGTGATAGCTTAAAAGCCAATGACTCTCCCCTATCCCATATACTGAGTTCAGATTTGACTTCAGAGCAAGTTACTTGAGCTCTTTCTGCCTCCATTTCCTCATCCATAAAAATGGGCTAATATTAGCACCAAAGAATTATTGGGTGGCTCAAATGATATGAATCTGTAAAGGGCTTTGCAGACTTTAAAGAGTTGTTTAAATGCTAACTAATTATTATTATTTTTACATCTTAGCTCTGGTTAGGTGATATTACCTGTATTCTACTTGCTAGATAAGTAGTGTGTACCTTTGTAATTGGCCTTAATATTCACCAACAGTATGATAGACTCCTTTTTGACAGTGTTGTTTTTTGATTGATGACATATAGATTATATTTTTATTGCAAACATTTTAATTAAAGTCTGAGAAACATTAAAATATAGTGATACATAGAATGATTAACAGGGATGCACTGATATAGCAGAAGGAGTTGGATTTGTAATGTGAGCTTCAAATCCTGCCTCTGTCATCTACAACCTCTGAGTTGGGGCTAATTCACTTAACTTGTCTGGAACTCAGTTTCTTCATCTAAAATCAGGTAGTTGAGTTCTCAGGTTCCTTGAAGACCAGATTTTTGGTTCCCATAATAGAATTCGTATTGAAATTGTTTTTGTGCATATAGTCTAATTTTTTTTTCTCTTTGAGAATAGGTACAATTCAGCAATGTAGTGATGCTATTGATCACCTGACACGCATAATTGAAAAGAAGCACATCGCTTTAAATAAGCCCAAAAAACGGCGTTTACCACGGTTGGTATTATTCTTCATTTGTGCATTTAAAAAAAAAATCTTTATCTTCTGTCAGGCTCAATATTGTATATAGGTTCCAAGGCAGAAGAGTGGTAAGGGCTAGGTAATGGGGATTAAGTGACTTGCCCAGGATCACACAGTTAGGAAGTGTCTGAGGTCAGATTTGAACCTAGGACTTCCCATCTTAGGCCTGGTTTTCAATTGTCTGAGCCACCTAGCTGCCCCCTATTTGTGGCTTTTTTAAAAAAAAAGTAAAATCATCCTTTTTAAGCCAATAAGTATTAGAAAGAATTGTATAGTTTTTAGTGTGTAATACTTGGCTCTAAGTATATTTGGCCTTATTGAAGTAGAGAAAGCAATTTTTTTCATTAAATTCTTTCTCTCTTATGCCTATCCCTTATTGTGCTGAGGAACAATTATAGAATTTTATTGAATGAAATAGACCAATGATTCAATTTAGTTTAATTCGGTGAACATTTAATTTAAGTCCTACTGAGGATATAAAGATAAAAATAACAGTTCCTGCCTTCAGGTAGCTTACATTTTAATGAAAGGGGACAGCTTGTACATAAATAAATTCAAACCAAATTGACTGATTTGTCCAATAACTGGGGGAAGTCAGGAAAGGCTCTGGGTCAGAAGTATATGAGAATTTTAAGTGCTAGAAGTGAGAATGGGGCACCACTTGTCCGTAGGTGTTGGAGACAGAAATAGAATGAAGCCAAGCTTGAAGGAAAGTTTGGTGGCCAATTTGACTAGAACCCAGAATGTGTAAAGTGGAATAAAAGAGAATAATTGTAAAAAGAAACCAGACGAGTGACTTTTTACTTAATCTTTGAGACAACAGGGAGTCAGTGGAGATTTAAAACAAAACCCTCTTATCTTTTGTCTTAGAATCAGTACTTGGTACTGGATCTGAGGTAGAAGAGTGGTAAAGGTGTTTGGCCGTTGGGATAAAGTGACTTGCCCAGGGTTACATAGCTAGGAAGTGTCTTAAGGCAGATTTGAACCCAGGTTCTCCTGTCTCCAGACCTGCTGTTCTATACTTTGAGCCACTTGGCTACCCCTGCAGTGAAGATTTTTGACTAAAGATCTGCCTGAGGAAGATTGCTTTGGCAGGTGGGTGAAAGATGAATTGGGAGGAGAGAGATGGCCTAATGAGAAACCAATTAATAGTTATTGTAGTTGTTCGGATGAAAGTTCATGAGAATCTCAGCTTAGAATAATATCTGGAGAGAAGAGGACAAGAAGTCAACCAGCAAAGAAGTGTTTATTACCTGCTTATTGTATCCCTGGCCCGTTCCTAATCATTGGATTACAAAAAAATGGCAGAAACATAGTCCTTCCCCTCAGGAAGGTCATCCTCTAATGGGGTAGAAAACATACCCAAAAGTGTACCTACAAAATTCATGCAGCTGCAGTGAAAGGTAATCTCCAGGGGAAGGCACTAGACGTGGGCAAGACTAGGAAAAACAAGCTACAGAATGCTGAATTGGAGCCAGATCCAGAAGGAAATCTGGAGGAGGTGGAGGGGAGAGCATTCTAGGCTTGGGAGGCAGCCAGAGAGAAGGCCGAAAGTCAGAAGGGGCAGCGTGTGTCATTGGAGAAGGGCAGCCTCCAACACTCACTGGCTGTGTGACCTTGGACAGGGTGCTTGTTGGCCTCACTTTCCCCATTTGCCACATGGGGATAATAAAAGCCCCCATCCTGCAAGGTTGTGGGGATCAAATGAGGTAATAATCCTCAGGCTCTTAGCACAATGCCTGGCACAAAATAAGTGCTGCATCAATGTGACTGATGATGATAATATGATCTCATTTTGGGGTCTTGAAGCACATTATTGTGGGTTCTTAGAGTGAGATTAATGCCAGTAATGGCCACTAATTTGTGACTATTGTCTTGTTATTTTAGTGGATTTCTACCTGTTCAAACACTGTGTTTACTGGATCTTGTCAAGTGGCTTTTGGCACAATGTGGACGCCCTCAAACAGAATGCAGACACAAATCCATAGAACTTTTTTATAAATTTGTTCCTTTGCTACCAGGTACAATGGCCAATATTTTGTTATGACATTAATTTATGTGGATATTGAGGTTCATTAAAAAATGTTTGCTTTTCTATCAGTGGAATGATATTTAGCATATTAGTATTTAGTGTGTATGGTTTAAAGTAAATCTATTCTAGCTTTGTGACCTTGGGCAAGTCACTCAACACTCTTTTGCCTTGAATTTAACAGTATTGATTCTAAGGCTGAGGCTAAGAGTTTTCAAAAAAGTTAACCTATTGACTAAAAAGAAAAAAGAAAGGGACAAATGGGAGCTATTGTATGATGGTATAGAAGATATAATTTTGAATTTTTAAACTTTTTTATTAAATATTTCAATTATTTCATTCCACTATAATTTTCACTTTTTGTAGTTCACTTAGTTGTACTTTAAAAAACAAAACTATTTGTTCAGACAGTATTCAACATTATTTTCAGTTAATATGACATTGTAGTGGACAGTTGTTGAAATAAATATGACTGCTGTGCTGTTTCAACATTTGATATTCTTAAATGTCTAGATAGTACCACTAAAGAATCTTAAAAGTAGAAAGAAGTTAATCTGGTCCTCCAGGGAAAATACTTAGGCCACTAAATGATGATATTTAAAATGTCTTTCTAAGAAACCAATGCATTCATTCTTCATTCATTGTTAACATTGGATAACCGGAAATCTACTTTTTTTTTTTAAACCCTTACCTTCCGTCTTGTAATCAATACTGTGCATTGGCTCCAAGGCAGAAGAGTGGTAAGGGCTAGGCAATGGGGGTCAAGTGACTTGCCCAGGGTCACACAGCTGGGAAGTGTCTGAGGCCAGATTTGAACCTAGGACCTCCCGTCTCTAGGCCTGGCTCTTAATCCACTGAGCCACCCAGCTGCCCCCTGAAAGCTACAACTCTTGAATCAAATCAGTCTCCCATTTTATATGAGATGTAAAACAGATACCAAGAGTTAGTTTCATTTATGCCTGCAGTTCCTAGAGAATAGATTTAGTGCCAGAAGGGACTCAAGGGGCCCTTTTAAGTCTGACTTAATTTCATAGATGAGAGGAAACTTGAATCACAGGGACCTTCATTGATCTTCCAAGGATACAATTTGTAAGTTATAGGGGCATTATTATCACCCAAACTTCTCAGACTTAAAATAGAGGATCTTCTACACTCTGCTTCACTTCTTGCAGTGGAAGTCCGTAGAAATCTTTATCAGCAGCAACCAAAAGAGGTCACAAGGTAATAGATATTGCTGCATAAAGTAGATGACCCTTTTTTCTCTATATGGGTGATAGTACTCAGTTTCTATAGAAGGAAATTAACATTTTTTCTTTGTTGAAATGGAAGGAAAAATAGTTTTTTTGACAATGATACTTTTAATTTTACACAGGAAATTAAATACGTTTGTATGGCAGGTTTTTTTTTTAAACACAATCTTTTGGGCACATTGTTTCTTTTTTCTTCTAACCCTTCTCTTCTGTCTTAGAATCGATACTGACTATTGGTTTCAAAACAAAATAGCTGTATTGACTAGGCAATTGGGGTTAAATTTCTTGCCCAATGTCACACTGGTAGGGAGTGTCTGTGGCTTGATATGAACCTAGAACCTGCTGTCTCCAGGCCTGACTATCCACTGAACCATCTAGATGCTCTATTCAAATTGTTTCTTAAAAAAAAAAGAATTTTTGCCTCACAGAGGGAATAAATAGTAAAATTGCTTTTTAACCTGTATCAATTGTACAACACTGAGTTGTACTTGACATCAATTACATAACAAATTTGTATCTAGCTAATAGCATTTCCTTCCTGACCTGTCCATTCCCATATTTTCTCTGTGTTCATCTTTGTTCGTGTATATCTATTGTGTATATTCCATCATTTCCTGCACATGTTCAATGCCTCTCCCTTTCTGCCACTCTTCCTCTCTTTTTTTTCCCCAAGAATGTTTTCATTTTTAAAATATTTTTAGAGGCAGCTAGGTGACTGAGTAGATAGACAGCCAGGCCTGCCTGGAGATGGAAGCCTCAGATACTTCCTGGCTGTGTGACCCTGGTCAAATTACTGAGTCCCCATTGGCTAACTCTTACCACTCTTCTTTAATACACAGTATTGATTCTAAGATGGAAGGTAAAGGCTTAAAAAACATTTTTTTTTAATTGTAAGCTTCAACACCAAACTGTGTATGTGTGTATTCATGTTCAACACTCCTTTCAACAGCCCTTTCAGATAAAGATTCATCTGATGCCAGCTTCTCCCACTCCTTGCTTCATATTCTTGTATTCTTCTTACATACTCCACTTATGATTAATAGCAAGTTCCATCCCTGTTTTCCTACTTTCTAAATTTAAATATTTTCCTTCTCTTTAGTCTCCTCCCATCTTTAAAGCCCTTTACAACAGAACCAGTCCATTCCTAGATCCTTTATTTTTCTTATTAAACTTTTTGAATACCCTTTGAAGACATTAAAATTCTGAAGGGACTTTTATTTTTTTCTCCCTCTATTAGACTATTTAGCTCCTCCTCATCATATATCTCTTTCCAGCTACTCAAATAACTTTACCTTTTAGGTTTTTCTGAAATCTTTTTTTTTTTAATTTCTAAGTCCCTACATGGCTTTTGGTCTTTTCACTAGAAATCCTTGAAATTCCTTTTCCATTAGAAGTCCCCTTTTGCACAGTTATTTATTCTTGGTAGCAAGCTTCTACCTTTTACCTTTGGAATATTTTTTTCTATTAAGTTTTTTTTTTTTAATTTGTTCCACGATTCATGATTTCTTCCTCCCTGTTCCTGGAACTGATAAGCAATTCCACTGGGTTATGTGGAATTACCATTTCCATTTTTGTAAAGAGTATTTAAAACCAAAACTCCAGATCACATATCCTTATAAACAAGTGATAAATCATATGTTTAGTTCTGCATTTCTGCTCCTGCAGTTCTTTCTCTGGATGTGGATAGCATCCTTTCTCATAAGTTCCTCAAAATTGCCCGAATTATTGTATTGTTATTAGTAGCAAAGTTAGTTACATTTGATCTTCCCACAGTGTTTCAGTTTCTGAGTACAATAGTCTCCTGGTACTGCTCATTTCGCTCAGTATCAATTCATGGAGGACTTCCCAGTTCTTCTAGAAATCCAGCAATTCATCATTCCTTATAGCACAATAGTATTCCATCACCATCATATACTGCAACTTTTTCAGTACCTTTGGAATATTGTATTCCAAGATCTTTTTTGGCTTTTAGTAGAAGATATAAGATCCTTATGTTCCTTAATGTAGTTCTTCAGTATTTGAACAACTTTTTTCTGGATGCTTGCTATCTTTTTTCTTTGAAGTAGTAGCCCTAGATTTTGACTATCACTTTCCTGGGATATTTTGGTGGAATGGTTCTTTTCAGGAGATGAGTGGTAGATATTTTTGAACCTTTGTACATTTTTACCCATTGGCTCTAATAAATCGGTGATGTTACATTCAAGATCTCTAGAAATATAGTACTTTGGCCTTTTTAAAAAAGGGTTTTTTAGAAATCTAATGATTCTCAAATGATTTATCTTTCCTTGATTGGTTTCTAGGTTAGTTGTTTTTTTATATCAAATATCTTAAAATTTCTAACATTTTCCAGTAGCTAAAAAATTCTACTTTACTAAAAAGAAATTCTGACTCCTTTTTAAGATAACATATAATGACTGATAATTATTGCAAAAGAATCTTTTTTTTAGAAAGCTTTAAGTGCTCAAAAATAATGACTTTTGGTAGAATATCTCCTTAATTTTGTTGTGACTATTGTAATCTATATTCCATTCCAACATTTTTGCTCTAATTTTTTTTTTCTGTCTCATGGAGTAATTTATTTCTTTTGGAAACTATTTGTGATTTCAGAGAGTCTGTTGAGTAAGATTTGCTGCTTTCTTTTTGAGGCTTCTTGTTTTTCTAATTCTTTCTTGTCCTATTTGCCTGTTCTTTTTTTTCTTTAAAAGAAGCTTTTATTTCTTTTTGTGTATTCATAAACTATTCTTTATAGAAAAATCAACTTTTTTCCTTTGAGTCTCTGCATATAGTAGTTATGGAATTAATTTCCAATAATTTTTATACTAATATTTTTAAAAGAAAATTTACTTATTTCTCCAGTTTTATTCCCTGATTTGGGATTTTATACTAAGGTCTAGGCTTTTCTCCCTGCTCTGCCTTTCCATATTAGTGATCTTGTCCTGAGTTCCTTCGATTCTCATATAGACTTCCACCTCTATATGTTGGACCTGCCCTGATCTTTGAGACTCTCCCTGATGTTTCAGGACAGAATGTTTGGACTCTTAAACCTGTCCTTATTTGAACATTATGGCCTTTTGCCTTTTGGCACTTGAGTGGTCACTGATCTGTACCTCTCCAGGATCTTCCAGGATCCCTATTCCATGACTTTCTCACCTGGGCTTCAGACACGGAACTTTGTAGGTTACTCATGTCCCTGGTAGTCTTTGGTCATCTGGAATGCTAGCCTTGCACCAAAGGTACCGGGAGAACTTTCCTGTTGCCCTTGGGCTTCTGACTGACCACTTGTGTAGTTCCAAAGTGTAGTTTCTCCTTGGATTTCTTGATCATTACTTAGTCTGGTGAAAAGTTCAGCATTCAGCTATAGTAGGTACATGGGGTCAGGATAGACTGCCTCTTGTCATGAAATTGTCTTCAGACCTTTTCCTCTTTTTCTTCCTCCTCTGACTATATTGATTGGCCAGAATAGAGAACTGAAATATTTAAGATTTAAAAAAAAATTTTTATTGAATACATTGTTAATTTCTTGTGAATTTTAAAACTTGAATGAATAGGACATATAAAATTTATTTTAAAAACTCAAAATACTAAACTAAGAATTTTTTTATTTTATTTTTTTATCCTACGAGTCAGTAACTCTTCCAATGTCCCTCTTCCCAATCAAGAAAGTCATACATATATATGTTTGTATATGTGCAGAAGTATATTAGATATTATTCACTAGAATCAGAATGATTTGATTTTATTATACAAAGTAGAGGTCTTACTGATTTTTTTTTTTGGTTGTGTCTTTGGGATGCCACAGTATTAAAATAGCTTAAAAATTGCAATTTATTACAAAGAAATACTGACTCCCTTTGGAGATAACATAAATAATATCTCTGATAATTATTACAAAAAAATCTTTTTTTTAGAAAGCCTTTAAGTGCTTGAAAGTAATGACTTTTTTGTAGAATATCTCCTTAACTTGGTTGTGACTATTATAATGTGTGTTTTGTCTTGGTATGGTTCTAGGATTTCGTCTGTATGGGGTACTTCAACTATGGAAATTTCCTCCATTGAATAAAGTGAATTATTCAGGGTCTCATAGTTACTATACATTGGAGGTAGACTAGGAACCCAGATTGTACTATTAAATGACCACAGGGTAGTTATTAAGCATCTTCTATGTGCCAGACACTGGGGATAGAAAGGCAGAAATGAAACAGCCCTTGTATCTATGGAATTTATTTTATTAGAGAAACTATAAATAAATATAATCATATAAGTTTTATAGATATATAAAATCCAATTGGGAGGTTGAAGAAGGAAGGTGCTCACAACTGGGTGAATCAGGAAAGGGCTCATGTAAGAGAACAATTTGAGGTCAGCTTTGAAATTGCATATTTCTAGAGGCAGAGGTGAGGAGAAAATGTTTAAGAAGAGAGTGTTTTCCAGACAGCCCTTACAAAAGCACAAAGATGGTATGTGGTTGTTATTTGGCAGCCAAAAAAGTCTATGTATCCAAAGTGACAGGAAGACAGAGTTCATGAATAGAAGTAATTTGTAACAATACTGCAAAGATAAACCAGGGCAGGCTTCGAAGGGGCTTTCGGTGCCAAACAGTACAGTTTCTCTTTGATCTGAGAGCTAGCTGTTGGAGTTGATTAAGGGAATGACAATGGTGGACTTGTGTGGTCAGAGTATACTTTTGCTATCTGTATGGAGAATGGATGAGAAAGGTGAGAGAACAATTAGAAGGCTGTTGTAATACTCTCGGCTGTGCGATGGGACAGAAGGGATGGAAATGAGGAACGTGTGGAAGTAGGAAACTGTAGCGAGGGAGAGTGGGTAGCCAGAAAGGAGGTTGCGAGGAAGGGAGGAAGAGTGTGCTTTCAATAGAAATTGGGAAATTCAGAAAGGGTTGCAGGGAAAGGGAGTCCCATACTGAGTTCTGTTCTGGGCATTTTTATTTTGAGGCACCTGAAAGACCACCATGTGGAAATATTTAATCCGTGGGGATTTGAAGCTGGACCTCTGAGAGACTGAGGTGAAATAGATACAGTTTGGGGGGTTATCTGCAGAGAAATGTTAATTTAACACAGTGGAGTTGATGACGTGACCTTGTGAGAGAAGGGGAAATGGCTCAGGAGACGGTCTTAGGACTTGGGTACTTTTAGAATAATATAGAGATAATGGAGTAAGGAGTTGGAGGAGCAATCAGAAAGGGAGAAGTAGAACCAAGAAAGAAGAATATCATGAAAAGCTGAGAGAAAAGAGGATGGTCATCAGTATCAGATGCTATAGGGAGGATTCATTTTCATTCTGTTCTGACATGCTGACTTTATTCATTGGGGCAAGTGAGGTGGCACAATGGATAGAATGCTGGGCCTAGAGTCAGGAAAACCTGTTTTTAAATCTGGCCTCAGACTTTTACTAGCTGTGTGACCCTGGCCAAGTCACCTAACTCCATTTGCCACAGTTTCCTTGTCTTAAAATGAACTGGAGAAGGAAATGATTTGCAGTGTGTGTATCTTTACCAAGAAAACTCCAAATGGAGTCACAAAGAGTTGGACATGACTAATAATAGCAAAAATAGTAAGATTTTAACTGTATGGATATAGATAAATATATCCCTTGTAGTTAGGAAGACTTTGGTTGAAATATTATCTCTAATATTATTACTGGTTGTGTGATCTTGACCACATTTTAATCTTTCAGTTCCCTAAACAACACTTTAAGTAATGGAAGAGTTAACCCTCTGAATTACTAGCAGTTTCTTCAAGTTTCTTGCACCATGAAATAAGGAGTCTGGAACAATAATTAGAAAAATATATTTATATATAAAGAGAAGTGTATATATAGAAAGTTAGCTTGATTATGTAATGTATTTGTGACATTGGGCATGGAAAATACCTGAAAGATATTTGAAATATTATAAAACCTAAAATAGTCTTATTTTGATTAGTTTTATATTCCTAAAATATTGAAATTTTTATTTCTGTTCTTTGCTGCTTTTCATTCATCATAATAATTTGATTATAAAACACTATAAACTTGGTTCTATATAAAATGTTCTGATTTGGGTAATATTAAGTCTTTTTTTCCTTTTTTATCAAGGCAACAAATCTCCATCTTGTTGGTTGACTGACATTCTCAAAAAAGAAGACATTTCTTTCCTTATAAATAGATTTGAAGGAGCAGGGAATGTTAATGACCATTTGTCAGGAATCATGGCTCAACCTACACTCTTTGATTTGCAAGGACCTTTTACTTTAAGAGCTGTTGTGCAGTGGATGGATATGCTTTTAGCAGCTTTGGAGTGTTATAATACATTTATTGAAGAGAGAGCTGTCAAAGCACAAGAGATACTAGGTAGGTAAAATTTGTGCCCTGATTTTTCATTTTTAGTCTGGGAAATTTTTTATTCCATTTTAGTCCCACTGTAGACTCTTAGAAAATGGGGAAAGTGTGAACTTTGGGGCCCAAAACATTCCAGCAGAGCACTTCTTTTAAAGGCCAGTCCTGCTAGTCTGCCAGCATCAGGTAATTTGGCCATTGGATTGTATGCCTATCACAGGAGCCTAGCTAATTTTAGGATGCTCCTCATCAGAGGTTTGGATATGTGGTAGCTAATTTTTTGATCATATTAATTCATAAAAGCCAACTTCTAAGACATAAAAGATTTTGAATCTAAATTGGTGGAGGGAGTACACATACCAATGAAATCACAGATCCTTAAAGAATTGATTATTATATTATATATATAATTATATTAGTGGACAGCTGGGTGTCTCAGTGAAATAAGAGCCAGGCCTAGACATGGGAGATTCTGGGTTCAAATTTGATCTCTGATACTTTCTAGCTGTGTGACCCTGGGCAAGTCACTTAACTCCCATTGCCTAGCCCTTACCCCTCTTCTGCCTTAGAACCAATACCCAGTATTGATTCTAAGACAGAAGGTAAGGGTTAAAAAAAGAGTTGAATTATTAGATTACTAGAAATAAGGAATAATGTTTTCTTTTTTACCTTCCTGATATATTTCTAGAGTTTTAATTTATATAACATTAAAATATATATAAAGACCCTTGGGTTTTTCTTCCATTTTCTATGGCACTGTGTTTAATTAGTTTATGCCTTCAAATGCCTTAATGTCTTTTAGAAATGATAGGATTAATTTCTATAGAACTGTGGTTTACTACATGAGCCACTGTTCATTCATAGTCCATGGTCTGAAAAAATCTATGTATAAGTAGTCAAAATGTGGAATATCTTGATTTTTTTGGTGAATCAAAAAACTTGATAAATTGATGTCTAGGTGAGTCATTCCAGCTGGAAGAAAAGGGAAAAGTGATAGTTTATTTTGAGTGACTGGAAAGAAATCCACAAAGCATTATTTTAAAGTATTATGGCACTTAGGTTTTAAAAGTACTGAAACTAGAATCCACTATCTCCTTTATCTCTGGAATGAGGTGGTTTTCTCATAGGCATGGTGCAATAGAAGACAATAGTAACTGAATGAGTTTATAGCCCAAAAGTCTTTTTTTTTCCCCTTCCATTTCCTCCCACACAACCTATTTTGACCCCCTTTTCTAATCTTCTTTTTCTGTTCATATAATAGGGATATGTGGCTGAGAAAGAAGTAGACTAAAGGGAACTTTTAAAAAAATCTGACTTGTGCTCTTCAGGGTCTTTTATTCCTAATAATCCAGAGATCAAAATGTAAAAGAATTGTTGTCTCAGTGAGATTTAAATGATACCTCAGTTGAAAGATTTTAATTTCATATAGCCAGATGGTTTTATGATTATAAAATTAAGTATTATTAGGCTCTTGAGGCATTTTGCATTTAAAAGTCCTCAATTACTTCTTAATATACCTTTCTCTTAACAGCATATTGTGTTGTCTCTGAACTGGCCAGAGATATTTTGCATTTTCACTTTTTATTTTTATTTTATTTTATTTTTTAAAACCCTTACCTTCTGTCTTGGAGTCAATACTGTGTATTGGCTCCAAGGCAGAAAAGTGGTAAGGGCTAGGCAAATGGGGGTCAAGTGACTTGCCTAGGGTCACACAGCTAAGAAGTGTCTGAGGCCAGATTTGAACCCAGGACTTCCTCTCTCTAGGCCTGATTCTCAATCCACTGACCCCCCCCCCCCATTTTCACTTTTTAAAAGAAATTTAATAGTCTGAAGTCTAAAGCTAGAAAATGCTTTATAAGATTTCATTTTTATGTTATTTTTAATTATATATTTTAGTCTCTTAGCTTATTATCATAATTTACATTTTTATTTTAGAATCAGAAATTGAATAATGTTTGGAGGAAAAGATAAGATTATATGTTCCAGCTTTTATTGTGCCATTATAGAAGCAGAAATTTTGATCAAAATCAATCTCAGTCATCTGGTTCTACTATGCTCCCTAAAGAAATCTTCACTATAACATATTCAATGTGTGATCACCTGTCTTTTGCTTGCAGAATGAGGGGAAACCTGATGCAGCCCATTTCAATGATTGCCCTAGTTGTTAAGAAATTTTTTCTGATATTCAGCCTGAATTGTTCTCTTTGGAACTTTTTTACTTTGCTCTTGTCTACCTTCTCCGAGGCCAATTAAAACAAGACTGGTCACATTTCCATATGACAGCCTTTCATGTCATTGAAGATTGCTGACATGTCCCACTCTCTTTTACCCCACTTCTTATTCTCTGCACTAAGCTAAACATCCCTAGTTCCTTCAGCTGATATTTATGTGACATGAATTCAAAACTCTTTTATCATCTTGATTATCCTTTGGATGTTCACCAACTCATAAACATCTTTCTTAAATTGTGACAGTTTTTAAAATGTAGTACATGTTTTATTGAATCTTTCTATGAAGGTTCTTCGGTTTAGAAAAAAAATTGGTACTTGTTTTGAGCTAGAGAATTTTGAAATAATTGTAAAACTTATGCAATTATTCTAGGTACAAAAGCAAAATCTTCATTTTTAAAAGCCGTGGGCTTTTTCTTAGAAAACATTGCTCTTCATGATATTAGAGCAGCAGAAAAATGCTTTGGCACAGGTGTGAAAGGTAACATGTTCAGCCCACAAGAAAGAGAAGAATATAATTACAGCAAGTGTACAATTGTGGTCAGAATTATGGAATTTTCATCAATGCTTCTAAATACTTGTCAAGATGTCTGGAAGGTAGGAACATCACATAGCAATCTTTTTAAATAGATGACTTTTATTATACTAATTTTTTTAAATTTAATTTTATTTAATATACTTGTGGTATAGCATTTTCCAATATTAGAATTCTTTAAAAACATTGCTTAGACAAAAGTTTAAGTAATTAGCCAAATAATAATAAAAGTTATAGGGTATTATAGGAGGCTAGAATCAAGCTGCGAGGAGTTGCTCAGATATCTTCTCATCCTATGATTTTGATTATTGTTAATTTAGTAAAGATTAGAAGCACACAAACTATAAATTAGTGAGACATTTAAAAGAAATACTAGTATTTATACATTCAAAAGGATTATCATCCAAATCACTCAACTTGGGAGGCCATATATCTATTATAGTAGTGCTGCTATTGCCTAGACCGTTTTTAGATCTAATCTTTTAGAATTGCCTTCTGGGCTCTGAGAAAAAAGCCAAGATAGTTGAAAGAGGCCCAGCTGTTCTAATAGATCAAACTTAATTGCATTACTTAATGATTGATATGGATGTAATAGGTAAACATAATTGTAACAATTTTAATACTTTGGCTTTGTTTTTATTCACTAAGTAGCCTTAAAGTTATATTTCCAGATTACCTATTAAATATAGGTTTTTATTTAGTATGTTTTGTGTTATCCTTTAGCAACTAATTATGTTTGAAAGGAAAAATAAAATGAAATATGCATATTATATAAATTTCCTTGAGTAAGAAGAAACATAATGACTCATTTGATTCTCATCATTCCATCCTTTGTTATATTTTATGATCCTGTGATCTTAGAAAGAAAGGCCCTTTAGCCCAGTTTTTCAAATAGGAAATTAATTAGGTTATGGTGTTATAGAAGGATTATAATTGTTATCTAAAACAACTTATTTAATTTGAATCATTTTTACAGCTCCTTGAGAAGGATTTACTTAACACTTACTTTATGGACCTCCTGGTCAAAACATTGTGTGACCCATCAAGTATTGGTTTTAACATAGCTGATGTGCAGGTAATGAATAATCTTCCCAGTGTCTGTGTGAAGCTCATGAAAGCCTTAAAGAAATCTCCATATAAGGAATCTTTAGAAATCAACATAAAGAAAAGAATAACACCACAAAGGTAGGCATTTAAAATAAAAATTACAACTTATTAATACTAACTTGAAGTAAAAGCTATTTACTTTTTAATGCTGTCCAGAGTTAGGAGTGGCATTTTCTATGTTTCTTATGTCTCAGATGAGTTACTTGAACCTTCTTTAGGCTGGATGCTTCACTAGGACGTTCAGCTAAACAGGTTCAAAACCAAATTCATTGTTCTACTTAAACATGCTCTACTTTCTGACTTTTCTATTCATGATACATTTTGGCTCAAGACTTCTGTATCTTAGACTCTTCTATCTGTCTTTTGTTTCATAGCTAATGAAAAGGTAAATCTTATTAATTCTACCTCTGATTAAACTATTTTGATATTGACCCCATTCTTTCCATTTCCCTGTTAATTTGGTCTTCTATTACCCTTCCCTTTACCTTACTAGTCTTTAAACTTTTTTTTACCATCAGTAAGAAGTTTTGAGACACATCCTCAATGTGTATATTTACTTATCTAGAATAATTATGTATATTGTGGAGCTTACACAAAAAATAGGAGCTTAAGAAGATAGAATAAAAATGAAATATTTACTCCTTAGAGCCAACAGAGAGCCATTGGCATTTATTGCATAAAGGAGAGACATGTTTAGGCCTCTACGCTATTAAATTATGTTGGTAGTTGTGTAGAGAGGGGAGAGACTTTGAGGCAAGAGTATCCATTAGTAGCCTGTTATAATTACAAGCTAGGGGATGATGAGGGCCGTATGTAGGGTCATGGTTGTAGAGTAAAAAGTGAAGGAGACATAAAAATAATGTTGTAAAGATAGAAATGTATGAGGAGGGGGCAGCTGGGTAGTGTGGAAGAGGCATGAAGAGAGAGAGGACTTACAAGATAAGACAAGCATGCAAGAAACAAAGCTGGGGACCTGATCTGCAAACCAAGGGGAAGATTCCAAATGGAATTTTCCCAGGAGAGGCAGTTGGGAGCCTGGCCAGAGGAGAGAAACTGAGACTTTGGCTCTGGGTTTACTGACCAAGGGAGAAACCTCTTCTCTGGGTTCCTGACAAAAAGAGACTGGCTTTTCCTGACCTAGGCAGAGAGAGAGACCTTTGTGGCTTTTGACAGAGTCTGAACTTGAATTACTCAAGCAGAGATTATTTGACTAAAGAAAGAAGAAAAATACTTGTCCTCCAAACTCTCTGATTGACCCTGAGTCACAGCTGTGGCTGGACTGACATTTCCCACACAATCCTAATTCTCCTTGCAGATTAGGGACACCCCTATCCCACTCACCTTCAATTTCTATCCTATCCTATCCTATCTTTCCCAATAAACCTCCTTTCCTGAGAAAAAGAACAAGAGTATCATCTCTAAACCTCACAGTTCACCTTTGAGTTACATAGAAAGGTGACTGACTAAGACCAGGGGAGGGGAAAGGGTGGCAGGAGGGCTTCAGATGGAAGGCTGGGAGGTGAAGGGTGGCATTGAGGGAGGAAGAGGTTAGGAAATATCTTGATTTACTAGCCATTAGTGATCAATAGGCAGCTCCAGAGCAACCCCTCTAGCAGCATCTCTCTATCTCTCTCTCCATCTTTCAAAGAACTTCTGTATCCATCATAACAAATAGGCATCCCTCAGGTTTCTCCTAGCAGCTCTCTAGTCTGCCAGAGTACATTCCAGTTATTACAACTGGAAATAGTCACACAGATTATCCATTTTATTACAGTAGCTCAGTGGATTGAGAGCTAGGCCTAGAGATGGGAGGTCCTAGGTTCAAGTCTGACCTCAGACACTTCCCAGATGTATGACCCTGTCACTTAACCCCCATTCCAGCCTTACCACTCTTCTGCTTGGAACCAATATTGGTTCCAAGACAGAAGGTAAGGGTTTTAAAAAAAAAAGAAAGGAAGAAATGTATGATGAGATTTGGCAACTGATTGGATGTGTGATGTGGAGACTGAGATATTGAAGACAGCATTGCAGTTGAGAACTTGGGTTATTGGGAAGAGATTGGTGCCCTCCATAGTAGTATGGAAGTTTGGAGGAGGAGTAGGAATGAGTGAGGATAATAGAATGAGTTCTGTCATGTAGATTACAATGTAGCCTTTTTAACGCATTCCATCCCTCCCAGAACAAAAACTGGGAAGATGGGACTCTTACTCATGTATCAGTTATAAGAGTGGTTGGCATAAACTGTTACAGATAAAAGAGTGGTTGCCATAAACTGTGACCGCGGAAATATGGTTTCAAGACAGTGTCTTGAGTTAAATCAAATATAAAGTGGTCGCCAGGGGAAAATTCCCAAATATGAAATATACCCAAGTCAGCTGGATTTTAAGGAGATTTTAATTAATACAAATAAGGAATTAATGAGAGAGAGAGAGAGAGAAAGAGGAAACAATGAGAAAAGGGCTAGGCCAGCCTAGGCCCAAGCTTTAAGAGAGACATCAGTCAGTCTTGATTTATCAACTCACCACAAGATCCTTCTAAGCAAAACTCTAGTGTTCATAGAAACTCAGCTATTCCAACTAGTCCGAGCTCCAATTCAGCTTTGGCAAACTTTATTTTCAGAGGCCTTTTCTGACCTCCTTTTAAAGAGAATTTTCTCCTATGTCACCTCCCCTAAGTTCTCACATCTACCAATCATGGTAGATGTTTTCCAAAGGACAGACCATTCTTAATTCACACCTGAGTAGACTAAACTTTTGAGTAATTCACACCTGAGTGGACTAAACTTTTGAGTAAGTTCACACCTCTTTGCCCCTTACAAGTTTGCAAGTTGCCCAACCTTCATAGGTACTTAGCACCTTCCTAAAAATAGACTTAGCTTAAGGCTTTTGCTTCACTATAAGTATGAGTTAAGTACTTTTTCATTGTTCAGTAAAGAGTTTACAACTTTATCTTCCCCTAAAGTATGCTTGAGTATGAGTGGAGTAGAGTTCTCACATTCCTGATCAAGTACCTTCATTTTTTAAAATGGGGAATGGTCTTAACCAAATCTTTTGAAGTAGGGTCTGAGAATTTTTAAGATTCACACTCAGCAGTCCTGACCTCTGCAGGGTACATACAACAGCCAGCAGCTGATTGATGGGCAGAGGGAATAGATGTGCTGCAGAGTCTTCCCAGCATCCCCTCTGCTGCTAGTGCTACGGGCAATAGGGGCAATGGTTGGATTATAAGTATCTTTAAAGAATTTTGTCTAGTTTAGAAAGGTAGCAGTTGGGAGATTACACAGGATAGGAATGGGATAGATTAGAGAGAGCCTGGACACTAAGGTTTGATTTTGTTGGAGACAAGCCCTGCAATAGCTATTGTGAAGAAGCTAGATTTCCTCCATTTCTGCAGCCTCCAACTGGCTGGTCATGTAGCCCTTGAGGTGTGGTCTCTCCCTCTTCTTTGGAAGACACTGGTTTAAACTATTGCAGTGTAGAGTCTCTCTCTCTCTACTTGTTCTTATTCCCAGTTGAGCATATATGCTGCTGTTAGTTCATCAGGGCTTTGACTGTCCTAAGCTGTATGATTCCTATTTTGGAGAAGTTTGAACTGTCATGAGGACTGGAGAAAATATCTAGTCCTCTGCCTAAATTCTTTGTATCTTTTATAATATTTTTGTATGTCTAATGACTCCTGTTAGATTATTAAACTTTTGAAGTAAGTCTTGAGACATAGACATAATAGATATCCAATCTGTTGAATTAATGAAGTTATCTAATGAAGTTTGTTAATGAGTTAAGAGCCCAAATTGAAAGCCTAGACCCTCTGTTGGAGAAGCCATGGTATGCGTGCACAGCTAACCTTGGGGACCTCCTCTGTTCCCCCTCTTCCCGGAGCCTGAGGACATTTTTTTGCATGCCCCACCCTTCTGTCTAGCTGCCCAGAGGGAGCACTTTCTCCCTCAGCTCTCTCCTGTCCTGCTGGGATCACAGACAGCTTTTGCCCTCTGGGCACTCAAACTGGGAAAAGGTTTGCCAACCCTGGCCCAGATCTAATCATAGATAAGAAGTGTATATAAGATACATATCAAAACACAAGCAGCAGCTATATAGCCACATGCCTGGAAGTAGCTGCACTTTCCCAAGCTCTTCTCTCAGAAGCTTTGGGATCATGCTGTACCAACCATGGATCAGATCGCAGGACTGGCAGAAAGGTGTGCCAGGTAACCAGCAATTCCGCTTACAAATGAATCCAGAGAGCACAAATTTAGGGATAGAATTTATTGAAGTCAAAAACTAATTTTGTTTTGTTTTCTTTTTCTTACTTGGCCAGCATTGAAGTCATTTGTGATGTTGATTTGTACAATCCAGATGCTAGATTTGATAGAGCTAATCTGGCTTCTATCCTGTCAGCATGTAAACAGCTTCATAAAGCAGGACTTTTGCATTCCACAGTACACTCTCAGGTAAACATTGTCATGGTTTTATGTATTTCATGATTTTATGTATCTTTTCATTTTATTATATTGCATTCTTTCATTTATTTATACCATTTGTCAGTAATCTTTAATGTATAAAGAACTTTTTACTTCAAATCACAAAAATATTTAAGGTATTATCAATTTATCTTGTTAGGGACACAGGCATACAGTGACTTGCTGAGGATCCTACAACCAGGAAGTGCCTAGGACCTCCTGTCTTTAGGCCTGGCTCTCAATCCACTGAGCCACATAGCAACCCCTCCCTCTGGATTTCCAATTTTTTACCAAAACAAAAATGTATTGACTATATTTTTGTACACATGAGACCATTCTCAATTTTTTTTTAATCTCTGAGGTATACATCTAGTGATTGTATCTATGGTCAAATGATATTTGAATAGTTTATTGACTTTTTTTCAAATTGATTTCTAGAACAGTTTGATCAATTCACAACTCCACCAACTAATGTGTGCCTCCCTTCTCCCAAAGCTCTCCCAGCAGTTACCATTTTCCTTTTTTTCATCTTTGCCCGTCTAATTTGTATAAGGTAGAACCTCAATATGTTTAATTTTCCTTGCTCTTAGTATTTTTGATAGCTTAGATTTCTTCTCTTGAGAACTGTCTCATCTCTTGACAAATTATATATTGGAACTTTCAAAACAAAGAACTTTTATAGAAAAAAGTTTATTTCTATAATAAGTTTTAATACTTTATTATTGAATATCTGTTTATTTTAGGTTACAGATCTACCCCATCCAATTGGTTCTAAGCTCCTGTCTGTTGTTTATAAAGGCATTGCACCTGGAGATGAGAGGACTGCTCTTCCCTCACTAGAAATCAGTAGTAAGCGATTGGCGAGTGGACTTCTGGAGCTGGCCTTTGCTTTTGGAGGATTGGTAGGAAAAAAAATTTGTGATTAGTTGTGTACCAGTTACAGAAATAGGGAATCACTCCCATTCCATTTGTTTCTAAAAATAGAATTTAGCACTTGAGTAATTTTCTCTCTCTCACGCTTTCTATTTCTCTCCATATATATGAATATATGAGATATATATGTACATATATATACATACATATAGCATGTATGCATATGGATCTAATATTAATGGAGAGAAACAGAAACTGGAAGGGGCCGTGATTAGAGAAAAGCATCCTGGGTGCAGAAGAGAAGCAATGGAAAGGGATGGGAGGGGGAGATGTGGCATCATGGTTGAGGAGCAGCAGGCTGGCCAGCCTGTGTGGCTGAATATTAAATCCATAGAGGGGAAGAGGAATTTAGAAGGCAGGAAGGGCAAGGCTGTGGGACCGCGATGCCAAAGGACAGAGACAGGGAGAGTGAGAGGGAGGGAGAGGATAGACAGAATGTTCTTGGTCATTTGAATGTTCTCTTCTATTAGAACATGTCATCTTCTTAAGGGAAGTAACTTTGTTTTTGCCCTTATTTGTATCCTGAGCATTTAGAACAGTGACTGGCACATTAATAGCTCTTAATAATATCTAATACATAATTATAAATGGCTCTTAGTAAATAAAGTTTGCTAATTGACAGTATACTTCATAGTTTTAAGCATATATAAAATGCACTATTTTCTTTAAAAAAATTAAATTCATAACTTCTGATAACTTACTCAATACTAAATATTGGTTCAAAGGTGGCAGAAGAGCAATAAGAGCTAGGCACAATGGGGGGTTAAGTGATTTGCCCAGGGTCTCACAGCTAGAGGAAGTATCTGAGGTCAGATATAAACCCAGGACCTCCAGTCTCTAGGCCTGGCTCTCTATCTACTGAGTCACCTTACTGCTCTAGAAAGCACTTTTCAGAAAGAGTTGAGAAAAGAAAAAAAAAAGATAATCCACAAACTTATTGAATATAGTACTTTTTATATAGAATTTGAGAATGATTGTTTTCATTTATTAATAGTTCTTTCATTTGATAGTATTTGAAAATTGTTTTAAAATTTTCTATGTGGAAGCACTTTTGGGGGGAAATTTTTGTTTAATTAATTTAGAATATTTTTCCATGGTTACAAAATTTACGTTCTTTCCCTGCCCTCCTCCAATCCCCCTCCCATAGTTGATGCACAATTCCTCTGGGTTTTATATGTTTTTACATGTGTCCTTGATCAAGACCCATTTCTATACCATTAATATTTGCACTAGGGTGATCATTTAGAGTCTGTATCCCCAATCATATCCCCATCGAACCTTGTGATCAAGCAATTGTTTTTCTTCTGTAGTTCTATTCCCACAGTTCTTTCTCTGGATGTGGATAGTGTTCTTTCTCATATGTCCCTCAGAATTGTCCTGGATCAGTGCATTGCCGCTAGTAGAGAAGTCCATTACATTCGATTATACCACAGTGCATAGTCTCTGGGAAACACTTTTTTTAAGTGGAAAGAAAAGAGAAAAATATAATTTAGTGTCTTTTAGTGTACAAATACTAATCTGTAGAATATAGAAAATTTTAGTAGTAGCATTCCCTCCAAACAAATGTGTAAATAACCTTTTAACCTTGCTGGTTTTACATAATGTAGCAAAAAAGAGCACTGAACTTGGAGTCAGAAGTTCTGGGTTTTAATTCTGGTTTATTCTGGCTCTTTTGAGTAAGTGGATGACCTTGGGCAAATCACTTTCCCTTTCTGAGTCTCATTTTCTTTCATCTGTAAAATTGGAATAATTTTCTATATTCTAGGGAAATTGTGAGTTTTAAAAATTTTTTAAGAGATCAATATGAGCTCTTAATGTAAAGGAGATTTTACCATATAACATAAAATATTGGATTAATAGAAATAACAATATGGTTTACATAGTTAGGAAAATGTTACTGCATATGAAATATGGTTTAATAATCTGGTACTTGATTACTTCAAATGACCTGTGATTTCAGTAATCCATTTACTTCCACCTATAAACAATGCAATGTCTTCACATCTTGCTAGGTGAGGTAAATTAAAAATATTACTTTACAATAAAAATGCATGCATTCTTTCAGCTTTAAGGTCACAAAATGCAAAAGAATAATGTTCCAACTAACTTCTAACTAAATAATTTCATTTAGTGGTTTTTCCTCTTGGTCTTAAATCTTTGGAGCAGTGAGATAAAACTCTTCTTATTTGTAATCTCTTTAAGAATTAAAAAAGGGGGGAGCTGGGTAGCTCAGTGGACTGAGAGCCAGGCCTAGAGATGGGAGGTCCTAGGTTCAAATGTGGCCTCAGACACTTCTTAGCCATGTGACCCTGGACAAGTCACTTGCCTAGCCCTTACCACTCTTCTACCTTGGAACCAATACACAGTATTGATTCTAAGACAGAAGGTGAGAGTTTTTAAATGAAAAAAAAAAGAATTAAAAAAAATGCTACTACTTGTGTTCATTTTGTTGACCAGTGTCCCTTTGAAATCAAGTAAAGAGAACAGGACTAAACTTGGCAGCAAGTACTTTCCTATGAATAATCACTTTGATTTACAGCCTATCAGAATGTCATTTGTTCTGCATATAGTTGGCACTTGATTTATATTATTTAAATTGAATGTTTATTGACCTCTATTTTAAAAATCAATTGGCAAACATTTAAGTGCTTTTTCTATTTTAGGTGTTGTGGCACTTGCTAATGAGTAGCAAAAGTAGTCTTTACAGGCTAGGAGGGTATACCTCAGAGGATAGAAGGAGGGCTCAGAGGTTTAGTGGGGGTGTAGTTGTTGGATGATTTAGGATTATGTGGGAATTTAAACCTCTTTCCAAATATACTTTGCAAAATAGAAAAGAAATGGTGTTCTTTGAGGTTTATTTCTAAAGGTTAGAAATGTGGCTATTCTTTTCTTTGGACAAAATGAGCCCATGTTCACATTAGGACTTATATGTGATATTTAAGGTGATTTTGAGTTAAAAATTTTTATAATTCTGTGTATCAAATCAGATTCTTTCATTGAGGTTGGAGTTTGGATTCCATTTGTCCTCAGTATATTTGTTGTAAATGAAAGTCTATCAGTGGTTCTTTCATTTTTATCTAGAATATTTTGCCAGACAGATGATACAATATAAATATTTTCAAAAGAAAATCGTCTAGAATTATCTTATATCCAATGTTTAATTTTTTAGTACTAACTGAGTTTTCTGATATTTTTCCTAAATGTATTTTAAGATGAGGATAAGTATCAACTTTTCTTTTCACAGTGTGAAGAGCTAGTGAATCTTCTCTTGAATACAGTGGTGCTCTCTGTGCCACTCTCAGGAACATCCCAGAAGAATCTAATCAGCTTCTCCCATGGAGAATATTTCTATAGCCTGTTCTCAGAAGTCATCAACATTGAGCTACTGAAAAATCTTGATACTGCTATATTAGAACTTATGAAATCATCTGTGGATAATGCCAAAATGGTATTGAACATTTCATTTGAATAATAATATAATAATATCTAGAAATTGTCACAAACTACTCGAATTATCTTGTCATTTCAAAGAAAACCATTGGTGAATTTCAAAACCTTTTTTTGGATACTTTCTAGGTCTCATCCACTGTTGAAATTTTGAGTTTCTTTGATGTTCAATTCTTCATGTTGCTTCATTTTCTAGAATATTTTATTTATTCTAGGTTTTTAGTATCTATAAAATCTGTATTGCCCTGAGCAGGCTAGGGCAAGATTAATTTAAGAAATGAAAATGTACACTATTTCTATTGGTGTATTTACCTTACCTATTCTATTAAAGTAGAATAGATGATTTCTTCAAATTTGTATATTCTTTTCTAAGATTAGCAATAGTTCTACCTGGTAGTGTCTACTGTAGAGAATTGTTTTGTGGCTATGTCATTAATTATAACTTCTTTATTAATTCAGAATATATTTAACTAGGTAAGTAGTCATGGCATGAAAAATATATATTTTTTTGGCCCCATTTGCAAAACTAAGCAATTTGTTACAATTTTTGCCAATCTCAAGATGCAAGAATATTCCTTTAAAATGATGCTGTATTTAAAAATATCACTCAATGATTGTAAAAAAAGTTTTCCTTTTAGGTGGGTGCCATTTTGAATGGTATGTTAGATCAGAGCTTCCGAGATCGAGCTGTACGGAAGCAACAAGGAATAAAATTAGTGTCGACAATTCTTCAAAACTGGAAGAAACTTGATTCATGGTGGGCCAAAGATTCTGCTCCAGAAAGCAAAATGGCAGTTTTGACTCTGATGGCTAAAATTCTCCAGGTATTTTGCAATTGTTTAAAATTACTATTGTATTTATAGCTTTCTCCATAATATATATTAATCAATTTCTTTCTGAAATTTCTTAAAAAACTGGTGCTGTGAAGAAAGGTTATGATTAATAGCATTGAAAAATTTGGATTTGTTAATAAAAATATTTGCTATTTTCATTCTTTGTAGGATAATCTTAATCTTGTATTTGTGGAGTGAGTTGTACTTTTGAGAGGGCTTTTTATATGTTTTGAATTTTTAATTATTTTAGAAAAAAATAATTAAAGCCTAAAGAATTATATTCCATTTGTGAAATTTAAAATATTGGAAAAATAGAAAGAAAATAATAGTCCTTTGGGACAGTACAAAAACTGTCAAATTATTATTGTTGATTTTTACTCCCTTCAGATAGATTCATCTGTATCTTTTAATATGAATCACGGAGCTTTCTTGGAGGTCTTCACTACATATACCAGTTTATTAGTTGATCCCAAGTTAGGTTTGAATTTAAAGGTAAGTTGAGTTTTGAATTCTTATAGAATGATGTAATAGAAGAAGAAAAATCCTTATGGCCTTAGAGAACTTTGGAAATTATTCAAGAAATCCACTTTTCCTCTTCTGTACTTGAGTGCCTTTCAACCACAATGAGGGGAGAGAATGGGTGTACTGTGCCAGTTGGGCACCGCTGGAGTCCTGAACCAGCTCTAGAGGTGTAGGCTTGATTCCTTCCTTATTGTCACGGAGCTATACAGATTAATATAAAGTCTGTATGAATTAACATAAAACATCCTGTGAGTTTGTAATGTTATTATACAAAATTTATACATATGTACAAGTTTACTAAGATTCTAGTTAATGGATGACCTTAAAAGAAGGTCAGCTGAGATTGAGGCTTTGATTCAGTTTTGACCCTTACAATAAGAGTTAAGCATTATACTGAGATAATTTGTTTCACTTGAGCTATCATTTTAATTACCTTTAGTAAATGATCATTTTAATTCACCAGTATAAATTATTGGCTGCTATTAGTACAATCTTATATGTCTATATTCCTGATGTTTCCTTGACAGAGTCAGTCTTTGATTATTCTTCCATTCTTTACTAATCTTACTGGGGAAAGACTTGCAGACCTTAAGCTTGCTCTTGAAAAGCTTGTGGCTTCTAATTTTCCTTTGACATCTCATGAGTTTGTCCAGGGAACTTTGAAGTACAACAACTATGTGGACTGCATAAAAAAGGTTAGTAATTTACGGAATTGTATAACTCTGAATTATTGGTTGTTAACCATTTATTTTCAAAAATAAAAATGAGATGATTAATGCAAATTTCACAAAATAGAAAAAACATTTTACTATGAGTAGAAAAATAATATTGAATCCTAAAAATTTGGAGTAATTCTGGAACAAGTGTCAATATTTCAGTATAGTTTTTCCATTTTCATTTATAATAATGGAAAGTTTTTCTGATGAGGTTATTATTTCTAAGCTATTCAAAGAACTTATTAAAATTTATAAGAATAAGAACTATTCCCCTCTTGATAAGTGGTCAAAGGATATGAATAGGCAGTTTTCTAAGGTAGAAATCCAAGTATTCTATAGCCATATGAAAAATGTTTAGTTCTCTAGTAATTAAAGACAAATTAAAACAACCCTGAGAAACTTTACACTCATCAGATTGGCAAAGTTTGCTAAAAAGGAAAATGATAGATTTTGGAGGCATTGTGGGATATTAGGTACAATAATGCACTTATTGGTGGAGGTAAACAATGTGAAACTACATATCAAAGTCAGTGAACTGTGTCTGTCCTTTGACACAGCAAAACATTTTTAGGCAAATGCCCCATGGAGATCAAAAGAAAGAGGAAAAGAACTTATATGTTTAAAATATTTATAGCAGATGACAAAAACCTCCCAGAAACTAAGGGGGTTCTGATCATTTTGGGATGGTATGAATAGATTATTATAAAATTTAAGCTTAATAATAATAACTCCAATTATTATTTTTCATAAAGTTGATTAATAATCACTTGAAGTAGAAAAACTAAAAAAAAGACCAAAGTATAAAACCTAATCTAACCTAACTGACCACCTCTGCCAAGCTCCCCAGCCACGTTCTGGGAAACAGAGAGAGTGGGCATGTCTCGCCCCTCACCTTTATCCTTTTTCTTGAACCTGAACCTGTAACCTTCAGTTCTGGGTCTTGTTCTTAGGGCTTTTCACTTGTGACCTCTGTTTGGCGCCTGCACGTGACATCTAGCCACGTCGAGAGGAGGGGATGATCTGGGGGGAAAGAAGCAGAGTTTGTCTATACATTATGGTATATATGAATGTAATGATATAAAGTTATGCTGTAACAAATGGTGAAGTCGTGGTTTAAGAGTAACTTGGGAAGATTTGTATGAAATGATGTAAAGTGAAGTAAACAGGACTAGGAAAACAATTTATGTATTAGCTACAATTTTGTAAAAACAAACAACTTGAGAGATTAAGAAATATAAGTCAAAGAGCAACCATAAGAGAGAAAATAGATTTTTGTTCTAAAGAATTCTTGAGTTTCCAGTCTTTTCTCTGAGGCATATTGACTTTATATTGATAAAAAATTAAGTTATTATTTACTTATTCTGAGTCTGGACACCCTTCCCCAGACAATTCTCTAAAACTGTTCAACATTAGTGGAATAGTTTGTTCACTGGGTGTTCCTCACATGGATGTATAGACACAGATCTCTCTCTGCCTCCCATCAATAAAATATATTTATGTTATTATACTTATCCATTTTTATATATCTATATACATGTATGTTTGCACATATATACATATACCTACATGTTTTTTCTAGATCACTGTAAAGTAATTTTCTAATCTTTATATTCTTTTGTTTTTAGACCCTTCACAAATATTGTTTTATACTATATGTGAATAAAGTGCTTTTTGGAATATTATCATGTTGGTTTATTGCATATACAAATTGTGTGTGATAAAGATCAGTTTTTACTCTTTCTCTCTCCATTTTCTTGGATATTGTGCCTTTCTAATAAGAGGTAGTTCTAATTAGGGAATATATGGTCTGGAATGTATGGGAAATATGAAAACAAAATCCTAAAACAAATATTTTTTGATTATCCTGTACATATCAAAAAGAAGCAGTAATATTATGACCAGAATTAATTTTCTCAGTTTCTAGATGCATTGGAATTATCCCAGAGCCCTATGTTATTACAATTCATGACAGAAATTCTTTGTCGGGACCAGAGACATGTAATAGAAGAATTGTTTCAAACTACTTTCCAAAGGATTTCTGGAAGGTAAATAATTTTTACAATTAATGAGATGCCTGTAGATACTTTAGAGTTTATAAAATTACATATTTTATCAATTTTTATTCTTAAAATGGCCCCATGAGATGGGATAATATAAATATTATTTCATTTTGCAGATGAGAAAGATCACAAAGATAAAAATGACTTACCCCAAGGTCACATAGCTAGCAAGCAACTGAACTGTATTTCAGACCCAGGTTTTTTGACTCTCGATTCAAATTTCTTTTCAGAACATTACTTTTGTATCCTCAGTAATGTAAAAGTAATAATGAACCACCCTTTCCATTGGACTATTGTGAGGTTCAAAAAAGATGTCTATAAAAACATTTTCTAATTATTAAGATTTGTTATTTAAATTTGAATGATTGCGATGATGATGATTGCAGGATCTGTAATTTAATCATCATGGATAATTCTACTAATGCAGTGATGCACCTATATAACTTAGTAGATTATTTATATTACTTAGTACATTTCATGGTCAGAAAATCATTTTATAACTCCACTGATAAAGAATTTCACTGACCTTAATGAGGCTTGTTTTTGGATAATAGACATGAGGTTTACCCCTAGAATTGGCAGTTGAAGCCTTTTTAGATTTCATTATAATTAAAAAAATATTTGAGAGACTAGTTCTTAGGTAAGCATATTGATTTTTTATTGATTAGGCTAGCATTTAACCAATAAATTAATAGGTCAGTGATCCTCTCAATGATCAAAGACCAGGAAGTTCATTTATGCAGGTCTGTGTACAGTTTGGGAGCTCATTATTTAGTCCCTCCCTTGGCATCTCAAGACAGCTCTGATTGGTGAATAGTTAATAAGGAGGTGGGCTTAGAGGTCTCAACTGGTCCCTCATTACTTCATCCCACTTTTAAATGGGTCAAAATTCAGTCTGGCCAATCAGTACCTTTAATCCTTTGGGATATAAACACATGGAGGTGCCTTTTACTGTCTGGGCACATGGAATGCACAAGTTGAACACTGATTAATGTAATGTTATAATGGTGAATCAAACACTAGCTTTGCAAATATCACAATCTTATTTGCAGTTGGGCAGCAAATTGGTTCAGTGGGTAGAGAGCCAGACCTGGAGACGGGAGGTCATGAGTTCAGATGTAATCACAGACTTCCTAGCTATGTGACCCTGGACAAGTCACTTAATCCCCATTGCCTAGCCCATGCCACTCTTCTGCCTTGGAAGCAATAAACAATAGTAATTCTAAGATGGTTTGAAAAAATCTCATTTCTGGATGGACAGATTATTTCTCTCAATGTTGTTTCCTCAATTTCTTCCATTTTAGGAAGGAAGAAAGATTATATGGTGGTGAGAAGAGGGAAAGGGACAACTGAGATTCTTTTAGGAGCTGGGAGATAACAGTTCTGTTTCCATTCCATTTGTTATGTATTAAATGGCTTTACCATTTGGATTTTGGTCAGTTTTGTACCAAAAGTTTAAAGTTGATTTTGTAGTTAATAATAGGAAAAACTCAAAATTCTCATTGTTCTCAGGAGTAGCTGCACCACACAAGTAGCCCTGCTAGATACCGTGCACAGAATGTTCCAGAAAGATGATCTATCAAACATTACCCGCCAGGCATTTGTGGATCGTTGTCTCCTCACTCTTTTGTGGCACTGCAGCTTGGCCGCCCTGCGGGAATTCTTTAGTAGTATTATAGTGGAAGCCCTTGATGTGCTGAAGTCCAGATTTACAAAGGTACCATATATTTAATAAATTAAACATTGCTTGTGGGTTTAATACAGAAGTCATCTAGATTAATGTTTGTAATAATATACGTTATGTTTTTGGTTAAGGCTTTAAAGAAACAGCTTCTATATTGCCCACTCACCCTCCATTTTAAAAGAGAGTATGTGTGTGTGTGTCGTGTGTGTGTATTTCAAGTACTTGGTAAATACTCAAATGTCAAACTATAAACTTGAATGAAATCTTAACATTAATCAGTTTAATTCTTGAGAGTCCTCTATAGTGAAATTCCTATATAAACAGTGTTATTATAGAGTTCACATTTTTCACTTCTTGGATGAGCACATGCAATTAATAATAGCTTCTATTTCTACTGCTTTCTTCAACCCATGAAATAGATAATACAAGTATTACACATTTTATTGTTGAAGAAGCTCAGGAGTTCAGATAAATGACTGGCCAATAACACAGATAATATTAGAGGCAAGACTTGCCCACATCTTTCCCCATTCTAAGTCCAGGAGTCTTTCCAGACTACTTCTCAAGCATAGTTATCTGGGCTCCTGGAATATATATAATGTCTAATTATCTCTATATGTATGTATATATAAATATAAATGCCCATGTAATGTCTATTTATATTTAAATATTTGGCCTTGGTATAACTAGTCAGTTATTTTATGTGACAATTGCATTATTAATTTTTATATTTGCACTTTTAATAAACATTGCTTCTTAGTTGGTGTGAGTGTATGTATGTAAACACCATGTATATTTTGAAAGGAATAGAAAGGTGCTAGTATTACTAGAAGTATTAATATTAATCTTATTATACTTGTAAGACTTACCAGTCTTGTATATTACACAGTAAAACTGAGCCATTTTTGTGTGTTCAATTTTTCAGTTAAATGAATTCACTTTTGATACTCAAGTCACCAAAAAGTTGGGCTACTATAAGATGTTGGAGGTATTGTATTCTCGTCTTCCGAAAGATGATGTTCACTCCAAAGAATCTAGAATAAATCAAGTTTTCCACGGCTCTTCCATCGTAGAGGGAAATGAACTCACTAAGACACTTATTAAGTAAGTTTTACTTAAGCCCATTTGTCATTTACATATACCATATGAAGGGATGTTAAATTTATATATCCGATAATAAAATGTAAATGCCAACATTTTTCATAATATAGTCCTTATTTTTTGTTATTAATAAACTTGGTTATACTTTAGCTTATTAGTGCATAGAGGATTTTTTCTCCATTCTGATCTTCTGTAAAGAAAAATATTCTGTTAATTTTTTCTGGTTCTTTCTCCTATAGTTTGTGACAGGATTTCAGAACTGTTGTTTATAATTCAATGTGTATTGCAAAAATGTGTTTATTTTAGGCTAATGTAACATAATGATATAAGACTTTATAACAAATAATGCATTTTTTCTTTTTCTTTTTTTTAACCCTTACCTTTTATCTTAGAATCGATAATGAATATTGTTTTCAAGGCAGAAGAGTGGTAAAGGCTAGGCAATGAAGGTCAAGTGACTCGACCAGGGTCACATAGCTAAGGCCACATTTGAAACCAGGATCTCTTATCTCTAGGCCTGGCTCACTATCTACTGAGCCGCCCAGCTGCCCCCAAATACAGCACTTAAGATAGCAATATCAACTCATCATTAGATGGACTGTATATATAGAAATGTTACTTTAATAGAATTACTTTGCCTAAGGGTATTGAAAGCCATAGATAGTTGAGGCTGTGACATATCATTAGTTCAGAGTGTGGGTTCAGATGGAAGATTAACTGGTCATTTTGTTGTGTCCTACAGGTTGTGTTATGATGCATTCACAGAAAATATGGCAGGTGAGACTCAGTTGCTGGAGAAGAGAAGGCATTATCATTGTGCTGCCTATAACTGTGCCATTGCTATTCTCTGCCGAGTATTTAGTGAAATGAAATTTTACCAGGGCTTTCTATTTACTGAGAAACCAGAGAAGGTGAGTCTTTCGAGAGAAATTTTCTACCCTAACTATTGCTCACTTTGTGTTTTATGTTAGATTAAGGAATTATATTAAGCCAGTGAAACTGTAGCCGACTCATATAATCACATTCTTTCCATAGTATTTCTAGGTAGATGTGGATGAATATAAATATCATTGTTATAGTTTTGATTTTCTCTCTTACGGGCCTCATAGTATCAGCAGAAAATGTTTTCTTGTATTTAAGTAATATCTGTTGACTCATCTAAATTTGATGAAAACTTTCATAATTCTATTACTTTTTATTTTCTTCATATAACATGTTTATATTTATGCTTTGTTTTTCAGAACTTTTTTATTTTAGAAAACTTGGTAGACCTGAAACACTGCTATACTTTTCCTGTAGAAGTCGAGGTGAGTAAAAATTTTCTGTGTTCAGTGTAAACTTTAAATTATTGATAAGTATTTTTTGTAATCATTTTGAAACTTCATTTAAATGAAACCTGCTTCATTAAAACTGTCAATCAGATATTTTTCCTATGTTTGATATTTAGGAGAAGGGCCAAATGAAAACAAAATAAAGTGATATTAGGACTTTGGACCAAAAAAAACTTTGAAGTTCTGGTGCCTATTCATATTCAGCCCCTTCTCCTATTTCTGGCATTTTGATAGATCTTTGACTTCATTGGTGTGAGAACTCCCTCCATCAATGTGAGTTAAGACTCCTCTATGCCTTCTCATTCTTAATTATTATTTTGTATATTTTCTAATAAATCTTATTTGGAGAATATGCCCAGTAGGGATTGTAATTGGATATCTTCAATTCATTGACTATCATTGTACAAAGATCATACACACCAGTTGCTCCAACAGTTAAATGAAAGTTTTTAGATAGACCAAGTTCGGTGTGATAACATTATCTGCAAATTTGTTGTTTGTTTTTACAACTCTTTAGAAGACAAGGAGGGTGGACAGAGGAATCTGCACAGTCTTACAGGACCTTTTTGTGATTTTGTCTATTGATTTCTGTGGCTAAAAAATTATAAACCTTCAATTTTATCCTTTGATGTTAATGCCTTAACTTAGGGTCACCTCCACACCCGGAATAGGACATTAGAATAAAATTTTAGTGAAGTCCTATTTGTTGTAATAATAATCAGGTACAGAATTATAAACCTGAAGGATTACAAAATTCAGTAGCACCAATGAAAAACTTAGGTTCAGTATATCCTTTTTTTTTAATTTTGGATTTTTTATATTAATAAATTTCCACATATGTTTTTCCAAAGTTATATGATCTATGTTGTCTCCCTCCCTTCTCTTCTCCTCCTCTTGGAGCTGACAAGCAATTCAATCTGGGTTGTTACATGTATTATCATGCAAAACACATTTCCATATTACTTATTTTTGTAAATGAATTATCTCATAAAACTAAAACCCTAAAACATAGACTCAAATAAACAAGTGATAATCATGTTTTCATCTGCATCTGAACTGCAAAAGTTCCTTCTCTGGAAGTGGATAGCATTCTTTTTTCATAAGTCATCAGAATTGTCCTGGATCCTTATATTCTTGAGAGTGATAAGTCTATCACAGTTGATCATTCCATAATATTGCTGTTACTGTGTACAGTGTTTTCCTGATTCTGTTTGTTTCACTCTGCCTCAGTTCATCTAGATCTTTCCAGCTCTTTCTGAAATCATCATGTTCATCATTCCTTACAGTTTAGCATTCCATCACCATCAGATACCACAGTTTGTTCAACCTTTCCTCAATTGATGGACATCCCTTCAATTTCCAGTTCTTTGCCACCACAAAAAGCATTGCTATAAATATTATATATTCTTTTTTTTTTTTTTTTAAAGTTTTAATATTATTTTATTTGGTCGTTTTCATACATTATTCACTGGAAACAAAGATCGTTTTCTTTTCCTCCCCTCCCCCCCCCCCCCCCCCCCCCCCCCCCCCCGCCTTTCCCTCTCCCATAGCCGACGCATGATTCCACTGGTTATCACATGTGTTCTTGACTCGAACCCTTTTCCCTGTTGTTGGAGTTTGCATTATAGTGTTCATTTAGAGTCTCTCCTCAGTCTTATCTCCTCCAACCCTGTGGTCGAGCAGTTGCTTTTCAGCGGTGTTTTTACTCCCACAGTTTATCCTCTGCTTGTGGGTAGTATTATATATTCTTTTAAAGCCTTTTGGGCATGCTTCCAGTTTGTCTTCTAGAATGGTTGATCAGTTCACAACTCCACCAGCAATGCATTAGTGTCCCAATTTTGTCAAATCCCTTCCATTATTTATCAATTTGTTGTCATATTGGTCAATCTGTTAGGTGTAAGGTGGTACCTCAATGTTGTTTTGATTGGCATTTCTCTAATCAGGAGGGATTTAGAGGTTCAGTATATTCTGAAGCACATTTCTGAAATAATTCAATCAAAATAGGTTGAAGAAAGAAGCATTTTCCTGAAGTTTGACTGTCATTAGTTGATTGAAGTTTTTCTAGATTACAATAGGTCAAGGGAGAAATGTTATATTCTCATTTATTATGGGAAGAGTACTTTTCCTCATGGTAGAAATCAACACTAATCCACAGCATGAAAAGCCTAAGGTCATGGAGCAGGCCATGGCACAATGTGGGAGGCTGCTCTTCAGAGCCATAGAACATAAATACCATATGAAAACAGATAGTGCCGAGTGGGCCAGAGAGAGATTCTAGAGGAGATTTAAAGAATAATCAAAACCAATATGAAACTATGAAGTAGGAGTAATTAGGGGCTGCCAGAAGTCAGACTTTAGATTTTGGGGTTCAGTCTGAAAAATGAGAAGTTATGATTTTTAAAAAATTTCATTGAAAACTTTTGATGATTGAGGCCATGATGTATCATGAGGTCAGAATATTTGGTTCAAATCAAAGATTAATTGATCTTAAAATGTTATTAGGAGTGAGAGGGGGCAGCTGTGTGGCTCAGGGGATTGAGAGCTGGGCCTAGAGTCAGGAGGTCCTGGGTTTAAATCTGACCTCAGACACTTCCTAGCTGTGTGACCCTGGGCAAGTCATTTAACCCCACTGCTTAGCCCTTACCCCACTTCTGTCTTAGAACAAATGCACAGTATTGAAGGTAAGAGGTTTTTTTTTTTTCAATGCTATGGGAATGGTAGCTGAGGAAAGAATAAGAACTTGGAAACTTTACTGTAAATTGAGTTACAAAATTGAAGATAATTTTCACACAGACATGAAGAAAAACTAATCCAACCTGGCAGGATGAGCAGTACTGAGGGAAATGAACTCACTAAGGTGACATCTTAGAACTTGCTGAGAGTTTAGTTCATTGTCTTCTGCAGATGTCCTTTCCATGTGGGGAATTAGTAAAGCAAAAGAAAAAATTTATTCTACTGCTCACCTCTAGCCTTTACACAGCACTTATCAGGTTATCAGAGCACCTCCCACGTATTCTCTTCTTTGATCCTCACTACGGTCTTGTGAGGGAAATGCTATTATGATCTCCCTTTTACAGATGAGAAAACTGACTCATCCAGAGTCACGTGTAAGTGTACAATTCAAATCTTTCCGACTCCAGTTTCAGCACTTTCCATTGCTTCCCAAGTGAAATGCAGCCAAAATAACGGTCCATGAGATGAGATAATTGGGGAACTCCATAAAGATCCAACTTTGTTATAAAAAATATAAACCATAGCCTGAAGGCTTGTGAATCTAGAGCTATAAGGATCCAGAGAACCAACCCTCTCCTTTTTCAGATAAGGAAGCTGAGAGCCAGAGAGGTCTGCACTTTCCTAGGGTTCTTGTGTGAGGATTTGAGCTCTGGTTTGGTGAATCTGATTTTAGCATCTGGCCACTGCCTTCTCCCTCCCATTACCCTTCATTACCCTTCTCTAATCAGACCATAATCTGGAATATTTTTATAGAGTCTCAAGTGCCACATTTTAGGACAAATATTAATGAATTGAAGGCAGAAAAAGGGACAATGGGCTGAAAAGTTACAATGAAGCAAATTTTGGCTCTGTGTAATGAAATTCTTGTAGCAATTACAGCTGCCCAAAGCAGAATAAGCTACCTCAGTAATGAGTAGGTTCCTTCAGAGAGGTCTTGATTATGTTATAGAGGTAATTTTTTAGGTACAAATTAACTGGATGGCCTCTAAGATTGTATGTGATAGCTTTCTGGAGAAAGGAAGTTATCTGTGGAAATACAATTGAGGAGGGAGATAAAATTTCAAGTTTAGAAAATATCAAAAAAGTACCTTTGCAGAAATTTAGATGTTTTCATTTTATTTTTCTTACAGGTCCCTATGGAAAGAAAGAAAAGGTACATTGCCATTAGAAAAGAAGCTAGGGATGCAGCAAATGGAGATTCAGGTGAAATATTCTTTAAATAGCGAAAAAGTAGTTTCTACTAATCTTTTTAAAATTAACATGTTTGTCTTTTTCAGTCAAGCATTTATTTTCTCTTTTTCTTAACTTACTTCTTGGGGGGGAAAACCATAACATAAAATTCTTGTAATAAATATGAATGTGCATAATCTAGCAAAAAGAAATTCTCATATTGACCATATCCAAAAATGTGTGTCTCATTCTTCATCTTAAGTCCATTGTCTTTCTGGAAGAGGCTTCTGATAATATTAAATGTTATACATAGAATACACGATGTTTGAACCTTATATTTGAAGAGAAATATTTTTCGATTTATTTCCACAGAAACAGGAGTAGCCAAGTAGGAGGACAGAAATTCAGCAGGTTAAGAGTTAGAGTTATATTTTTTAGATAGAATAAGGAATTATTGGTATTATTCAGTAAATCCATCCTCATTGGGTCAAATGACAATTTAATTAATTGTATGTTTCTTTATATGATGTGTAAAATGTGATTAAATTAATTAACTTGCTATCCAGGAATAATATGGGCAAGTAGGTGGTACGGTAGATGAAGTGCTGGGCCTGGAGTCAGAAAGATCTGAGTTAAAATCCAGCTTCAGCTTGTTAGCTGTGTGACCCTGGACAAGTCACTTAGCCCTGTTTACCTTATTTTCTTTATCTGTACAATGAGCTAGAAAGGGAAATGGGAAACCACTGTAGTATTTTTGCCAAGGAAACCCTAAAACAAATCACAGAATCAGACATGACCAAAAAAGACTAAACAAAAGCAAAATAGAATGCTTGATTAAAGGGGGCAGTTGGGTGGCTCAGTGGATAGAGAACCAGACCTAGAGACAGGAGGTCCTAGGTTCAAATCTGGCCTCAGACACTTCTTAGCTGTGTGACCCTGAGCAAGTCACTTGACCCCCATTGCCTAGACCTTGCCATTCTTCTGCCTTGGAACCAATATATAGTATTGATTTAAGACAGAAGGTAAGAGTTCTTTTAAATAAATAAATAATTTTTAAAGGACTGCTTGATTAAATAGAAATCAGATTTACAAAATAGTGATCATATTTTCATGGCATATTTGTTAATGATGTATTTTTATTACCATAAATATGAAATTTTGTCAAGAAAATGAATTCCACTAATAACTTTTAGGCTAAGAAAAAAATTTCCCCCAGTTCTTTCATCTTACATCCTTTTTAAAATTCATTCATTCTTTTTCTTTCTCTTTTTTTTCAGAGGGGCCTCATTATTTGTCTTCATTGTCGTATATGGCAGACAGCAGCCTGAGTGAGGAAATGAGTCAATTTGACTTTTCTACTGGAGTACAGAGCTATTCATATAGTACCCAAGATTCTAAAGCTACTGTTGTTCATTTCCGGAGAAGGGTAATAACATTCAAAATATATATTTATAGAGAAAATTTAGTTGAAATATACTTAGTACATGATGTGAAATTAGCATGGGCTTCTTTTTACCCGTGTGTAATGGGAGTGTGTGCGCGTGCATGCATGTGTACATGTGTGTGCATGCACACACCTAAGATAACCAGAAGCCACGTGGTGTTTTGGACAGATTGCTGGGCTTAGTTAGGATGACGCAGGCTCAAATTCTACTTCTGCGGTTTCCTAGCTGTTGGACACTAAGTAAGTCCCTTAATTCCTCTGTCTTGGAGGCTGCTCATTAGGGCTTCTCTCCCGAGTGATCAGTGGGTAATAATCTGGTCGAGGAAGTGTCCATACCCAGTTTCCCACTACATACTAGTGCTACATACACTGTGACCTAGTGACACGGGCCCATTTGCGGTTCTTCCCTCCTCAACTCCAGGCAGTCTCTCTGGCTGACCTCAGGCCAGGCATTCTCTTGCTCCTCAGCTCTCTCTCATTGATTCCCTGTGTTCCATCAAGTCTCACCTAAAATTTGCCTTCTGCAAGAACCTTTCCTAGGCTCCTCTTAGTGCTAGTGTCTTCCCTCTGTGATTATCTCCAGGTATACTTCCTTTCATGCTATATTTATTTTGAGAGCAAATAGAACACTTTGAACTAAAAGTTGGTTAAAGGAGTTTGTCATTTACACTTTAAGCAGAAGGTAGTAGTCACAAGTCTTGGATGCGTTAGCACTCTGATTGTGTCCCTGAAAAATCGTTATCTTTGGGGATCTTTTCCTTTTTTCTTTTTTCTTTTTTTTTGGCTGTGTCCTTCTTTCCCATCATTCAAGCTGCCTCCAGAAATGCCCCAGTTACTCTCAGACTAACCAAATGGTCTCTTTTTATTTCTTCCCCTACCCTAGAAACATACATGTTTACATATTAGACCTGTTTTTTTTATGTAAATGAACTTAAGGTAAGATGTGAAATTCTTAACTACTCATGACCACTGCTACAACACTCAAAACCAGAAGTTTAGGGACAGCATATCAGCATACTGTTTCTATGAAGTTGCTTATTGCTGCTTTAGGATTCCACGGGTTAGAAATTTTTTCAACATTTGGTAAACTGCCTAAGATGTCCAGTTAGGTATTGATGTTTTCAGTATATTTTAAAAATAAAAATAATTTGCTTAAATTTACCCTCTGTGTTGTTGTCTGGCTTTTCCTCTTTGCACTTCTCTGTTCTCTAAGTTAACAGCCTGAGGCAAGGCTGTCACTTAATGGTTAAGTCCTGAAAAACTGAGTTTCCTGACATAGCAAAATGAACCCAGTCCCTGATGTCAAAGAGTTTATTATCTTGTGGAGCAGAGTGAATATTGATAGATTGATACTTAGGCATATGATAAGAAAAACGAAAGCAAAAGAAATCAGTATATTGGGCTGGAATTAATAAGAAAATTCTCGTTCAAGGAGGTGAATTTAGAAACAAGAAAGGATCAGGAATTTGCCTATTCTACACTTTGTAAAACCCCAAATCTCACAAAATTTAGTGGTTCTTCCAAAATATTGTACTGAGGGTTCATTGTGTCTGTCCTTATTAAAGAATGGCTTGTATGTTGAAGCCGAAAACATGATATAACCATCCCTTGATTTCTTATTTTTCTGTAGGAACGTGTTGATTCCACAGTCCAGGATGATGTAATGGAGTTAGAAATGGATGAATTAAATCAACATGAGTGTATGACAACCATGACAGCCCTAATTAAACATATGCAAAGAAACCATATCATACCTCACATAGACGAGGTATAATTTTACTCCCATATTCTATTCATTCATTTCGTTGGGATTAGGTTGAAAAATAAATTTTAGATAAAATAAATTCTTGTTTCTAAGTAATTGCATATAATATAATCGGTTTCAGTTTTTTTTTCTTTATCTTTGTAATTTTGAGTGTGTGTGGGATCATAAAACTGGAGGTGGAAGGGACATCAGAAGGGCATCTAATCAACCCCTTCATTGTGCAGATGAAGAAAATGAGGTCTGGAAGGTTAAGTGACTTATGCAAGGTGTTACAAGTAGTAAGCTTTAAAAGTAGGTCTGAAGTAAACCTGATCCCTCTGATTCCAGAGCTAGCGAGTACTCTTTGTACCATATAACCTCTCATATATATGTATATATTTTTAAAATTTTGTTTCAGGGTTCACAGCCAACACATCTTCCTCCATGGATGAAGTTTCTTCATAGTAAATTGGAGAATCCATTAACACCACTAAATATTCGTCTCTTTGTAGCTAAACTTGTAATAAATACTGAAGAAGTAAGTAGTACATTATGTAATTAAATTTTTTTTAATTTCATTATTTAATTCTGACTTTAAACACACTAAATAAGATAAAAATTTCCTTTATACATTTAGAATAGAAGGGGAAAAGTTCTGCTAGTGTTTTCTTACTTTTCTACCCTTTTTTAAAAAAAATCATTTTGGTAACCCCATTACTTACTTTTCTTTCTCTAACCTCCCCCTCCAAAAAATTGTTTGTAATAGAAAAGTAGTCACAAAACTCAATAAACTGTTTCTGGAAAATAGCCCATTTTATCTCTGAATCAATGAAAGAATTTTGTAGTCTAGGAATTCTTCACACAGGTCTGAACAAAAAAACAACCATAATTATGTGGTTGTGTATAATTTTGATACTTCATTTTTACTACTCTAAGGAATCTAATCTCTATAATATACACAGCACAGAGTACTTGACATGGTAGTAAGCACTAAAGAGGTTTTCATCAATATAAGATCTTTAGTAATAATAATTTATAACACATAGCACTTTCAGCCTGGCAAAGCCAAAACACTTTTAAGTGTCCCCTTAAAAATAGTTCCCTAGGGAAATTACCTAGAGGTGCTGTCATTTCTCCAGTTCTTTATAGGAATGTTCGTTCATAATTTCTCTTAAGTCTCGTGACACTTCTTTTCTTACATCCTCAGAGATGGCAACAGTTTATTCTTTGGGTTTGAATTTAAATTTCTGAAACATCCAGAAGACATTTAGAACCACAACTAGAACTGCTTGTCAGTTGGGTGGAAAAAGGGAGAATGATTTTTATGGGTTACTTTAATCTCTGTAGAAGTTACCACAGCAATAATATTACATAAAAAGGGAGCTATTACCATTGACTTATGACTTCAGGGACTTACACATAGATTAAATAATCTTTGCAATTGTGAATTTATTTTCTTGAATTGACTATTTATAGATTTATTTCAAATTTGAATGTAGAATATTAACTGTTTGAATAGGTATTCACAATTCAGTATTGTTTTTATTTAATCAGCCCTTTAAATATTGGTTTAAATTTTTCTTTTAGGTTTTCCGGCCGTATGCAAAACACTGGCTTAATCCTTTGCTACAGCTAGTTGTTTCTGAAAATAATGGAGGAGAAGGGATTCACTACATGGTGGTAGAGATAGTAGTAGTAGTTCTTTCATGGACAAGCATCGCAACACCTAAAGTAATAATTTAATATATAATTGAATTAGCTGTGTATTTTTGTAAATATCTAGTAGAATGTAATTCATCCATTTCATCAAATATTTTACTGTGTTATTAACATTTTGCAAAATTGGTAAAAATTTTGAAAATGAGTAATCTAGTTCTAAAAGATTTAATAATTTTAAATTTAATTCTTTTGGCATCAAAAACACCTTAATTGTTAGGTTTTTTTTAAACAAAAAGTAATCATAATTGTTAATATTTATATGGTACTTTTAAGTTTGCAGAGCATTTCATGAACAAAATGATGGCTCATTTATTCAGTATTATTGAAGAATTAGATGTTCCTCAAAATTGATATGTGAATATAATTCCTTTCAGAATGCAAAAAAATTTTAAACTTCTAAAATTGTTTTTTCTTCTCTAAACAGTGTACAAAACACAATTTAATGGTTTTTTTGGTTACTGTTAACTTTGGCATTCCATAGATTAATGAATTTGAAAGAGATACCACTGTGAATTGACTTTTACATTTTTATTAAAGTATTTTAATATTTTATTAAATATTTTAAGATTACATATGAATGCATCATTCCTGTATTTTTTTTCAGGGTGTTCCTAAAGATGAACTGCTAGCAAATAGACTACTTCAATTCTTGATGAAACATGTCTTTCACCCAAAAAGAGCTGTGTTTAGACACAATCTTGAAATCATAAAAACTGTTGTTGAATGCTGGAAGGATTGTTTATCCATACCATACAGGTATGTAGTTAGCAAAGAATTTAAAGAAAAACAAACAAACAAAATGGCATTTAAAAATTAAATAATAGGAAAGAAGAATATTTCTTTTTTTTCTTTTCACATAATTTTATTTATTTATTGTTTAGAATATTTCTACATGGTTACTTGGTTCAAGTTCTCTCCCTCCCCTTTTCACTTCCACCTCCCAGAGCTGACAAGCAATTCCACTGATTTCTACTAACTGTCTTATTACTCAAGACCTATTTCCATATTATTCATATTTGCAATACAGTAATCTTTTAAAAACCACAACTCCAAATCATATACCCATATAACCAAGTGTGAATCATGTTTATTTTTTCTGCATAAGTAGACTGTTTTTTAAAAGGTAATTGTTTTATAGACATTTATGTTTTAGTGGAAGGGTCTGATATAAATCATGAAACCATGAACCTTATTGTATGTATTATATGGTATATTGATTAAGCTAGATCCCTTATAATCCTAATTGTTTTTAATTCCTTATTTTTTTGTTTTCTTTATATATTCACAATATATATTCACAAGTTCCGGTAAAACTCATGTGTTTTTTGTGTTCATGGACTTAGATACACATAGTTAGTTTGATTATGTAGAGCAGTACACCATTCCATGGCTTATATTTTATTAACATCATTAAGTTAATTAGTTGAGAAAACTAGCATAAGACTCATTTTATATTTCATTTCATTTTTATTCTAATCAGTATATTTCACTATCTGATAATATTATAACAATTATAAAAGTGATTCTAAAAATGAAATAGTTCTAAAAGCATCTTAATTTTAATAATGAAAATATTTAAATGTAACTTAGAGATGAAAAGCTTTTCTTAGCTTATGGAGCGAGATATCAATAAAAAATTACTTGAATGCAAATAAGTAAAATGTTATCCAGAAGGGAATGGGTCCTAGAGGCAGCTAGATAGTTTAGGGAATAGAGCACTGGGTCTGGAGTCAGGAAGACCTGAGTTCAAATTCAGCCTCAGACACTTCCTATTGTTGTGACCCTGGGCAACTCACTTACCCTCTTTGCCTTACTCCATTGGAGAAGGAAATAACAAACCATTCCATTATTTTTGCCAAGAAAAAGAGTAGTATGTGACTTAATGACTGAACAACAATAACAATGAATGCTAGAAGAATGTGGAGGAAAAGCTATAGAATAATAGAATTTTGTGGAGAAAGTTTCTATAGGCCTGTGAATTTTCTGGTGAATATTTTTCAAAGATATTTGTATTATTGTTTCTGGATTTATAATTTGATAGACTGTTTATATGTATTTTTTCTTTTGTTCCTGTGTTTCAGGATAATATTTGAAAAATTTTCTAATAGAGACCCCAATTCAAAAGATAATTCAGTGGGAATTCAATTATTAGGAATTGTAATGGCAAATAACTTACCTCCTTATGATCCAAAAAGTGGTATAGAAAGTACCAGGTGAGAATTGCATCTTTTTGTGTTGATGTTTTTTAATCTCTTAAAATGTAGTTGAGCCATACTGAGTAACAGAGACCAGAATGCAGGGTAATAAAAAGTATGTTTTTTTTAAATGATTTAAAGACATTTAGTGTGAAGTATTTTGTTGTAAACATATGACAAATATTCCAGGGAATTATGTTTTGTATGAATTAGTTTAGTTTTTACATAGATTTTATAGCTGGGAAAAGATAGAAAATTTATTCCTAATGAAATTTGTTGTTTATTACCTCATTGTTATTGCTTCTTCAGTCTCTTTTCCCAGTTGAACAGAACATACATATATTCATAGGATCTTAGAGGTAGAAGGAATGTTTAGGAACCATCTAGTTCACTCTTTTCATTTTATAGGTGAGAAAAGCTGAAGAGCCGAAATCAGAAGTGACTTGTCATTGAGTTTGGTTAGAATAAGAATTTTTATTGGTTTGCTGTCCTGATATACTAAAGTTTCAAGTTTAAATGTGCCTGGTATACTTATTTCATAACATTATAGAAAATATTATCACAGATTATAAGATAGTGTTCTTTGTCCCTTGAATTTTGTAGTTCAAATATGAATAAAATAGATTGTAGAGCCAAGTTTATATTGACTAGTCATAAATTGAAAAGCTATTTCAATAGTACATTATCTCTTAGACATAGAATTCTAAATTGGCACTTAATCAGAAAAAAAGAAGAAAATAGAGAGCACAGTGTTATAGCAACTCAAGCCTAACCAGGTAACCCTAGAAATTGTGACCCAGAGAAGAATAGGCACAAACCAAGTTCTGCCTCTTTGTAGCAATTGGATCTGGACTAATTACTTTCCCTCCCTTTTCTCATCTGTGAAATTAATGGGGAAGGACTAGAAATCTTTTGTGTCTTCTCGCTGTAAATCCTGTTACCCTCTGACTATCACAAGCTCTGGGGCAAGGTTATTTTGCTCCTCTGGCTGTGTGGTTCTGTCTGTGCGGGCTGTGTGCCCAAGGAAGCAGCTATTGGCCCATTGGGTTGCTTCTCGTTCACGACCTTCCTTACTTCTCCATGGGATGAGATCCCCCACCACGCTACGAGCTTGCTCTCTCTGGACATTTTAGATAATAGTGGAGAAAACTGACTTCCTCCCAGTCATCCATCACTCTCTTGAGGATGGGAGTTCCTCATCTTTTTCTCTTGCTTTTGTGTTCTTTCTCATCGCATTAGTGGAGACCCGTGTGGTACTGGCCGTCGTGTCTTGCACCAGCTACTCTTCTTTTATGCTCTCTGACATTCCTAATCGTCGTGGAGGGAGGTTCTTCACTCCCCTTTGCAGTTGCAGACCTCCACACCCCTTCTTCCTTGGAGGTTCACTTTCTCCAGATACTGCAGTGGATACAGGTTCTGGTTTCAGAGAGATAGATAGGTGGAACATTTTAAATTCTTGCCATGTACCTGGGATGTTGTTAAGAATGAGAATGCCAGTCAAAGTGAGAGAGACAGTCCTTGCTTTGACAGTAAGTCAAGGAGCTTCCATATTCTGATCAAAGAAGATAGAATAACAAAAGACACTGGAAAACAGTACGGTCAGAGTGGTATATCATGAAATGGGGCTCTAGGGTATAAACTCAGCCATCAGAGGAGGGGACTTCGAGGTGGGATAAATCTGGGGGAGCACATGGAGAAGCCCAGAAACTGCAGGAGGAGAGCTGAGCAAGAGAGCGTGTAGAGTTGGCTTTTATGAAATTTGATGCACATGGGCATAAACTCAGTCATTGGAGGGCCCTGGCTATGAGGTGAAAAAGCCCAGGGAGTCATGAGCAGATTGCACAGAGAAGTGAGAATGAATGATGCCTGGACACTGTGGCAGGGATGGCGAATCTTTTAGGGGCAGGTGATGTCCTCAGGTCTGTGTGGAGAGGAGGAAGGGAGCAGCCCGACCTGCCTCCCTCTGTGCTGGGGCAGCAGTGTGTGTGCCCACAGAGAGAACTCTTGAGTGTCCCCACTGGCATGCCTGCCACTCTTGGCCACCATGGCTCCATGAGCTGGTCCCCATGGCACAGACCTCTTTTCTTCCTCTTCTCACACATTTCAGTGCCTGGCTCATAGTCTTCCTTTTACTCCCTACTCCTGGCCTCCTAATGACGAACTTCAACATGCACAGAAGTTTTATGTAGAGGAGGAAGAGGGCACAAGTAACATTTTCTTCTAAAACCTTGAGAATCAGCCCCTGTGTGGCCTCATAATTGTATCACCTCATCACAGACCTCCTCCTGGTACATTTGATCTAGGCCAATGGCTTTTCTCTTTGTTTTCTTCAGGGCTATTTTTGCCTGTTTTATTATTACAGCCAAGATTGTGACACCAGTTGGGGTCATTTCTCTGTTATTGATGGCAAAAACAGTTTGTTACAGAAATCTTTGTAGCTATCAGACAAGTATGTCTAGAAAAGGAGTTGAACTAGTCATATAACAAAAAAGACCTGGCAAGCAACCTTAGTCCATAATGGCATATTCAAAATACAAAGGAAATGGAAGGAGGGTTTTCACATTATGGATGGATCCTCTGTGGAGGATTTATAGAAAAGCACAAATGAGACTCAGAAAAAGAATGCATGGAGAGGTTGTAATTATCACTAATGGTATTCTCTCATACCTATAATAATGAACACATATAGTTTTTCACATTTACTTACATCAGAGCTTTCTATATAATCATATATTAATGTTTTCAAAAGATTTCTTGAACGATGTCCAGGATTTTCTTGATGTTTTGGTTCAATTGCACATTGGACTAGAATCCTCACTGAAAAATCATATTCAGTTCTCCTTTTTGAGTTGTGATAATTCATAATACTTAATTTTATATGTATAGTTTATATCCTAGAAAACTAGTTGAATGATTTTATACAGATGTTTTTTCTCTATTTTTAATTTGTAGATACTTTCAAGCATTGGTCAATAATATGTCTTTTGTAAAGTATAAAGATGTGTATGCAGCAGCAGCAGAAGTGTTGGGATTGATTCTTCAGTACACTGCTAAAAAGGAAAATGTAAGTGAACTCTAGTTTTACATAAATTTCTTTTTTAAATAATAATTTATAATTCTGCCTACATATTAAACATCTACTATTTAGGTCCTTTTCTAGACACTAAGAAATAGTCTCTTTTTCAAGGAACTTCTGATATATTAATGGGAAATAAGATGTATATAGTAATATATATTAGAAAGTATAATGTGAAAATTCAAAAGAAAAGAATGATGCCATGGCAGCTTAAATAAAAGAGAGCTTCAATTTACCTGAGTACATTAGAGAAGGAAATCCACATAAACAAGATAGCACTTGAATCAGGCCTTGAAAGACAGGGAGACTTTCAGCTGGCAGAAGTCCAGAGGTAGAATATTTTAGGTTTAGGAATGAGAAGAAAAAAACAGGGATGGAGAAGTGGAATATACTTAAAGAATAGAGTAATAGAGTTTAGGTAATGAGTAGGTTAGAGACAGGTTTTTTAAAATGACCTTGAACCAACCCAAAGAACTTGGACTTTATTTGGTGGATAGTGGCAAGATGTATTTGATAAGGCTTAAGTAAAAAATATATTTTCTCCAAAAAAGGTTTAGGGAAATACTCTGTAACTAAATAGCTGATGAGTATCAAAAGGCATTTAAATGTCTTCATATAGATTGAACTGTGCTAGATGCTGTTTATTGAGAACCAAGTAGATTTAGTTGAGGCTGATTAGTAGTTTGACATGGATCATTAAGAAATGGTGCTAATTTTGAAGTAGGTTGTGCTCAACTTTTAACAAACAAACAGGCTGTGATTTTTATAATGAAAAGGCAAATTCTAGTGCTAGAGAAGAAAGGAAGGTGACTATGTATGCAAGCAATATGTAACGGCTCTCCTTTTCAAAAATATTGCCCATATCATTTTACCAATAAGAAATTCTTTGCTTAATAAGTTTTTTTTAAAAGATTGAAATGTGTTTGGAGAGGATTAATTTGAATTAATCCTTTAGTGAAGAGATGATCAACCTTTATGTAAGATCAGGCAGTTGGAGAGTAAAGAATTCTTATTGGTTCACTGTCCTGACATGCTAAAATTTCAGGTTTAAATAGGTATAATATGTTTACTTTTTAACATATATAGAAAGTGTTATAAGAAGAACTGAAATTCTGTCCTTCACACCTTAAATATTGTAGGTCATGCTAATAAAAAGAATGATAAAAACTATAAATTACTTGAATATATTTTTAAGACTTCATTTTCTCAAGAGGTGGATTGGCAAAATGAACTTTATCCTATGCCCAAAGGCAACAGTAATCATTATTTCATGGAACATTTAGCCTTCACTTAATAAAACACTAAAAATAAGTATTTAGAAAAAGACTGTCAAAAATGAATGCAGTTAATGTACTAACATTGGTTGCTGAGAATGATCTGGGTATATTTTATGAAGAACTTAAGTTTTTCCAAATCATATCAATAATATATATTGATATTTGGTGACTTACAAAAAAGATGAAGAATTAAGCATAAAAAATTGTGGTTTATAAAGAAGAAATACGAAACTTAAAAGGTGTTTGACATGACAAATACCAAAGGACACCAGAAGACAAAATATAATTTCATAGACAGAAAAAGATTGTTAGTGATGTAATTATCCCCGAGTCAGCTATCTCTGTACATTCAGACCATCAACTTGTATGATCAAAATTAGTAAAAAAAACAAAAAGGGAAAATGAGAAAAAATATGGTTATACCATTTAAATTAATTAATCCTGAATTATTTAAATGAGTAACACAATGAAAAATAGAAAATGTACACCAGAAATGAAATTCACAATCAAATAATAGCTTGACCAGTGTAAATTAAATGCTATCAGATGACTAAAAAAGCTCAGAAAATACCTTAGCAAGCATTTGGCTTAATTCCTAAATGGAGAAGGATGACTGTCAAATGCAACACCAATTTAGAATATTAAGGCATTTGTGAAGCCTTACAAAGAAGGAAGATGGATGACTATAAACAGCATCACACCATTAAGTAGAGACAAATGGTGGGGAGGGTAAATTTAATTTAAAGACAAGTTAGGGATCTTGTACTATGAAGCAAATTTATCCCAAGGGCATTTAAGTAAGAAAATGAAAGAGCAATAAGTAGAAGAGATTTAACCAAAGTCTTGGACTTAAACATCATAGTCCCAGATGTATTTCTAGAGGAGGTAGGATTGTCATGGATAATAACAATGATAGTGAGAGTAACTGGATTGGATAAAATAAATACAAAGAATATCAGTCCTGGAAATTATATGACTTCTATGGATAAGCCCACATGTAAGGAAGAAGGGACACTTTCCAATAAGAGGGGTGATACAGGTCTATATTTTGTGATGGTGGGCATCCAGGACAAGGACACCCATCCCAGACACCCTACAAAACAACGCTCACATTAGTTGTGTTATGTTCCTTAACAAAATGAATAAAGAAGTAATATAAGGTACTGATGTATTAAAGCAGATGCAGAATAAATCACAATACGCATGTAAACCTCTATCACACTCTCACTAATGGACAGTATCAGTGGAGGGAAATGTACATGCTTACTTAATGTGCTTAGAGTAACTCCCATCTCTAGACTGTAGGCTTTGATCTCATTAGTTCATTCAATAGTATCTGAAGTTTTAAAAAATTTTATTTAGTCAATTTAGAACATTATTCCTTCCTTACAAGAATCATATTCTTTCCCTCCCTTCCCTGCCCCCAACCCTTCCTATAGCTGACGTGCAATTCCACTGGGTATTACATGTGTCCTTGATCAAAACCTATTTCCATGCTGTTGATCACTAGGGTGATCATTTAGAGTCCACATCCCCAGCTTGTAATCAAACAGTTGTATTTCTTCAGTGTTTTTACTCCCACAGTTTTTCCTCTGGATGTGGATAGTGTTCTTTCTCATAGATTCCTCCAGGTTGTTTAGGGACATTGCATTGCCACTAATGGAGAAGTCCATTACATTCAATTGTACCACAGTGTATCAGTCTCTGTGTACAATGTTCTCCTGGTTCTGCTCCTTTTGCTCTGCATCACTTCCTGGAGGTTGTTCCAGTCTCCATGGAACTCCTCCACTTTATTATTCCTTTGAGCACAATAGTATTCCATCACCAACATATACCACAATTTGTTCAGCCATTCCCCAATTGAAGGGCATAACATAGAGATTCTTATCCTGGGATCTGCAAACTTTTTTCAAAGTATATTTTGACAACATAATTTTCAATATAATTTGTTTTGTTTTATAATCCTATATATTTAAAAATATTTTTCTGATGAGTCTGTAGGCTTGATGAGATAGCCAAACAAGCCCATGAAACAAAAAATATTGATACCCTTTTTCTGATGTCCTTTTTACTGTAATTCTGTGAATGCTGAGGGTCATCATAATTTGCTTTCTATTATGTATTTAAAATAAAATCTTACCTAGCTGGCCATTTATATTACTCATGCTATAATTATTAGAGAGTGGTCAATCAATGTAATATGAATGCTATCATCTCTTTCAACACTTAACGCCTCTTATGTTTGGAAGCAGTAGTAGTTCTACTCCAATGCTTTTTTGAGGTTATTTTGGCTTCTAAAAGGCTTTTTCCCATTAAAAGTACTAACTATGGCAGACTTTACCAAACTAGAAATTCATTACCTTGTTCCTGTTGTTTAAGAATGAGCCCTTCTTATTTTCAGTATTCATTTCACCAGAAATTTTGGCAATGGTTGATCAGGTCTTTTGGCTACAGCTTTCTACTGAGGCATACAGAGATATGGTCTGTGTTGGTGGAAGATGTGAATAACCTTTTCAGTGAAATCACAGTTCTTTGAAAGTATGGGAGAAATGAAGACAATCTTATAATTCTTTTTCTCACTTTTGCATTTTATGATATTTTTTGAATTATGTAACTTGGGAATATATGGAGAAATAATAACAATAACCTGATATTTTAAAGTTATTTAAAGTTTATTTAAGTAAATGGGTAATGATTTTATTTTATTATTTGGATTTTTTATCTTAATAACAAATTTACACATAAAATTTCCAAAGTTATATGATCCATATTGTCTCTTTCCTTTTGTCCTTCCCCCCTCCCAGAGCTGATAAGCAATTCAATCTAGGTTATACATGTACTATCATGCAAAACATTTAATGGGTAATTATTTTAACATATAACATGTTTTCTTTCTAGCATAGTCTATTCAATTTAAGTCAAAGAATAAATTAAAATTCAGATTTTAGAGAAATCTTTAAGTAGTTTAGTAATTATTTAAAGTACTTTAAACAACAAACAAAAAGGACTTAAAAGTTGGAGCTTAAAATTAAAGCATTTCCTTGGTCATAGTTTTCTATTAAGTAATATCACTATTATATTCACTAGTATCTTCCACCAGCCAATTTGTTTTTTCCCCTCATCAGTTTTTCTTAGTTGAAGCAGCGTCTTTCTGATTAATTTCATACTTGGGTCATAGTTATATTTTTTTTCAGAAGAAAGAAAATCAGTAAGAACATTATTTTAGGCATTTTGTTTATCAACATGCTTCTTTATGAGAAAATGTTCAAAATTAAGGAACCCTTAGAAGTTATTTCTACCCTCTCAAAATCTTTCCAATCTCTTTGAACACTCCTGTGCCTATCACATTCTAACTCATAATTATTTATGTACATGTCATTCCTTCCTGGATTATAAATTCCTTATGATTTATAGCACCTAACCTAATGTACATAATACCATATCAACTAGCTATCTCTAATTTCTTGATTTGATTGATTTCTTTAATTATAAGGTGAGAATAATAATATTTGAAATACATATTTTACAAGTTTGTTGTAAAGTAGGCAGTTTACAAAGAAGCTTATATACAACTAACGTAAATTGTTAAAAGTTTTTTTTTTTTGGTGATACTATTAATTTCATCTATGTTCACTTAAATAGTCAAAAGTATAATCTGTCACTAGTAGTTGACAGATTGTGCCCTTAATTTGCAGTATTTTACTTTGTTTTAAAAGTTCACTTAATCTTCCAGGTGGTGGAGGAGCCAGTTTTTGAATTAGTTGTCAAACAACTGAAGCAACATCAAAATACTAAAGAGGACAAATTTATTGTGTGCTTAAATAAAGCAGCAAAGACTTTCCCTCCTCTTGCTGATAGGTAGGCTATTGTCATGGTGAACATTTTCTTGTTTTGGGTGGCCATCAGGAGTGTTGTTATTCTTAATCTTGTTTATTGAGTTTATCTATCTCAAAAAAAAGTTTTTTTAATTAAATAAAATTTTTTAAAAATTATGTCCATCTAAAGGTTTATGAATGCCGTGTTCTTCTTGCTGCCAAAATTTCATGGAGTGATGAAAACCTTGTGTTTGGAGGTGGTCCTTTGTCGTGCGGAAGAAATACACGATCTCTACTTACAGTTGAAGAGTAAGGACTTCATCCAGATCATGAGACATAGGTGAGTAGAGGAGGAGCCATCCGTACATATGCTTTGTCTCCTCAGTCAGTAAGTACATGGAACAGACCCTGTATGAATAAAGTAGAAAAGAGCTCTGCTCTGGGGGTCATTTCTAGTTGGGCAGCTTTGGTCTCAGTTCTACCATTAACTCATTTATATGGTTGCATTGACAAGCCACTTACCCTCTTGGCTCTCATTTTCTTCATCTGCAAGATGAGGAGGTTAGGGAAGGGGATCACCAAGTCCCTGTCCAGCTCTTAGGAGTCTGTGCTTCTGAATATGTTGATTCAAAGTCCAAAATGGAAGAGTCCTTCTTGTGAGTGTGGAGCAGTTGAGGCTTATATGCAGCAAAACTATTTCTTTGGTAACTTATAGATTTGTAATGCATGAATAGAAAGGCATGTGGGCAGCAGGATTATTTCCAGTAATTTTATGGGGCAGGTAAATTTTGCTGTTTATTTGCCTGGTTAGTTTATAATAGCCATATTTTAAAGTTAAAACAAACTTAATACATATTTAGTGCATACTATATGTAAAGCATTGGTGTTTTAAATCTTTTTCTTTATCATGGAATCCTTTTAGGTATTTAGTTTAATGTTATAATAACAATTATCTCTTTATACTTAGCATCTTTCATTTCCAGTGATTTCTCCCCCCATTCTTAGGATCAGCTCTTATTAAAAAATGAAGTTTAGTTAAGCAAAATAAATCTACACATTGGCCAAATCTGACAATGACTGCCTTATTTTACACTTACACTGGCATCAGAGGAAGGAGGCGTGCTTCACTCCAAAGTTCCCTGAAGTCACAGATGTTCAGTGCTCTTATAATTAATTTCTGTTACATAACCCACAATGCCATACAGAAGGGTGCCTAATGCATGCCTTGTGATCAAGAAAGTAAAGTAAGGAAGATTCTCTAACTAGTGGTTTTGATATTTTTTTCCTCTAGAGATGATGAAAGGCAAAAAGTATGTTTGGATATAATTTACACAATTCTAGCAAAACTGAAACCAGTAGAACTACGAGAACTTCTAAATTGTGTTGTAGAGTTCATTTCTCACCCTTCTCCAGTGTGTCGTGAAAAAATGTATAACATCCTGATGTGGATTCACGATAATTACAGGTATGAATTTTTAGCAGAGCTACATTATATTCTTAATGATATCTTGTATTCAGGGATGATGACACATTTTGCATTCTACAGGATAACTTCAAGAGTTCTGATACTTAGATTATTTTTCAAGGCAGTGAAACTGCTCCTTATACCTATCTATGTATGTAGTATGTTTAATTGTGAAAATCTCTTCCCCTAAAACTTTATTTTTATGATGCTATTCTAAAATTTGTCCAGAAGAGGGAGGTATTATAGATCTAGTTCTCTTTTAGAGGACAAAGATACAGATATGTAGATATGCACACACATTATATATATATATATGTAGAGGTTGAGGTGGCATGCTATCCGTCATTTCTCAGAATGATCAAAATCTATCTTACCATTTATTAACAATCCAAGAAGATTTTAAAAATGTTTTTATTTTATTCATCTCTCTTCTTATTCTTCCCTTCTTGTTGCATTATCTCTGTCACAGCCCCTTTTGTCATAGTCAATTGGCAGTGATGGTGATAAAAGATACTTTCAAAGAATAGGGTGGTGTCAGATTTTTTGACAAAACTGTGTTGGCACTCCTTTTATTCATTACATATGCCTGGTGGAAAGTATGGTTTCCTTTCTGTGTAGAAATTAGTCTGTTAATTCTGGAAGTTAATACACTTTGATACTTCTGTGGAACCAGGATCTCATCTATAGAGATACTTATCCCTCATATAATGCAAATTATAGTCTATTAATACCTTTTCTTTCTGTGTAGTTCTTACCCCTGTCTGCCCATGAATCTTTTACAAAATAATCTACTCAATGGGTTGAAGAAAATTCTTTTTAATTTAATTTAAAGCAGCATGAATATGGAAACTGAGTTGAAAGTCTATTGTGTCAAAATAAATGATCAATTATACTATTTTTATCTAGTCAGACAGAAGTTGATTCTTTTTTTTTTTAATCTTTTAAAGGGATGTAGAAAGCCAAACCAATGAAGAATCTAAAGAAGTATTTGAGCTGGCAAAAGAAATACTGCTTCAAGGACTGATTGATGATAATCTTGGACTTCAGTAAGTGATTCTTTTAGAATATGAAAACCAAGACAATAAATTTAGTTTTAAGAATCAGTACAGTTTTTAGGGTTTTTTTTAAATTTGAGAACTTACTTGAAGATGATGGTTTAACAAAATTATCTTGACTGCTTTTTTTCTAATGTTCAGTTAAATTTAATTTTGTAACATTTGAATTAGCTTTTTTTTTTTTTGGAAGAGGGAGTTCTAGATCTGAGCTTCTACTACTTAAAGATAGGTAATTCTGCAAATTGTAAGTGTTAGAGAGGTTAATTAAATTGTTTTCACATTTTATCCTGTCTAAGAGAAATCATACTGGGCAAATAATATTATTTTATGTGTTTATGTCTAATTAAGATATGAAACTAAAATACCTACTTCTTTTGTTAACCTCAAATAGTAAAGATATTTTCCATGCATTTATTTTTAATTAAATATTTATGATAATATGACATTGAAGCAAGATGATAATTAAGCTGGTTACTAGAAAAAAACCACATACATTTCCACATAAACATGAATTATATTAAGAGACGAGGCATTTGGGTGAACTGATTGTCTTATCCATATAACAAAAAGCTTTATAATTTCTGTGGAATACATTATAATTTTAACTTGTTCATTTTGCTACAATTTAATTCATTTTGTTTTTTAAATTATTTTTAAATTTCTTTTTAAAATACCATTCAGTTAATAAATTTTTTTACATCATCATTTTCTCCCAGTTATCTCTTCCTTTTCTCTCTCCTAGAGAACCATAATCCCATATTAAAAAAAAGAGAGATAAAAAGTCTCTGAAGTTCATTAATACATCAAAAAATTTTGAAAATATGTGAAATGTATTTACTCTATCTGGAGACATTACATCTCTGTATAGGAGTGGCTGGGGATGTCTTGTCATGTCTCTCTTCTTTGGAACTATTTAAAAAAAATTTTTTTTTTTGGTAGTTTTGTAGCATTCACTTTTGATTATCTTACGGTAGTTCTGTCCAGTTCCATTGTTCTTATTATAAACATTATTTTCTTTGCTTACTCCATTATTTATCAGGTTATAGAGGTCTTTCCTTGTCTCTTTGTATTCTTATGTTCTTCATTTCTTATAACCAAGTAATATTTCATTGCTATTATGTACCACAGTTTATTTAGAAATTACCCTGTTGCCAAGCCTAGAGATGGGAGGTCCTAGCTTCAATCTGGTCTCAGACACTTCCCAGCTATGTGACCCTGAGCAAGTCACTTAACCCCCATTGCCTAGCCCTTACTGCTGCTCTTCTGCCTTGGAACCAATACACAGTATTGATTCTAAGATAGAAGGTAAGGGATTAAAAAGAACAAACAAGCAAATTACTCAATCAATAAGCATTTACTTTTGTTTCCAATTCATAAAAAGTGCAGCTATAGATATTTCAGTGTATATGGGGACTTTCTTCATATTACTTTATTTTATTAGAATATAAATGAAGTAGTGAACTATCTGGATCAAAAGATCTGGACAATTTAATCAATTTACTTATTTAATTCCAAATTGCTTTTTAGAATGGTTGTACTGATTCACAGCTCCACCAAAGATACCTGTCTTCCAACACTGACTATTCTGAACTTTTTGTTTTCTTTGCCTGTTTGCAGGGTGTGAAATGAAAGCTCAGGGTTGTTTTGATTTGCATTATATTATTATTAATTTGGAGCAGTTTTTTCTTTCAATTGTTTGTCCATGTTCTTTGCTGATGTTTATTTTTAATTTTAAAATGTGTTCTTTAGTTACTGCATATTGATCTGATATTTGATACTGATATATTGATCTGATTTAATCTTTAAATATTTCAGAAGAGGGAAAAAAACACTTAGTCAGGAAAAAAGAATTGCATTTACTGGTATAAAAATCTAAATTTCTTTGATTTCATGTTGTGCAGTATATTATCCTTAGTAATAGGGTTGGATATTTTTCCCATTTTTCTTCATAGATTAATTATTAGAAATTTCTGGAGTCATGAATCCAGGTTACCATCAAACATCCTGGATCGCTTACTGGCCCTGAGGTCCTTATACTCTACTAAAATAGAAATGCACTATTTGAGTTTAGCAACAAATTTTCTACTTGAGATGACCAGCAAGAGCCCAGATTATTCAAGATACATGTTTGAGCATCCCCTTTCAGAATGCAAATTCCAGGTAAAGTATTTTTTTATATAGCTACATATAAATGTTACTAAACTTTAAAAACAAATATTACATTACTTTAGAGCAACACATGTCAGAAACAGTTGTAACTTTGGAGTTTGAAGATCTTTATTCTTTTTAATGTTATATAAGTTAAACTAAAATCTTTCAGATTGTGTATAAATTTGTTAGATGGGAAAGTTTATAAAACAATGAAACAATGTTTCAAATGCTTATTTATCCTTTCTTATGAAATTGTTAGAAAATAAATTAAAAGTTCATAAAAGCGTTTTTTAAAGTGAAGCAGTTTGCATTTGAAGATTAAAGCATGAGTAGAAAATGAATTAAAGTTATGATTCAGTCAGACAGAAAACATTATCAAGGGTATATTCTGTGCTGGGAATATAAAAAAAGATTTAAAAAGTCAGTCTGTGTTCTATAGGTCACTATAATAGGGGAGGCAACAAACAACTACATACAGGATGAAAAGGAAAAAATTAAGAGAAGCAAGGTACTACAATGAAGAGGGCTCCGGAAAGATTACCTGTGGAATGTGAAGTTTTAGCTGGGATTTGAAGAAAGCCAGGGAAGCTAAGAGGTAGAGTGCAGGAGGGAGAGTTTCTTGGATATACAATTTTTAATAATCTAGTATAATATAAATTTGAAAGATTTGTGTTTTAGAGAATGAACAAAAGTAAATGAAATTATAGTGTATATTTGCCATTGGCAATGTTGAAATTAAAACAATTTATCATTGATAAAAGGGGAAAACATTGTTGCTATTTAATTTAATTTAATTTCAAACTTGTTCACGTACAGGAATATAGTATTGATTCTGATTGGCGTTTTCGAAGTACTGTTCACACTCCAATGTTTATTGAGACTCAAGCTTCCCAGAATACTACTAGAAATCGATCACAAGAAGGTTCCCTTTCACTTCCAGGGTTATCAAATAAACAAATAAGAGCTACTCAACAACAGTATGAATTTAGTCCTACACAAAATACAGGTAAATGTCCATTAGATTCCTAATTTAGATGATCCTTTAGTTTTATTTCTGCATAAGACAAGTTATATGTCATATTACTTTTAATAACTGACATTTAAAAAGAGAAACTATGACTAAAATGAAATTACTATTTTTGGAAATTAATGAAATATAAATAGATACAAAATAATTACTTTCCTTCACCACAGATATATGCTGTAGCATACCAGGTATATTAGCATCTTGAAAGTATTATTGGTGTTATTGATATTGTATCTTATGTGTTTATATACCAGACTCATGGTCATGTTACTTTTTGATTATTGTATTTCCAAATCTTCGGTCCAAAGTACAAAAGAATTCCTGAGCAGGACGTTATTTGTCACAGGGTCCTAGCTCCCACCTTGTTAGCACACATTCCTTACCATGTCATATGTTTGATTAACCTCCTCCTCTTTGATTTTGTGATTGTCAATTGAACCAATGTTAAAGCCTATGCTGTGTCACATGTTCATTAGCTACCTCCCTCTCCACATTCCTAAACTCTCCAATAAAAGTTTGAGGGCACATGTAGAGCCCTCTCTCACTTCCATCAGGGGCACGCATGATGTGTAGCCTATATTTTCTAACTGCTTGTCTCTGAGTCTTTATTCCTTTGTCTCTCTCTCTCTCTCTCATTCTCTCCTCTATCCATTTTCCCTCAGTTTCCAATCTCCTTCTCTGGTGTCCACCCACGAAAATATTAATATGTAACTGCAGGAGGTTACATATATTTCTTCTTTTCCTTTAATTTAACATAAAGAAATGCAGTGTCTAATTTTAAAAGGAGATTATATAAACATGACATTGTTTTATTAGACTAACAATATTCTAATATAGTGGTGATGAAAACAAATATTCTTGGTAATGATTTGATAGACACAGTGGCCCCATTTAATAATATTATATTGGTAAATAGGTTTTTTAGGTAATGGAATTTTGGAACCAAGGAGGAAGCTTTAAGAGGTAATTAATCAAATATGTTAAACATGAAGATTATGAAACTAAAGCCTAGGTTTTGTTCAAATTCGCAAAGCCAATGAGTGACAGATCCAGGATTAGAATCCAGGTCTAATTCTTAGTCGTGTGCTATATTCATTGTATCACATTGCCTTGATGATCATACTGATACATATTTTATAAACTGCCTTTTATCAAGTTTTGGTAATTTTGATAATATTTTGTAATTACAGGGAATTCCTTCAGAATCTTGTAATTTGGGTTATTATATATCAGAATTCATTAATAATAAGTATCTTTACTATAATGGAGTTATAATTATTTTAACAGCTGGAAGAAACTCTTTTAATTGGCTAACTGGAAGTAGCATTGACACATTTGCCGAGTACACAAACCCATCATTCTCTGAATCATTGTCATCTTCCTTGCTGTTTGTTCATAAGAAGACTGATAAACCCCAGAGGGCAGTCTTGAAATCAGTGGGGCCTAATTTTGGGAAACAAAGATTGGGATTGCCAGGAGATGAAGTGGATAACAAAACTAAAGGTAAAGTAATACTACACAACTGAAATACAATGATTAGCATACACTTGGAGCTTTCTTTACTTCAGACCAGTAGCTTGAGTAGTGTATCACTAGCGTTCATTGCACCTATATTATCTATACTTATACTTTTTCTTCTACATTAAGACAATTAAACATTTGCCATTTTTTCTTAAAGTAAATTAAAGACAGAGTAGACTTTTTTCTTTCATTTGTAGATGTAGACTGAGAAAAAAGTTCTCCACATATTCTTTTCCCTCCCCTCCATTTTTAATAGCCACTGTACTGTGCAGACTTAGAATAGAATAGGTTCGTTCTTACCAAGGTGCACAGAAAATTAAACGAGTTCTCGGATATTAGCATTGGAAGAAACTCATCTTGCTCTTCATTCCTGTCATCTTACTTAACTGCCTCTCAGTGTTTTTCTTCTCTTTATGTCTCCTCTGAAAATTATTTAAAGCACCTTCAGTCTTCAGGCAGCCCAGTTATGGACTATAATGTCTGCCTAATTCTTGTACTCATCAAAAGTGGCAAACTTGAAAGGAACTTTAGTCACTGATAGTCTCTATTACTATCTTTATTCTTTCTCTTTCCCTTGACAACTTACTTAAAAGAAATATTTTACTCTTTAAGTATCAAGGGATTGCCAAAGGAAAAATATTAGGAGATTGAGAGTTATAAAGATTGCTGTCTGTCACTGTATGAGTTCTTCAAGAGATTGGAGGTGAGAACCTGAGAAATTAATAAAGGTAGTGACATCAATTATGAACCAAGACCTAGATTCTTTCAGTGTGGATAATGTCAGGGATTGAGGTAGTAATATTATAAGTAATGTTTAAAATGAAAAAAAAAGTGATAAGAAGTGAAGAAAGAAATAACTGCTTAATGATTCATATGCTTCTTGATTATCTATACAATGTCAAGAGATGTAGAGGACACACATGAGCATGATGGGAGGATCCCCTGTGACCAAATAATGGAAGTTCATCGACAAAAGTTAAACAGACATGAATTGGTTGTGACCTGCACTATTGGAGGATGTATTCACATCAGTGATATTATATACCCATTATATATACATCCCATATTCCAAAGCTTTGTTTATCCAATAACTCTGTAATATCCTTATAGGATCAAGGATTTGTCCTTTATTCATTCTTCTGTATTTATTCTGGTAGCCAAGCCGGGATGTTTGCTTATCAATAAATGTTTCTTGAATTAAAAAAAATAATAATAATAATAATGATAATTTTTCTCCCTGTGCTTTAGGTATAGATGAACGAGCAGAAATATTAAGATTACGGAGACGATTTTTAAAGGATCAAGAGAAGCTTAGTTTGATATATGCCAGAAAAGGTGTGGTCGAACAGAAAAGAGAAAAGGTTTGTGTCTTTTTAAAGAATTCAGTTATAAAAATATTGATGCCAGAAGACTGGCAAGGAAATTCATTTTCATATTTTACTGGAGAATTGTTACAAGCAAGGCATACATAATAATGCATATTCAGTTTATTGGTAAGGCTAGCAATTACCAATAAAAGGGCTATTTGGCTCCTCAGCAAGCCAAAAGATAGCTGCTAGATTGGTTTTTTTGGGAAAAGGTGGAGCATTAAAAAAAAACAACAGAACCATAGCATCATAGATGGGGGAAACAATATGACTGGTTACAAATCCTGAATCATCAAAGGTATGGGGGACAATATCAGTGGATAGAAATCAAGAATGTGGGTTTAGCATCTCCTCTTTCCCTCTTGTCACTAGGAAATTCTGATTGATTTAGTCCATCTGCAAAAATAACTAAAAGGAGGGGGCAGCTGGGTAGCTGAGTGGATTGAGAGCCAGGACTAGAGAATGGAGGTACTGGGTTCAAATCTGGCCTCAGACACTTCAGAGCGATGTGACCCTGGGCAAGTCACTTAACCCCCATTTCCTAGCCCTTACCCACTCTTCTGCCTTGGAACCAATACACAGTATTGACTCCAAGACAGAAGGTAAGGGTTTAAAAAAATATATAACTAAAGGGATAGGGAGCTCCTAGATTGCTCAGTATCAATACATTGTATTCATTCTAGGATGGAAGGTATGGGTTAAAAAAAAAAGAATAACTAATGGCATATAGATAATAAATTTCCTATAGTTGGTCAAGGATAGCTAGTGGTATAGAGATAATAGATTTCTTTTAATTAGATTGATTTGTAGTTAAATAACTTTTAAATTTAGAGAAGATAACTTCTGAACCCGTGAACTTTTGAACCTAACTCTAAGACAAAGAAACATGACTTAGGCAGGTATATAAAATATTGGTGGTGATGTAGAATAGAATCAATTACAAAAATGGGAACTATCAATTTGATTATTAATGTAGAGGGGTATGGGGATGTAAGGATAATGTAAAAGAAGCATCAATAAAATACTACAAAGGCTTTTTAAAAATTTGAATTGATTTTTAACTTTTAGTTATTAAATAGTACATTTTTTAGATCTGATCACTATTTCCCTACTTAGTTAATTGAATTATTATAAAGATAATGGTATGCTGTAGATTGAAAAGGAAATCTTTTCATAATTTGGAAGTAACAAAAATAATCGAGGTTGCTTTTTTTTACCCATACCTCTATTCTGTGGAATGTGTATATATCCAAATTCCTTCCCTTCTTCACTCTTTGCCTCTCTTCCTCCCTTCCTCCTTCCAATATTTCCTACTCAAATTGAAGAAGACCACAATACCTTCCCAACCAAAACTTGACTTTGTTTTCTTTACCAGTCTATCTTTAATCCTCAAGTGGCTTCAGAATAAACATTGACTTTTTTCCATCTTGACATATATATAGTGTCATTTAAATTTCTTTTGCATTTCAGCAGTAACTCTTAAATGTCCTACTTTAAGTGTCATAATGATGTAGAATTAACCTTGGGTAAAAAGAGAGAAAGAGATTAGTGCAATAAAGTTGAGGTGTACTATTCTTGATTAAGGTATCAACATGAACAGAAGAGTAGTATTTGATAAACTTAGAGAAAACAAAAACTAGAACAACACAATTCATTAAACATTGAGCACATGCTGTGTCTATTGCTGTCCTAGGTGATAATGACATAAAAAGGCAAAAAAATGAAGCATTCCAAGCCCTTACTGAAATTACATTCTTTTAGGAGAATAAAACATTTAAGCATTAATTGCAAAGTAATCTTACTAAGTACTTTGAGAGGTAAAGATGATATATAATATATTTATTATTAAATTATCATTATTATTAAATATATTAAATTTATAATATTTATTTCCAGAAGAAAAAAGATAGCTTTTCCTATAAATAATAAAAGGTATTATTTTGGTACAAGATAAATATGTTTGATTACATTAAAAATAAAAATTTTATATACCACAAAGACTTTTTAAAATGTAAAAGGAGGTTCAAATCTGGCTTCAGACATTTCCCAGCTGTGTGGCCCTGGGCAAGTCATTTAACCCCCATTTCCTGGCCCTTACCCACTCTTCTGCCTTGGAACCAATACATAGTATTGATTCCAAGATAGAAGGTTGTTTTTTTTTTTAATGTAAAAGTGAAAATATGACATCTAACACATAATATTGATTTCCTATTGTGATAATTAAAATGTTTGGGAGCAAGGGAAATATGTATATCAATTATGACCGCTGAAATATGTTTTCTACTGTGTCTTGGTTTTATATAAATATAAGATGGTCGCCAGGGAATATATTTCCAATTTATGAATATACCCAAGCCAACTGGGTTTTATAGAGAAATTTAATTTATAATACACTGATTAATCAATAGAAAAAGAGAGAAAGTAAGAAAGGAATAAGAATGAATAAATCAGTCAGTTGGTTTTATCACTCACCCAAGATCTCTCTAGGTAAGGCTTCTCATGCCAACCTCAGGCTCCACCTTCAAGAGAGCCTCCTTTCAAGAAATGTTTCCAGAGAATTCTCCTCCTTCAGAGCCAGCCTTCTCTCCTGGTCCTCCCACAGAGCAACCTCCTCAGTCCTCCTTCAGAGCCACCTCGCTCAGAGCAAAACCTCCCAGAGCAAAATCTCTGGAACTCCTCCTCAGACCCCGCTATCTTTAAGGACACCATCTAAGTCCCCTCCCCTCAGTTCTCACATCTACCAATCACTGTCGATGTCTCCCCTGTGCCAATGGTGGCTCTAGCTTAACCCAGGACCGCCCAGAGGCTTGTTTCCTTTGCACATGTCTGTTGAAGGTCATGTTCTCAAATAATTAAATCTTGATCTTTGCTGCAGCACCTTCCTAAATCCTGTTAGACTGAGTAGGGTGGAGATTGTAAGTTCCAAGACCTGGTTCTGTCATTCCAAGTATCTCTATTGTATCAATTCTAAAATCAATTATGACTCAAAGAACTTCCTGTTCTATGCTTAAGCATAGGTCAAAGCCCTTTCCATTGTTTAGCAAAAGGTTTCTGTCCTAAAGTAGTCTTAAGTAGGGAGGAGAAGGACCCTCCCATGCCAAGGGTTTTCACATTCCAATAGAGATCTTACTATCAGTAGGAAATTTTTCAAGTATGAAATTTCCCAAAGGTGAAATTTCAAACATTCATAAGTCTAAGAAATTTTAAGGTTTACACTACATATATATATATATATATATATATATATATATATATATATATATATATATATATATATATATATATGAAGTTGCTAAAGATTTAAAAAGATAACTCCCAGTCCACAATGGATAAATGGCAAAGGATTTGCACAAGAATTTTTGTAACGAGGAAACAAAAATATTTGAAATTTGAGGGAAAAAATTTCTACCTAACTAATTAAAGAGATGTAAATTAAGATTTTGAAGAACCACCTTATATTCATCAAATTGACAAAAATAAAAAAAATAAAAGCAATAGTACTCAGTGTTGATGGAGTTGGGGAGAAATAGATAAACTCAATTGTTGCTGGCGAAATTTGGAACTTATAGACTCCTTTAAGTAATACTCTCAATCTATATTTTAGATTACAAAATAATGACATAATTAATCCATTAATTCTGTCATTTTGAACATATCCTGTAAGTGTTAATAGATAACAAAGAACAAGCAGTTCAAAGATTTTTATAACCTTATTTTCAATACAAGCAAAACTAAATATATGAATTTTGGGGGAATAATTCAATTAAGATTGAGAAGTATGAATAATATATAATTCTTTTTTTTTTTAATCTATAACCTTGAGTTTTTGAAAGGGGACATAAGCTTTGGTCAGTTTTGCAAAACTGAAAAGAAGTCGTAAATGACAGACAGTCTATTTAGGGGTAAATCATTTAATTCTTCTGTTAAGGTGCCAAAAATGAAATCGTGGATGCTTTTGTAGTATCAAAGCATACAGAGGCAAAAACTGGCAGAACCTAAGTTGTTTGATAAAACTATTTTACCTTGCAAGACCTTGCATGATCACTTGGTTTTTTAATGTAGAAATTTTTTTAGATTTATCTCATCAATTTACTGGTTTTATTTCCTTGAATAATTTTTCCCCTTTTGTATTTTAATTATGTAGGAGATGAAAAATGAATTGAAAATGAAGCATGATGCACAGGTTACTTTGTATAGAAGTTATCGTCAAGGAGATTTGCCTGACATTCAAATTGAATACAGCAGTTTAATCAATCCTTTGCAAGCTGTGGCTCAGGTCAGTGCTACTCTAACTTCACATTATTTACTAACAATAAAAAATGTTGTGTGTTTTGTATATATTTGAGTCTCTGTAAGTAAATATTTAAAAGAAATTATTTTAGAAACAACTGAAAATTGAACAGGAAAGTTTGTATTTTCAGTGCCTATAATCAGATAGTTTTCATGTTTACAAATGTCAAAAATTTGTAGCGGTTATATTTTTAAATTTTTTATTGGTTTTATTTGGCATCATTTTAATGGTATGAGAATCTGACATAATCAATTTGGACTGTTCCTTTCCTTTTTCTTACCTTTATATCATAGAACTATAGATTTAGAACTCACAAGTACTTTGGAGATCATCTAGTCCAACCCATTCATTTTACAGATAAAGAAACTGAGGCACGGATCTGTTAAATGACTTACCATGGTCATAGGGAGTCACAGAACCAGAATTTCAACTCAATTCTTTTGTCTTTATGTTTACTGTTCTTTTAAAAACTCTTTACCTTCTTAATATCAATCCTAAAACAAGCATTCCAAAGGGTAGACAATCAGGTTAAATAACTTATTCAGGGCCACGGCAAGGATATCTGAGGTCAGATTTGAACTTGTGTCCTCTAGACTCCAGGCCTGGATCTCTATTCACTGTGCTACCTATCTACCTCTAGTTCACTGTGCTACCTATCTACCTCTAGTTAGTGGTTTTTTTTTTCCTATTCTGTCTCCCTTAACTCAGAACCAAAGAAAATTATGTTCAGGCTATTTAGTTTATAGAATTAAAGAACTTCAGAACTGGAAGAGACCTCAGTTCATCTTTTACCTGAAGAGGATTACTATTCCTTGAGCCTCTGTTTAGAAAACTTGATGCAACAGGAGACCTTTACTACTCCTAAGGCAGCCCAATCTGCCAAATTTTGCTCTATTTTACTTCTTATTTTTAATTGTGCATATGATGTACTTTTATATGTGAAGTTAAGCCTGAAATACTTTAAAACTTCATTATTAAAAAGTATGCTGGCCTCAGCCACTTCCTAGCTGTGTGACCCTGGGCAAGTCACTTGACCCCCATTGCCTAGCCCTTACCACTCTTCTGCCTTAGACAGAAGGTAAGGGTATAAAAAAATAAAAATAAAAATAAATAAAAAGTATGCTGACATTTTGTGAAATTTATTCTTTCTACTTCCTGGAAAAGTTTTATCATTATCAGATTACTAAACAAAAACATATGCTATTTTATTTTTTTCATTTTTTATTGTCATGCAAAATACACTTCTATATTGGTCATTGTTGTCAGAGTGAAGTCATACATAACCAAAACCCCAAAATAAATACACTGATGTGAAAGACGACTCCAACAGTTCTTTCTCTGGAGGTGGATAGCATTCCTCATTATAAATCTTTCAGGATGGTCCCAGATCATTGCATTGCTAAGAGGTGCCAAATTTTCACAGATAATCATCATCCAATATTGTTGTTACTGTATACAATGTTCTCTCAGTTCTGCTTATTTCACTCTGTATCAGTTCCTGCAGCTCTTTACAGCTTTTTCTGAAATCATTTTGTTCATCATTTCTTTCTATTTTATTTCTAATCACTTTGGCTAGTATTCAATTCTGAAATGAGTTTTATGTAGAAATGTCAGTGTGGTAACTCTTACAGTAATACCATAAACACTAAAGTTGTATAAATAACTGGAAATAAACTAGGAATAGGAAGAAACTATGTTCAAGCCCACCAGAGACACTGAGCCTTCACTTGGGCTCATATGACTTGATAAAATAAATAGCTGTGTGCCATGCAGGGTGAAATTATTTGTTAAAATGTATGAATTTATAAACTGTATATTAAAAGCATAAAGTAGTCCCTGTGTTATACCATAGATAGCCTCTCGCCCCTACCTAGTCTTGTCTTTGCTGATCAATTAAATTTCATATTGTAAAATAAAAACAACTGTCTGAAGGTATTTTAATATTTATCACAGTAGTAGGGTCCATATTAATCAAGCCAAATTGATCAAAATATAAACTGTCTTAATTTTTTAACTTTTAAAATAGATTTGAGAGAAGATAAGGTTGCAAGGCAGTTTCTAAATTAAACTAATTATAGCACTGTTGCTATAAAACATTTTTATTTCAGACTACTTTGTTGATACTTGATTTCTAATGTTTTTTGTTGTTTTTTAGCGAGACCCAGCCCTTGCAAAGCAGCTCTTTGGCAGCTTGTTTACAGGAATTTTAAAAGAGGTGGATAAATCTAGGAGCTCATCAGAGAAAAGAGGTGTTACTGACAAGTTGCTGCTGGACTTGAATTATTTCCTCAGTAGCACCATGTTGTTCTTTCCACCTTTCATCTCCTGTATCCAGGTAAAAATATTCACTTAGATCTTGTTTTCTTCTATTTAATGTGATATATTATAATTTCAGTCTTTATCTCAAAAATACTACAGTAAGAGTGAATGAGGAAGATTATAGGTCTGAAATATATTTTATATCGTCAATTTGTGTTTTCCTTTTCAGGGTTATGGACACATGAGAAAGTGACCAGGAATTCATTATACAAGTGCTTGCTTTCATCTTATACTGAAACCATTTCAGAAATTTGATTGTGTAGCATTGAGCTTTTTTATTCCATAATTTCCCAACCATTTTAATTTAGAACTTTTGCAGATTATGTTTTATTATTTTAGGTTTAAAAAAATATTAGTATTTTTGCCATTCAGAACATGAAGCTTCACTAACTTCTCTATACAAGTGTCTTTTACTTCAGTCTGTTAAGTTCCTCTGGAAATCAGGACCTTCATGAAGTCCCAAAACCTGATTATGACCCTTAATCATCACTCATGTTTGTAGAACTTAAAATAACATTTTTCTTTAATATTCTACAAACTAAAAGATTAATAATTAAGCCCCAATCTCTAAGAATAATAGTTTTTTTCCCTAATTTGTATTTTTTTGGTAAGTTGAAATCATATACCAATTCCTTATAGCCTTTTTACAGTTGTTTGGTATGTACGTACACACGCGCACACACACACATAGTTAGGTCATCTTTTAAGAACAGGTTTATCACCTGCCCTTACTTGAAGCCCCTCTAGCTGGTAGAACCTGCCAATATTTTTCCTTGTTGCCAGGACCTTAGAGAACACAAACTTACCTTTACATTATGAAGCATCACTTGTTTTTCAAATAAGTCAAAATTGAAAAAAGACTATTCATGATGTTTCAGTCAAGCCTTTAATCTTTATTTTCTTTTTTAACACGAATCTTTGTGAACTTGGACTCTTCTGATTAGAAATTTGTGAATAAACAAAAATTTGGCATGCTATTTGAGAATGGTGCATAATTCTGAAAAATATGAGAACTATTTCAATTAATTATGTTACATAATTTATGTAGTATGGACCCAACTCTAACTTAGTCAAATAGGAAGTCATTTTTTAAAAACAGTAGTATTTTTTCAGTAAAAACAGTAGTATTTTTTCAGATAGCAATAAGTCACCTAGGTTTATGCCCATATATGGCAACCAAATTACTTTAATTAAAAAAAAATCAAATTTTCTTTTTTTATTCTATAACCATGAACATAAAAATTCAATATTCAAAGAAAAATACTAAACAGTTACTGGCATCTGTAAAGTGCTTTAAGGTTTGCAAAGTGTTTTAGAAATGGCACCCAAGTAATGCCAAGTAAAAGTCTCTTTTGTAACAAATATATATAGTCAAAACAAAATACGTAAACTATCAGTTTCTATTCCATCGCCTCTGCCAGGAGGTGGAGGTATGTTTTAGCTTGAGTTTTATGAGTCATGATTATTTACTGGATTCTGAGATCTTTCTGAGTTGTGTCCTCTCATATTATCATTGTGGTCATCTGTTCATAGAGGTCTTTCTACATTTCTCTTAATTTGTCGTATTGTCCCCATGCTACAATAAAATTCCTGTGCCACACCGTTCTGGCATTTCCCCATGGATGAGGATTTCTCTTGTTCACACATACGACCTCCCCATTAGAGCTTCCAGGGGCCTCAGAGGAGATGCAGTTCCCTATTCTTCCTTCACAGCTGAGGTCAAGTGACTTGCTTAGGGTTCTTTAGGAATGGGATATTGTTATAAGGAACTCCCTTTACCCTGCAGTTTAGCACTTTCTCTGCAGTTATGATCCTAAGAGGTGCCAGCAAGATTGAGAGATTAACCATTTTGCCCAGCCTCATGCAGCCGATTGATTTCAAAAGTAGAACTTGAACTCTATAGACTTCCGGGCTTGATGAGCAGTTCTCTAGCATGTGCACCACACTGCCTCTCAACAAAAGGTTGCTCTATGTATTTTTGTACATACTGCTGCTTTCTCTCTGCCCTGAATCTTTTTAGTTACCCTAATATTTTATCAACTCTAGATTATACATTTTGTGATTTCATTTTAATTCATTCTTTTCCCCCTTGATGTTGGAATCAAGTAGATCTAGGTCTTTCAAGAGAATTCGATTCTGTGTTTGGGGGGTGAAAAGTCTAAATATGTATGATGGCTCAATGCATCAAGTTCCTAAATGTGTCTGCATTTTGCTTCACCACATCACTTTTAGGAGCATAATGCATTCAGAAGTATAAATAATTCGAATGGGCAAACTATTATACTTTAAAGACATTCTTTCCAAGTTAACTTAGATTTACAAGCTTCTCATGACTTAGCTTCTAATCTGTAATTGCAATTAGTAGTTTCTTTATTGTTATTTCCCAGAAACACTGTGAATTTAATGAACTATTTATTTTTAAAATGAAAAGTGCTACTTACATAAATTCAAAATAGTTTAAATTTGTATTTAATTTTCTTTTAATTGAAATTTACATTTTAAATTTTCTTTTTCCTGTTAAAAAAATTTGAGCAGTATGAAGTAATAGTGGAAGCATTTAGAATGAAATTACTTACACATTTTAGTGTGGTTGTTTTTAGTCAGTTTAGCCTGTAGTCAACTCTCAAATTCAAATTTGAAATGAAAATGTCAGTACAGTAATTCTTATAGTTCTGAGATATAACGTTATTATATAAACTCTTGGAAATAACCTATGATTAAAAGAAACTCCTTTAATAATAAGATAGTTACATCTGATAGTGTTTAAGAATGTACTGGAGGGATTGAAAATGTTTCACTGCTGTTTCTTCTCTTTCTTCTCAATTGCTTTTTATGTTAGCACAAAATTCTAGAGACCTGGGAAGATATTGCAGTTACAGAAATGCATGGTTCTTCTGTTTTGCTCATTTAGGGGGCAGTGAAGTCCTGCTAGAATAGTACAGAAATAAAAATGTTATTATATAAGTTGAACTTTTAGGAAAAAATTGTTAATGGAATCACATGACATGTAATTGGTGTTATTGGTACTTACGTCAAAACTTTCTCTAACATTTTGTAAAAATAGGTCATTCTCCCGAGGAGATATAGTTCCATTGCCATGAGCTAAATATTTAAATGTGTTTGTGGCTTCACAGGAAATGAGTTACCAGCACTCTGAGCTCCTAAGCCTTGACTCATCTACAGTGAGCACCAGTTGTTTGGCCAGTTTGCAGCAGCCAGTAGGCATCCTCCTTCTTGAGAAAGCATTGATTCATCTCACTCCTGCAGAAGAACCACCATCTAAACGAATGCGGGGGAAACCCCAGCTCTCTCCAGATGTCATCAAATGGATTGAACTTGCTAAGTAAGTACTGACTAAGGACAAGGTCTGCAGGTGCTTGTCCAGCACTGCATTATTCTTAGTGATGAGGACTAGTTCTCTTCTTTACCATAATTTGTACCTACCTACGGGTCACCAAACAATAGTAGAATCTAATCTCATTGGGAAATGAAATGTTTGAAATTGTATGCATGTGGAGCAGAGAGGTGGCATAGTGGATAGAGCAGGCCTGGAGTGGGGAGGACCTGGATTCAAATCAGGCCTCAGACACTCCTAGCTGTATGACCCTGTTAACCCCATTTGCCTAGCCCTTGCCATGTTAGTAAGATAGAAACTTAAGAGTTTTTTTTTAAAAAGAAATTATATGCATGTTCTAAGTATATTGAAATTTAACTCTGAGTCCCAGCTTTATTTATGGATGGAAATCTTTCTATAATGTGTTATACTCTTTCTTGCTTTCTTAATCATAGTGTTTTGAACTTAAATTTTTGTTATTAGAAATTCACAAAAATAACTTTTAAAATACTCTTTATTCACACAATGCTGTCACATGCATTATGTAATAACTTTTTTTTTTTTGCAAGATGTGAAGTATATAGAGTAGATAGAATCCTCCTTTGGAATCTTTAAGCCAGAAAGATTAAACATTTTAGAGCTAGTAAGTAGTAGGACTGGCACTTGAACTCATTAGTTTTAGTCATGATTTGCCGGCTCTTTGGAGCCAAGTAAAATAAAAATAATCCCCCTTCCATTGGCACTTTGTAATGTATATTAGGATTGCTATTGCACCTCCCCCAAATTCGTCATTTTTAGGTTAAGCATTTCTAACTGGTTACTTCAATTATTGATTTGCCTATTTTAAGTGGAATCTTTTTTTGGTGTCTCCTCTGACCCATGCTAAATGTTTTTAAAAAATAGTAAAATTTGTAAATAGTTGTCATTCCATTCCTTAGAATTGCTATATCCTTATTCTTCACAGTGTACTTAATGCATCCTGACATTACATTAGCCCCAACTCCCCAGCTGGATCATGCTATTTATTCCTTGGTTATAGAAACAAAAAACATAATTTTCAAATGATTGGCCATCTAGCAGTATCTCATCTCATTCTGTACTTGTTAGTTCATTTTCCAAACCTTAATAGGAGGAGATGAGAAATGTATTAATGTGAAAAGTCTGTATATACATGATATCTCCTTATTAAGACCATCTTATCTACACATTCTTAGGTCATAGTATGTTTTCAGAATAGTTTAACTGCATTAGACACATAGAATAATGAAATTATTTTAACAATAAAAAACAATGGTAATGTCAGAATTGGAATAGTTATACTAAATAAAACTAACTTTTTAAAATTAAAGTTGTGATTGTATTTTCTTCTAAGTGTATCAGTTATTATATGATTCATCAGATTGTCAGTGCCAAATATTAATTTGCAGTGCAAATATTAATTTGTTTCTAAAAGGCATATTTAAGCGCTTTTCTTGTTTTTGTCTTTTTAAGATTATATAGGTCCATAGGAGAGTATGATGTCCTTCGAGGTATCTTCAGTGGTGAAATTAAAACAAAGCAAGTAACACAGAATGCATTATTAGCAGAAGCTAAAAGTGATTATGCTGAAGCCGCTAAACAATATAACCAGGTAAAATGAATCAACTGCAAAAACTTTTTTTAATGTATTCACTTTTTTCTAAAGGAACAAATTAAGATTGTTAGTTTGAATATTTAGAACTCTCATATCCCTTGGTTTCATGTTTTCTCCTTGGATTTAACATGCAGTTTAATAGTAGAAATTGACTTTAGAATAACCAAATGCACATTGATTGCCCTAGCATCATTTATGCCTTAAAATAAGCCTTTTAATCAGAGATTAGAGGACAAAACACAAAAACTTTGTGCCTTTTAAAAATTGTCATTAGTTACCATGAAATTATAAAAATTTTTCCTGTGAAATTTAGGCTAACTGATAACTACATAAGTTATATGGTAGCTAAATGTTCAAATGAAAGAATCTTAGTGTTGGAAATGGTTTTGAAAATTCTATCCTTTCCTCTTTGCCCTGTTTTCTCTCATTGCTTATTAAAACAAATATTCAAATCAACCTAAATAAAATGATATTTTTCTCTTTTTCTTCAAAGACCTGCAGTTGAAATTCCACAGCCTTACGCTATTGTAATGTTTCACATATATCACCATTAGGGAATTCTTTCTTACGTTAAATATAAATTGTTCATCTAGCCCTTTTCAGTTGTTCACTCATGGTATAGAAATGACTGGGTACTTAAGGCTGATGTCTTTGGAATATAAGCCCTGGCAGGTTCCAGAATGCTGTAAAGGTTCCAAGTACTATTCCCAGTCCTAGAGTCTGTTTTCCAACAGCCAATCTAACTAGATAGTGTGAGGCTCATTAGCAGTAGATAATGCTGACTGCTAGTGGGATGCATTTTTTGGTTGAGCCATCCCATGGAATGGCCCTAGTGTGGTCTTTTTCTGCTTCTGCAGTAATAGTGGCAGAACACTAGAAAAGAAAGGAAATGAGATGGTGTTAAGAATCCCACAATTTTAGGTTGTTTACAAAAACTAACATAGCTTTTGTTACTCTAAATGTGAAATCTTTCTTCAGTGAACTGACAGTCCTCAAGCACCTAAATCCTATCAACACTGGTGTCCTCACTGTAAAGAAAACCGGAACACAAAAGGAAGCTGAAGCTCAGTGGAAAGGATGCTTCACAGATTTTCTTTGGAGAGGCAAATAATGGAGTTAGTGGAGTTGGCTTTATCTTTTATCCCAAAGCAATAAGAAATATTGTTTCAAGGTTTATTTGATGTTTTTATATTGCAGTGTTCAGTGTAAGTTTTTGCAGGAAGATCACCATAAAAATAGTTGTACCAATATCTGTTGCAGAGGATGACAAGAGAAATTGTACCATGGACTTCATGAAATGCTCCAAATTCACACTTTTAATACTCATTAATACCGATGTATGTGCAGCCATTGTGCAGATCAATAGTCAACAGATACCAAGCATTTGCTAAAGGATTGCTGGTGTGAGGCATTCTTAAGTGCTGAGAGAAAACAAAAACTTGCTTGTCTTAGGCAGCATCAACTTGATCATCTTGTTAAGAGGGGAGACATGGCAGCTTTTAGTGCCTCCTAATTAGCGAATTGACTTATCTGTGAGTTCTTAGAATGAATGTTCTAGATCCATGATGGAGAATCTATGGTTGCCAAAGAGAGCACGCAGACCTCTCTGTGGGCACACAAGCTGTTGCCTGCCAGTTTGTACTAGAGAGGCAGAGGGACTCAGGTGGAGCTGCTCCCATCCCCCGCCCCTCTGCCCAACAGCCAATGGGAGCGCACAGGGGGTAGGAGGGGTGGCTCACAGGCAACAGAGCTTGAGGGGAGCAGAGCACTCAGGCCACTCCCCTTCCCCTCTCTGCCCTCACTGAGAGCATTCCTCACTTTACCTACCCCTCCACCCAGCAGCCCAATAGGAGCTTCCTCCCTGCCCTGTGTGGGGGAGGGGCACGGCATGTGGTCTCTGGGGGGCAGGGCATGGGGCACAGCACACAGTCTCTAAAAGGTTTGCCATCACTGCTCTACATCATTAATAGAAAGAGAAATGGAAGTGAACCTAATCCTGCAGAAGTAGCAATGAAAGAGGATAGTACTTTAAAGACCTCAAATTATACTCTCAAGAAACAATCATCTAAATGATTGGTACTTACTAAAAATTAAACAGAAACAAATATTGATCAGTGGAGAAACAAAAAATGAGAAATAAATTTATTATTGTTTGATAAACCTGAGAATGTAAAGTGCTATCAGGAAGTGCTCCCTATTTGACAAGAACTGAGGAAATTGTTTATTTGAAATTAGGCTTCATCTAACATCTTATGCCTTATGCCATGATAAACTTAACATGGAAGCACAGCCTGAGTATAAAAGATCACATCATTAAAGAAAAGTTTGTAGAGAATGAAATCGGATATTGTTCACAATTAAAGCAAGAATATTGAACAAGGGGTAGAAGCAAAGGGATAGAAGTCAAGTAGCTAGTTTTGGTTATATGAAATTTAAAAACTTTTTCATAAACAATAGAATAGGAATAGGATATGAAACAAACACAAACATCTTGACTAACTCAAGGATTTGGATTTGAATTCTATCTCTGCTGCTTATTTTTTGGTGACATTAGATAAAATACATCATCTCTCTAGGCTTCAGATTCCCTTTCTGTAAAGTTAGCAGTCAGAGTAGATGGCCTATGAGGTCCAGCTCAGAATGATATTTTAATAAAATTACATTTTAATAAAAATGATATTTTAGTTCAGTGCCTGGCACATTGTAGCCATTTAATAAATGCTTATTGAATCTCCTAGATATGGAAATCAAATAGATATATAGGACCAAGTTTCCCAAGGGATGAGTAATCAAGGCATATTAAGTTTTTAAATCAAGAAATGAAAACTTAACTATATGAAAGATTGCTGCAAATAACTAATATGATAAATACAAATTAACATAAACTTTACCTCATTAATGTGACTTTACCTCATACTGAACAAGTTTGCAAAGATGATAAAAGAAATAGTTAAGGTTAGAGCGTTTATAGGGAGATGAACACAGTAACACATTCTTAGTGGGGCTATGAAGTCCAATTCTTCTGGAAAACAATTGGAAATTATGCTAAAAAGTGACTAAAATAAATAAATATATATATATATGTATATATATATAACACAACACTTTTCATGGTAGCCAAGAACTAAAAATAAAATAAATGCCCCTCAAGGGGTAGCTAAACAAATTGAGGTGTGTGACTAATTGTAACAGAATTTTACTCTGAGAAATGACAAATATGAATAATTAAGAGATGTATAGGAAAGTTCATGAACTGATGCAGAGTAAACAGATTCAGGAAATGATGTATATGGGGGACACCCCACTCCCACCCCTGAAAACTGAGCATTGTATGTTTGACTGGAAAAGATTTGAGAAAATCACACACACACACACACCTCCCCACCCCCCTTCATTGCAGTGGTGGGAGGCTGAGTTTAGAACATTGCATATAGTCAGATTCATTTGATTGTTGTTTAGTTTTTTTCCTTTTGTTTTTGTTACACAGGATGACTCTCTGGACAAAGATATATTTAGAGGGGGCAGGTGATATAAAAACAGATGGCATCAGGAAAATAATATTTTTTATTAACAAAAGAAGGAAATTTTTTTTAAACCATGAAGGTTCACCTCATAAATTTTCAAAATAGTAAGAATGACAAAATGGGAAATCTTAAAAATATATTCTTCTGTTTATTTACATGCATCTATTTATCTCACCTACTCTGTACCCTGTTGATCCTTTGTCAAATAATACCTTCTCTAGTGTGGGGGAGAGAGAGAATTACATGGTGATGTAAAAAATAAATTTAAAAAATTTTTAAAGGGAACAATAAACAAGAAAGAAAATCCTTGTTACAAGAAACCCACATATATGAGATCATGGATCCATCAACACATCAACATTTTTCATATTTCAATTTGCAACTTTATTCTGTGGCCTCATTTTGTACAAAGTGGATATGGCCAATGGTTAACTATCCTCTACAGAACATGTTTTTCTATAATTAAGTAAAGGTAATATAGTCTGAGTGCCTTTACTTATTTCTGTGTCTTTAACCTTAGACATCTTGGTATATTGGAAGGAGCCAGATCTTCATGATAATGGTTCACCCAAGATCACATAGATCTTGAGCCTTTGCTAGAATTCCCATATCCAGTATCCTGACCCACAGCTTCAGTCAACAAGCATTTTTAAAGTACTTATATATCAGGAACCATTCTGAGCCCTAGGGGAGACATGAAGGACAAATGGCAGTCCTTCTTTCAAGCAGTTAACATTCTGTGTTGGCCTCTTCTCTGATCCCTTGCCTATTGCCACCACTTGCTTTTATAATGAATAAAATTTTCACTAGTGGTCTAGTGAAAATTGGATTCATATTAAGTAGTGGCAGGATTACTTAACTTAGTTCTGCTAAACTGTATTTGAATTTTAAATTATAGCAAAATAGTGCTAGCAATAATTGTGAACATAAGTCTTTTTTGCCATTCATTTTTATACTTTTTCATCATATTGGGGCAGTTTTCCCCTTTCAATATGTAAAATGTAATGATTATAGTATAACTTTACAACTAAAAGGATTTTTGAAATTACCCAATCCAACAATTTTTTTTCAAAATAAGGAAGCTAAAACTAAAACATTTTTGTTTTTTTAACTGCTCCTTTGCTTTTTTAGTGTCGTATTTTTTATTTTTCCCAAGGTTAACAAATTCTTAGAAGCTTTTTAGATATTTAAATTGGTTGCTAAATTCTTGAAATTTCCCAGTATTTAAAAGCATTCTTAACTTCTCAAAGTCAAGCCACTTGGTTAGCGATTTTTTAGTACAATTTGTAGCAATAAGTCCTTTTAAAAAATTAAATAAAATTAAAAATAATATTTATAATTAACCTCACACTTTATTGTTCCAATTTCTTTAGGCTTAAGAATATTTATATGCAAATGGCCCCACCACTGCCAATCTCTTATTTTCATACTTGACCTTAATTTTTTTGAAATCATCTTGGTAACTTTCTTTTTCCTAGGCTTTAAATACACAAGAGTGGTTAGAAGATGAACCTTCAGAAGCTGAAAAGGATTTTTGGGAACTTGCATCTCTTGAATGTTATAATCACCTCACAGAATGGAAATCATTAGAGTATTGTTCTACCGTCAGTGTTGATAATGAAAATCCTCCCGATCTGAGTAAAATTTGGAGTGAGCCATTTTATCAGGTTTGCAATTCTTCCTTTTTAAAGAAGACTAAAACATAGTTAATATTTAAATTTTAAATAAAAATAGAGCTGTTATTTAAAACATTTCTACATAATTATTTACTTATATTCAATAATTAGTCATAACATGTTAAATTTTGGAATATATAGAATGGCCTTCTTTAGTGTACTGGAACAGCCTAACTCTTCATCCCATCTAGGTTGCCCCTTCTGTCTAGATGAAATTAATTTTAAAATTAGAATCTTCATACTCTTGCTATATCTGTGTACTGATTTTCCTGTAGCTTTGAATGTTACAAATTGTACTTGGTAATTAGTATTAAACATTAAATACTTCCACCTGATTGAATTAATATTTAGGTTCAACTAATTCAGTTAATTTCCTCAGAACTCCTTTTATATAACTACCTTTTTTGTTTCTCTTTGTAAATCTTAATTTGCATGGGACATCCAAACTCTTAAGCTGGCAGGGGAAGATGTTTCTGCATGGTTGTGGCAATGAAATAAAAGATGGCCTTCAAAATTATGCCACTTTTTAAACAAATGTGTTTGTGTCATTAAAATAATTTTAATCTTCAGACCTTTACCTAAGATACTATTAGGAACCTAATACCATTTTTTTTGCAAACACACACACATATTATTAATTTCAGTGAGTTTTTCTTTCCTTTAGGAAACTTATCTACCGTACATGATTCGCAGCAAGCTAAAGTTGCTGCTTCAAGGTGCTAGTGACCAGTCACTGTTAAAATTCATCGATGAAGCTATGAAGAAAGAACCCCAGAAGACACTCATAGAAGTTCACTATAGCCAGGAATTGAGTCTTCTTTACATTCTTCAGGATGACTTTGACAGAGCAAAATATTATATTGAAAATAGCATTCAGGTTTTTATGCAGGTAACACAAACATTTGTAATGTGCTGTGTTTAAAAATATTAGTAATTGTCATAAACTCCCACCAAAAAATTTCAATAGTAAATATTTGTCTTTTTTCATAATATCAATTTCCTCCTTTTCTTTTCTTCCCTCTTTATCTGTTTCTTCTATCTTCCCCATTATACTTAAAAAACTATTTTTGTTCTATTATTGTCTTTATTCATTAGCTCCCATATTTTTGACTTTTTTCAGTACCCATTAAAGCTTAGGTCTGCATTCAGAGCAACTGTATAAAGGATAAAAATTCTCTGGAATAAGATAGCTAGAGCTTTTGTCCTGTTTCTGTTCCCCTTTCTGCCTCTGCCCAATTTTATGTGCATTCTCCTTCTCCAGTTAAATGTCTTGGTGTACTGTGAGGAGGTAGCTGTTTAAACTAGACGCTACTTAGCTTAATGGATGATTTATTATTTGTGGTTTGGGGCAAGTTAGTCAATACAGTTAATGTTCCTCTTTAAAAAATTAGATCCATCAAAATCAATCAAATATTCATTAAGTGCTTATTATTTGGCAGGCACTAACAATGCAACAATTCCTACTCATAATGAGCTTACATTCAGTGGGGGAGACAATAACTATGTATATGAACACATCAATATAAAGTGATTAAATAGGCATCGATTATTAAAACTTTTAAATGCAGTCATTAACTAGATAAAAGAAAGGTTTTTTTCTGACATACACAGATTCTATGGCTCTAGATATAGATAAGTGAATGCATTTTCAGATTTTAAGGGAATATGTTGACTCTTTAATACTATAATTTGTATTATATAAATACTTTTTTCCTTAGAATTATTCCAGTATTGATGCTCTTTTACAACAAAGTAGACTAACCAAACTACAGTCTGTACAAGCTTTAACTGAAATTCAGGACTTTATCAGCTTTATGACTAAACAAGGTAAATTTTTTTTCTTATTGTCCTTTTCTGTGTAATTACATTTTGGGATTTTGATTCTGTGCCAATAGAAAGTATGTTTATTATATTTGTAGCTCATAATTGACTTGGATATATAAAATATTTCTATCAGGAGTTTTATTGTACCCTTCATAAAGTTAAAAATTTGAAGAAGTAGATCAAAACTTTAAGATTAAAAAAGTTTTTTTTCAGATTGATAATGCACCATCCTGTTCTTTTATTTAAACTTTTATCTATCTAAAACTATAAAATTTCTTTCTTTTTTTTTTAAACCCTTGCTTTCTGTCTTAGAATCAATTATATATTGGCTCTGAGGCAGAAGATCAAAGACTAGGCAATGGGGGTGGGGGGTGGCATTAAATGACTTGCTAGTCAAACAGCTGGGAAGTGTCTGAAATCAGATTTGAACCTAGGACCTCCCATCTCTAGGCCTGGCTCTCAATCCACTGAACCACCTTGCTGCCTCTTACAAAATTGCTTTTGAAAATTACTCAATAGCCACTTGACCAGTTTCTCTGCTTTTAAGTGTCTATCCTCTTCCCTGTGTCCTACAGAGGACTACAGATGAAGCTGAATGTACAGAGCTGATCATGTTACTGTTCTCAAATGCCTTCAGATACCTGCCCATTTCCTGCCAACGAAGGACATGTTCCTCAGTATATCACTGGAGACTCCTATAATCTAGCTTTTAAAAAAAAAGCCCTGACCTCAATCTTAGAATCAGTACTAGGTATTCCTTCCAAGGCAGAAGAACAGTAGGGGCTGGGCAGCTGGGGTAAGTGACTTACTTGCCCATAGTCACACAGCTGGGAAGTGTCTGAGGCCACAGATGAGCCCTAGACCTCCTGTCTCCGGGCCTGGCGTCCTATCACTGAGCCCCCTCGATGCCCCACCATCTCGCTTTGCTCTACCTTTATTTATTCCTTTCATATGTTCCAGACAATTACACTAGTTACTACTTTGTGAACATGTTTTCCCCATGTTGTCTTCTTTGTATTTAGAATTGCCTTTCTGTCTTATCCCCTTTTATTCTCCTTTCATTTCAATCTCTACTTGTTAAAATCTTACTTATCCTTCAGGAACCAGCATAAATACTACTTTCTTTTAAGATGTTTTTCCTGATCCATCTAGCCAGCAGTCAACCCTTCTCCAGTTTCTCATAGTACTTTGTTCCTCTCATATTTATTTTGTATTATCATTTTTGCATAAATATCTTTTCTACTAAATAATAAACTCTTTAGGGATGTTCATTTTCATATTTCTGTTCTTGCCTTGTGGATACTTATAAAATTTATTCCATTCATATTACAAGTAAATAGTTGGGCTTAATTATTTATATAATTTATATAATTAATTATTTTAAAGTGGGAAATTATTAAATACATCTACTCAACATCCAATTTTACATTTGTTTCTAGTTCAGTTTTTCTAACATACTGGAGAAAATATTGGCAGTGTTATGATTCTTTTAACTATTCCTATTTCCTTTTTTTTTCCAAACAGTTGAATTTTTAAAAAGCCAAAACTAACTGTTAACTTCAAGTTCTCTTTTGTTCAAGAAAAGAAAGTGTTTTTTTCCCCTATTCAAGCCAAGAAATTTTAGCTAGGATTTTTTTTTATTGGTGTTGACCACCACTTTGTTGATTGATGCTTGGCATTGGGCTATGGGTGTAGTCATCCTTTTAAATTATTTTTAGGTAATTTATCATCTCAAGCTCCCCTTAAGAGACTTCTACGAATCTGGACAAACAGATATCCAGATGCTAAAATGGACCCAATGAACATCTGGGATGACATCATTACAAATCGGTAAGATGAGATGGTCGGAAGAATTAACTAAAGATTTTTTATTTTCTAAAGTCTCCAAACTCCTTTTTGTTTTTTAACCATACAGAAATCTGAGGTTTGATTAAAGTATAGGTGTCCCATATTGTACAGATCTTATGTATTTTTTCTCCTAACAGAATTGTTCATTTTTTTAGTTATACATCTTGGCTCCCTGACATGCCAACCTACAGCCTCTTTTCTCCCCTTCTCCCTCCCTCCCCTCAGAAGCCTAAGTAAAGAAAGCAAGTGCTTCACCACAATGTTGAAGCTTCTGCTGAATCCCTTGCATCTGGATCCTGGCTTTACACAGGGTTTTGAAAGTGAAGCTGTTTGTGGCAGTGGCAGCATCAGTGAGTAGAATACATAAGAGGAGCAGTATTTGCAGCAGCAGCAGCAGCAGTACACCTACTTCTTGTTAGCCTCCACCTCCCTCTGCCTGTCTGCACTCCATTTTAGGTAACAGAACTGAACCAAGGAAAGCGCTACCCGTAATTATATTATGCCTTCTCATTCAGTTATTGTGATAATTCTATAACCACCAAGATCACAGACTATAGACAAAACGATCTACCTCCCTACTTCCATGAGAACCAACAGTTCCATGTAAAAGAAAAAAAAGAAAACACCAAACGGGCACATGGAGAAGGTCACCTCCTTTGGGTTTGGGTCTGTGTGTCCTCACTTCTCAGTGTTTAGCCATCTGCTTATTTAATAACATTCTGACTCTTCAGTTTGTTTATTTGAGTTCTGTAATTAAGTAGGACTATTCACTGAAATCAAAGAAGTAGCCTGGTAACTCTAGGTAACAATCTGTACAAAAATCTTCTTGCATCTTAGTTATGATAAATACACAGGTTATGTCATGGATGTATCATGTTAATCATTTTGCATTTAGCAAATGGTCACAACCTGAAAATTCTTTCTTTTGCAAGAGTCAAACATGTTAAGCTTTCAAGCGTTAAAAGAATTTAAAGTTCTTTGCTGGAAGGGAGCATACATTTTATACTTTTCTGGGACCTTAGCTATTTTGTTATTATAGGCTAAAAATGAGGACTTAGGGAATAGTTTTTGACTTAACACAAGAACTAACAGATTCAATAAAATATAAACATGTGAGTTCACACTCATCATCTTGTGGGAATGGAGACAATAGGTGGTAAACAGTTCTTCCTTTATGTAAATTCACATTATGCAAAGTTGACTTTGCCTAAAGAGTTCTGAAAGAAACCTGAATTATATGAAACACCAAACACCCATCCTTTACAGTGTGCTCTCTGTCTCTCTGGGTGCTCTTCCGCCTCCCAGACCCCAACCAAGAAAAAAACAAAAACAAACCACCTCTAAGTAAAAGCAGAAGAACAGACTTGGAGATCACTGCTGCCATTGGAAGGGGGCTTGGCTTGAGACCATCAAGAGAGGTGACCTTTGCCCAGCTCTGCCCACCTGCCTGTGTATCTGGCCCCCGTGAGTCTCTCTGTCCTCCCCATCTTTGTTTTTCCTCTTGGTTCTGGCTAGGCCCCCACATGCTTCCATGTGTTCCCTGCTCTTGCTTTTCTGCCCTTGACCCGTTTGACAAATTTGAATTAAATAAAAATCACTTTTATAGGTTTGTAGAGTGATTGCTTACATAAAGCAAGAACTGTCTGCATTTTGCTAAATCCCTTCTCTTATGAGATAGACTGTAGTAAAATAGTGACTTTTGAAGATTTGGACTATTGAAATGAAAGCCAAGTTTGGAACACTATTGATTGAAAATTTTTAGTGACTGATATTTAAAATAATAATCTTATTAATGGGAAATCTGAGGCTCTGATTCCATGGTATCTAGATGATATGTATTAGATTAGGAAATTTGGTTCCTTTCATGGATCTATGTTATTTTTTTCCTTTTCCATGTGTAGATGTTTCTTTCTTAACAAAATTCAGGAGAAGCTTAGTGGTCTCCAGCAAGGTGATAGTATGGAAGTTGATGAAGATGAAAATTTCAGTGATAAGATGGAAGTTGAGAATCAGGAAGAAGACATTTATTCACTGATTAGAAGCTGCAAGTTTTCCATGAAAATGAAGATGATAGAGAGTGCCAGAAAGCAGGTACTTGCCTAAAAATATTATGACATTCTGGAAATAAGTCACATTTGTTATTAAAACTTAGGGGGCTTTAAATTTTTTGTTTTTAAGATTGGGCCTGTGTATATGGTTTCCCCCCCCCCCTTCTTTAAACATTATTAACAATTAGAGAGTAAACATAATAAAATGTCACATAGGGATTTCCTTTTTATTCTATCTAGATTTTACTAATCTCTAAAACCAACATGAGGTACCAAGTCTCCTAATTTTCTTGATCACTAAATCTGCTTTTGCCTCCTTAGGTTGAAAGCTTCTCAAATCCAATCCTGAATTACCTTTCCCTCCTTTTTCTGTGTCTTGATGAGCCATTCTTTTCCTTTTTGCCCTTAATTGTTCTTTGCTATAGTCCAAAAGAATGTCTTATAGAATCTTTTCATAAGTCTTTCAGGATAGTCCCAGATCATTCATTGCATTGCTGGGTCCTCTGAAATTATTGTTAATCATTAACATTTCACTTGAGAGTAACTGATCCTAAGGAAATTTTTCTTCATGTCAAGCTAAATTTCAGCTCTTTTTTAATACTTTGCTCCAAGTTCTTTTCTCCAGGGAACTTTTCTAAGCTACTGTTTTGAGTTCATTCCCTAATGTGCCACCCTTATTTAACTTGAGAATTACATCTTTCTCACTAAAACCCTCTTTTTCAAAGCTTACCTAAGTCAGCTCTCTTGTCCATTCTACAAACCCAGATTCACTCTTCGCCATTTATAAAATCCCTTATTTTTGGTGGACTTTTGGTTTTCCCAACATTCATTCTTAATCACTGATTGACAAGGTAGGTTTCTTTCTTTTGGACAAAGGGTAGATGATGAGAATTAGTGAAACTCATAAAAAATATTGAAATGGTATCCCATCCATAGGGAAAAAAATTCAACTCCATACCCACAAAGTTTAGAAGTTACTCTGTTAGAGTTGGGTATTGTTACTTTATTATAATAAGTATTAAACACATATTTGTAAGTGTTCATAAAATCATAGAATTTAGAGCTGGAAATGCACTTCAGCAATCATATAATCCAGCACCTTTATTTTACAGATGAGGAAACTATAGTGGGATATCTTGTTATTTAAAGGAAATCTTTGATGTATCCTATAGTGAATCAGAGAATCCCTTTATAATTTGAATAATTACCTTTTGGTTTTTCTTCTTTGTAAGTTCAGGACTTTTTGTAGTAGAAAGAACTCTAGGCTTTGAGTCATATCTGGGTTCACATACTGACTGATATCTATTAGATTGTGATTATAGGTAAAACAATCAACTTCTGAGCCTTAGTTCCTTTGTATATAAAATAGAGCCAATAATATACATCCTACCTTACAGTGATACTGCAATCTATTTTTGTGGCCAGAAAGTTCTATCTCTGTAGTTGGGGCAATGTGGTAAAATGGATTGTGAGCTGACTTCAGAGTTAGGAAAATTTGGATTCAAGTACCAGCTCTGATATACCCTGCTTGGGTGAGCATAGGCTAATTTTTTAACCTTTTAGAACCATAGGCAGTCTAGAACTGTAAATTGAAGATCATTGCCCATCTGCCTCATTCAGATATATTTCATCATAGATCATTCTTCATGCTTAAATTATAGTTCTGGACCATCTAAAAAAAGTGAAATTGCATACAAAAAACCCAGGAATAACTAGTTCCACTAAAAATGTAATGCTTTCTGAAGTCCAGTGGATCCTCATTGCTGAATAACAGTCCTTTTATTTATTTACATTCATTTCACATTTTTTCATTCTTATCCCTTCCTCTTTATCTCATGCCACTTAAGTGAGTAACAGAACGGAAGCCAAGGAGGCAAATACCACTGGATTGAAAAGTGTGCAGAGGACAGTAAGGTGTAAGAAGACTAGAAATGTAGGTGGGAGACCAGTGTCTTCTGCCAGTATCTCCTATTTTACTCCAATCTATTTCCCTGGACAAATGATCCTGCTCCATCCCATCTCCTCCAGTAGATTTCTGTCATTTCCACTCTCTCACTAATCTTCATTCTCTCCTGTCTACCAGCTGCTTCCATACTGCTTAAAAACATACCCATGTCTCCCCTATCTTTAAAAGCCTTCATCTCACATCCCTGGTAGCTGTCATTCTGTAACTCTTCTTCCTCTTATGCTTTGAGGTTGTCCATAATCAGTGTTGCGTTTTCCTTTTCTCACAGAATGATGGCTTCTAACCTCATCATTCAAAGCTGCTATCTCCAGCGTTACCAATAATGATTTCATTAGCAGTTCTTCTTGATACTCTTCTCTCTAGGTTTCTGCATACGCCTCTCTTCTGCTTCTCACTCCATTCTGACCACTCCTTTCTAGTTTTTTGTTTGTTTGTTTGTTTGTTTGTTTTACTAAGTCATTATCTAGGTTTTGCCCATTAACAGTGAGGGAGATTCTATCCGTCCTCATCTCTGGTTTTGCTTTGTGATCTCATTAGCTCTCATGGATTTGATTCTCATCCCTATGCAGATGATAATCAGGTCTGTTTATCCAGCCCTCACCTCTTGGCCTGCAGGCTTCCGTTTCCAGCTGCTCATTAGTCATCTCAGACTAGATGTCCTGTAGATATCTTAGGCTTAATATGTCCCAAATAGAACTTGTTATCTTTTCCCCTGAGGGCATCATCCTTCTCTTCACTCAGTCCCAGAAATTCAGTATCATCCTCAATTCCTCTCTCCCCCACATCTAATTAGTTGCTGAATCTTGTTGACTGTTGTTGAAATCTCTTATCTACTCTCCCTTCTCTCTGATGCTCCCAGCAACCTTGTGCCACATGTTTGGACCATTGCAATAGCCAGCTAGCTGCTTTCCTCCCTGCCTCAGGTCTCCCCAGTTCAATCTATACTCGGCTGTGAAAATTTATTTTCCTAAAGTCCAGACTTGACCGTGTCATCCTCTACTCAGTAAACTTCAGTGGCTCCCCATTACCCCTAGCATCAAATATATAACCTTCCATTTGGAATTTAAAGCCCTTCAGACCCTGGTCCCTTTCCCACATTTCCAGTCTTCTTACACTTTCCTGCCCCCCACATTCTCGTCAACCCTTGGCCTCCTTTCTGTTCTTCACACCAGACATTTCATTTCCTGACTTCATGTATTTTCACTGTCTGCCCTGGGATTCTTTCTTTCTTCATGTCCATTTCCTGACTTCCTTCAGATCCCAGTTAAACTCCTTTATCTTTTACAAGAAGCTTTTCCTGATCTTCCTTAATTCTAGTACCTTCCATTTATTGCTTATTTCCAGTTTATCTTGTATATATTTTCTCCTTCATTAGAGTCTGAGCTCCTTGAGAGCAGGGATTGGTTGCCCATCTTTGTAGCACTTCTCACAGTACATGGCCTCACATAGTGGGTACTTAGTAAATCCTTTTGCCTGGCCATTGACTGACATGCTAAATGATTCTCTGTCACATCCTACAGTTGCTTTCCAAAATTTTAGTTTCTTCAGTGTCCAAACTTTACCTTCACCCCTCACCTCTCATGAAGAAAATCAAGACGATTCATCGGAACTGCCTCTTCCACATTTTTTGACTTTGCCTGTCCTTTCACCATTAACTTCAGTCTCATAGGATGTCACCTATCTGCTTCCTTTATCTCCTGGGTACTGCTGTATCCTCTTTCTCTCATGTCTAATTGCTTCTTCTCCACTGATTCTTTCCTCTCTACCTATGGAGTTTGATCTCCCCTATCAAAAAAAAAAGAGTTAAAAACCACAATTCCAGACCTCAAGATATTATTCTATTTGCTTTCTTTCCTTTAATGACAAATTTACAGAAAGATTACTTTTTCTTCAGTCCCCTGAGATCTGAATTTGATTCTTTTCAATTTAATTGCTCCCTCCAAAGTAATCAATTTCTTTTTTATTATCATATCTAATGGCAGTTGTTCTTTTTGAACTTTCTACATCATCATTTGATATCACTGATGAACTCCTACTCCCCCTTCCCTTACTATTTTACTCCCTTGGCTTTCATACAACTACTTGATCCTTTAGGACCGATGGTTTGTTCACTGTTTTTTCTTTGACATCCCAAAGGCTCTATAGAGTGGACCTTGTTTCTTCTTTCAACAACCTCTGTTTTGGCAATCTTATTCACTCCTTTGGTTTCACCTATCTACTATATGTAGAATCACAGAATTTGAGAGATGCAAAGAACATCAGAAATCATCTAGTTTAATAACCCTTATGAAGGAAATCACTAATATATTATACATCTGAAGTGAGCCTCTAGTCTCCTCTTAAAGGTCTTCAGGGAGGAGGAATCTACCACTTCTGGAGATAACCTATCCCATTCTTGGATTTTTCTAATTGTTGGGAAGTTTTTCCTGACATCAAGCCTGAATATTTATTCATTTATTTATTTTCTGTAGCTCCTATCTTTCTCCTTGTTCTATCCCCAAGGCCAATCAGAATAAATTTAATCTCTTCTACCCAACAGCTCTTCAGATGCTTGAAACAGCTGTCATCTCTGACTTTTTCTTCTCTGGCTAAACTTTTTCAGTTACTTCAACTGATTCTCATATGATATGGATCCTTTATCATCCTGGATTCCCTCCTCGGAATGCTCTCTCTCTAATTTATGTCCTCCTTAAACCATGATGTCCAGAACTGAGTATAAATTCTCCAGATGAGGACTGCTGAGGCAGAGTAAAGTGTGTTGCTCTTACCTTTATTCCTGAAGTTATCTCTCTCAATTCGGCTCAAGATTGTTTTAGTGTTTTTGTTTGCCTTATCATATTTCCAGTTCATCTTGAGCTTCCAGACCACTAGTCTCTTAAGGTCCTTTTCATACACTTTGCTGTCCACCATGCCTTCCCTAGGTAGTCATGAAGTGGATTCGGGGCCCAAGTGTACGAATTTTGGTTATTCCCGTACTACATCCCATCTTAAACTGATGACTCCCCAAAATATATCTCTAGTTTGGTCTCTTCACTAGGTTCCAGCCCCATATTTCTATCTGCCAGTCACATATCACCACTCTACCCAAACTTAGAATGTCCTAAACTGTGAACTCATCGTATTTCTCTAAAACTTGATTCTACATTCCTGTTGATCTCACCTTTTTTCCCCAAGTCATTCAGGTGCCAATTCTTATTTATTCTTTACTATGCCATCTCCTTCACTTTTCACTTAAAATCATTGTTAAAACCCTGCCAATTCCATCTTCCAAATTCAAACTTTGGCATTTTTCTCTTCCTTTCCATTGCTATCACTTAAGTCCACATCTTTTTAGCCTCTCACTTGGGTAATTGTAACAGCCTTCTAAATGCTTTCCATCCTTCTCTCCAGTGGCTCCCATTCTTTGCTTCATCTTCTACACAGCTGACAGAATTTTTTTCTTAATGCTTACATCCAATTATGTTATTCTCTAGCTTAGAAATGTTCAAGGGCTCCACTTAGACTACCAGATAAAACACACAATTCCTTACTATAGCTTAGTCTTCCACATATAACATCAACCTTCTTTCATGGTATTGGCTTTCTCTATGTCTCATCCACACTGAACCTCTTCCTGTATCATCCTGTTCTTTCTCTTACCTTTGCCAGTAAATATGCCCAGGTATGGGATTGCCTCCATCTCCATGGCCTTGGCCTTACCCATTGATAATCCTATCTTTTCTTCCAGTCCCACTCATATATTACCTCTTCTCCGATTCCTAACATCCCAGCTAGATTCCTTCCTTAAATCTCACAGGCCCGTCTGACTTCTATGTATCTAATGTGCGGATAATGAATCCCATCATACTAATTCACACTGCATAGTTCCTTTGAGCTAGAACCATTGATCATATTAAAAATTTTAAATAGTGTGAATTTGAAAAGTTGGTACTATTTCATGGAATCCATTGTTTGTACATAGACCTAGCTATACACTTCTTTGAATATATACTTTCTCTACTAGATGACAGATTCTATGAGGATAATTTATCACTTTTCATTTTTAATTCCTTCAGCCTTTCCTATTCTTTGTACATAATAGTTATTTGTTGTATAGTTACAGAACTGAGTTATGTAATGATTTATAATACTTTTTGTGTTTTTATAGAACAATTTTTCAGTTGCCATGAAACTCTTAAAGGAGCTGCATAGAGAATCCAAAACAAGAGAAGACTGGCTGATGAAATGGATTCACAGTTATTGTCGATTCAGCCACAGTCGCAGTCAGACTCAGAGTAGTTCTGAACAGATTCTCACAGTGCTGAAAACGATCTCATTATTGGGTATTTATGTTCTTTTGCACAAAATCTACCCCTGTTTTTTCACATTTCCATAGAATATGGTTATTTCTTTACAGATCATTTTTTTAATCAGAATCCTTTCATTGTATTTGTTTTTTGGATGTTTGAAAATTAAGAACTTAGTTATAGACAGTCTCTAAAACCTGGTGAAAAATGACTTTTCTAAAGAAAAGAGAAGAAAATTTGGAGTTGAGCGCAGGTTCAGAGTAAATTTTTAGAACCTGAATCTCTTTTTAAGATGAAAAATCATAGAACTTTTCCCTTCTTCCTAAAAATGTTGTGGGCCTCAGTTTGATATTACTGCTGAGCATTTTAATCTCGGAAGAAAGTGTTATTATAACCAAATTCATGACCTTTATGGCCTCTCCTTTTAGATTTCGAACATTTAATAAGTGGCTTATGAAACTGAGAAGAGAAAAAACTTTTTGCTAGGATTCTATTTATACCTAGCCTTGTTGTATTATTACTTAATAATACCTCATCATTATTACTTCTCCATCTCCATCTCCATGTGCCCCCAATTTTGGTCATATTTTCACCTGTGATTTTTTTTTATTACTCTTAAAGATTTTTTACATTAAATATAATTTATCACTTAATTATTTTGAGCCAATTAAATGAAAAATTTTTGATTGCAGGTTGATTTTTACTTTTAATTTTGTTTGGATTTTGATAGGGTTATTGCCAATGAAAAAAATTTTATTGAAAACCTTACTCAAAAGTAATTGATTAGTAAACAATGTGAAATCAATCCTTAATCTTTTCTGGAAGGCAACCTTATTTAATTTTATTTCACTTTTCTAGCCACCTTAATTTGAATAGTTCTTTAATTTAAAACATAATTTTTGCATTCTACAAATTTTTTTAAATTTATAGGATTCATTTGCTTTTAAAATATTTTAGCTCTTTTTTTGTTGTTGGGTGATCCAGCAGATGAGAGCACTTCAAGTTATCAAAGCAAGAATAGCCTGGCTTTCCGTAATCAGAACATTCTCCTGGGTATCACTTACAACATCATCGCTAGTGCACTCAGCAATGAGCCAGCTTGTCTTGCCCAAATTGAAGAAAGTAAAGCTAAAAAAGTTTTAGAATTGTCTGGAACCAGTTCTGAGGATACTGAGAAGGTAAATAATGATGGGAAATTGAATGTTTAATTTTTTTAATATTGTACACGGGCATGAATTTCTTCCTATAATGAAATAGTATTATCAGTGCCACTATATTTTCTAAATGCATTTCTTTGTCATCCATAGCTTTAGGTTGGGGGGGATAGTAGAACATTAAAAAAAAGACTAACAAAACGAACAGCAAAAATATCTTTTGCTTTTATTTTACACAAATTGTGGGTCATGCAGGAGCAACAGACACTGCCAGAATTTGAAAAATTAAGGTATCACATTTCTTTGTTATAATAAAATAATAACAAATGCGTGAGTGAAGTCTATTGTAGCAATTATGAATCAAAATTTTAGTTCTAAAACTTTTTATCTCTTAAAATTCCATAAATGAAAATCAGCACATGTCTATTAATTGTTTCTATAACACTTGGAATTTTTGGTACAAAAATTGAACTTTTAAGTGATAACTCAATTTAAACCAGGTATCTTTAACCTTTTTTGTGTCATGGACTCCTTTAGCATTCTGATAAAGCCCATGGGCCTCTGTTTTTATTATATAAAATAAAGTATATAAAATTACTGAAGAATCTAGTTATGTTGAAATAGTTATCAAAATATTTTTGAAAGTTTTTTAATTGTTTTAAGTTAAGTTAAGAACCTCTAGTTTAGACAATTTCTTTATAATAGAGCCATTTTTAAAGACTTGATCTCCTTAGTTCATTGCAGCTGGAAGTACAGCTGCCATTCATGGGCCCAATTCTACTACTGATTGGTTCAGCTTTGAATCACTCCATTTATGACCTGATCATTTTGCCCTTCCTTGTGTTGGCACCTCATTCCCAGGGGCTCCCCATATTGTTGCCAGACTTAGTATAGACACATGATTGGCTGGACCTCCAAAACCCAAGTAATCTGAAAACCTCAACTCTCCACCATAGCAGAGATTATCAGTGTGTGTCAACACATCCAGACTGCTAGATCCACCTTCCCAATAGATCTTATATCCAGAATATCTATATATTCTCTCCACTTATGTGATTCCCACCACAGATCAGACCCTCCTCATTTTGCCCCTTAGCCATTACCATTGCCTTCTCTCTCTGAATCTCTCTCTCCATCTGTGTGTCTCTCTGTTTCTTTTGTCTGTCTTCCCCTCTCTCTTTTTCTCTTTCTGTCTCTCCCTCTCTCCCCACTCCAATCTTATTTCATATTAGTTTCCTTTAGACATCCTACATTCCAGCCATATTGGCCTACGTGCTATTCCCTAAAATCGATATTTCATCTCTTGCATCTGTGCATCCCTACATGCTGCCCCTGTTCCTGGAATTCTCTTCCTCATCTTAGAATCCCTAGCTTCCTCTAAGGTTCCGTTCATGAGCTACCTCCTGTGGGAAGCCTTTCTTGATCCCCTTGGTTTTTTGTGTTTTTTTGTGTTTTTTTTTAAGCGCTCCCTCCTTCCTCAAATGACCATGCATATTCTTAGATGTTTTACCCTCCCAGTAAACTATATACTACTTTAAGATAAAGAAAATGTTTGATTTTGTCTTTGTAGCTGAAGTGCCTACTATACCATGTTCAAAATGTTGGTTGATTTGTATGAAATGGAACCTAATTGTAGTGAATTTTTTTTTATAAAAGCTATTTTGTTTATTTGTGCAAATTTATCTCCAATAAAAATTTTATTAAAAATCTCTACTAGTCAATGGGATAAACTGGGGAATATGATACAAAAAAGAATGTGTTTTTCATTCAGTTATATGAATGTTTTTGTTTACCTTGGAACTGGGTCATGGTAAACCTTTTAGAAATGGAGTGCCTTGTTCCCCTTAATCCAGACAGGGGAGGGAGGAATGTCCTCAGGTGCATGGAGCGGGGAGGGGAACAGCTCCACCCCAAGTCTCTCTGGCTTTCAAGTAATGAATGACCTCTGATGGACGATGGCATATGTGCTCAGAGAGGGCTCTGCCTGTCCTTTTTGGCATGCATTCCATAGGTTTGCCATCAGTGCTCTAGACCCAATTCTTTGCTACCACATGTACTAAGTTTCAGGCTCTTCTAATGTGCCTCTTTTAAAATAACGTCTTTAGATATCCTAACTGAGTCCTGTGTCTTTGTGGTCCGTGGTGGAAGGTCCGTGTCTTTTAGTTAAGAGGTCTTGGTTTTTATATCTTCCTACCCACTTAAAGAGCAACAGTATCTCAGTCTTCCACAAAGAACAAGAGTCACATGTTACAGGCACTCTTTTCCTTTGCTGGTATTTGATGATAGTTTTCTCAGTAAGAAGTTCTTCAGCTTGAATTTTTGTTTACTGTTTTTCAGGTCATTGATTATTATCTTATGATGTTTGCTGTTAAAGAGTACAACAAAATGAACTTCATTTCTCTATTAGCAGAAAATGTCATATTTTAAAAAGTTTCAGTTACACATATAGATTATGTCTTGTCATGATTGGATTCTAGGTTATTGGAGGTCTGCACAAAAAAGCATTTGAATATCTTTTTAAAGCTGCCCAGAGGGCTGAAGAAGAAGTCCAGCCCCATACTATTGAGCATGTCAATGTAGCTGGAATCATAGATGCTTATATGACCTTAGTAAATTTCTGTGACAAGCATCTACGTAAAGAGGAAGAAAGTACATCAGGTGAGAGAGAATCTGGGGAAATACATTGAATAGTGATTTTGCAGAATGTGGGCTTTATCCAGTGGGAAATTAAGCAAAAAGTAATTGTTCATCTTTGAAAGTTACTATACATATAGAAGATATAATTATATTTAAATAGAGTGTTGTGCTTGGCATATAGGTGTTAGCAAAAGCTCATTGATAGATTATACAAGAAAATAATGGCAAAAATTCTGTGACAAACTTTACAGCTTTCAAAGTGGTCATGACATCCTTAGAAAGAATGTCTGCATTTGAACAGATTTCAGCTATCCTCTTATCTTTCCATTTACATGGTTTAAACTTTCATATTTTCCCTCATGGTTGTGACTCATGTGGTCTGCATCTTAACCCCTGGAACAAATTCCCTAACCAGCAGATGCTCCTTATGTTCTCTGCCCAGGACATGATAATGTTTCATTCAGGACAAATAATCTAATAGAGAAGATGTTTTGAGATAAAACCTTTTCCTCATAATCCAAAAATGCATCTGATTTGCATTGGTAAAAAAGAAGTGAATAGAGAAGAAGGGGCACGAGAGTAGGGAACAAGGAGAGGGCTTTATCTTCAGTCTTGAGTTTGTTATCCTCTGAACAAAGGGGAAAATGTGTTTTTAACACATTTTCTTGATTGTGTTATTTTGATAGTTATCGATACTGTAGAGCTGCAGACATATCCTGCACTTGTGGTGGACAAGATGTTGAAAGCTTTAAAATTAAATTCTAAAGAAGCCAGGCTAAAGTTTCCTCGACTTCTTCAAATTCTAGAACGGTATCCAGAAGAGACTTTGGACCTAATGACAAAAGAGGTTAGTAAGTTCTGTTCTTAACATAAGAACTTTATTTTAAAGCAGTCCCATTTATATTTAAATGTTTTCATACAGTAATAATTATTGAATAGCATTTTCTAGTAATTAATTTTGCTTGGTTTCTTCCTGCTTTCATAAAAATATTTCATTCATGTTACTATAAAATAAATAAGCAACCCTATTTGCCTTGTTTTCCCCATGGGTTTTGAGGGAACAATGTGTATGAAAACAAACCAAAAAGAGTAAAAGTCATGGGCACGTTGGGATTGGGACATATATTTTCTTTAAAAACTGAGCAACCCAAAAGATCAGACAGTTGATCATTAAGGTTAAATTATAATTTATCCTATTTACATGACAGTCATTGCTATAAAATAGACCAAATAAATTCAGGATCATTGAATCAAACATTGTTAAGCATTTTCTCTGTCTAAGGCATTGTCGTGAAAGGTTGAGAGAGTTAGAGATAGAAGGATAAAAAATTATACTGTCCCTGCCCTTAGAGAATGTCTGTTTTGCTACATTCAACCTGTACATAGATGAGTATCGTGTGAGGTGTGGGGTATGATGGAGTGCTGAGAAGTAGGGAGGTAAGGGAGATTCAGACAAAGTGTTTTGGGAAAGCTCAAGGTGGGAGAGCTGTGGGATCAGGGAAGATTTCATCATGAACATTGTTGCCAGGAGGCAGGGTTAGGAGAGAACTGTTGTTACCACCATGACCACTTTTTATAATCCTTTGTCTGTCCATTACATTCAACTGCAGAAAATAAAGGGAGATGTGCAGGATAATGGCTGTGGGGCTTTTCTACCATATCTTCTTCTCCAGTGACATGGCTGTGACTTGCTCTGCCCTCTGAAGTCCAGCAAGGACAGTCGGTTCGGTGTATCAGTAATGTCCTACAGTGGGAAAGAATTTGAGCATCAGTAGGAGAAGTGTGTCAGGCAATGCAGGGTACTGGTAAAAATGTGGGAATTCATAGATGGCTTCTAAACTTAATAACTTAGAATTACATCTTTCATCCTTGCTTTGCCTTGGAGCTGACGAAAATGCTAATGACCAATAAGTGGACAAAGTAAGGAGAAGAAAGCAATTTGTATGAATCGAATCTACGCTTGAATATTGAGTGTTAGGAGATCATTTCACAGAAGCTTTACTGTTAAAATATGCTTTTTGAAGAGTATATTCTTCAGAGGAGAAGGGAAAGAGAGCATTGGGCCAAAAGGTTAGGAGTCCTTGGTCCTAGCCCTAGCTTTATCACTAGCTAGTAATGTTCTTCAATTTTTGCAAGTCATTTCACCTCTCTGGTCCTTAGTATAATTATGAAGTTACAGGTCTCAGCCAAATGAGCTCTGTACTCTTCAGTTCTAAAATCTGTGATCATGCTAAGCTTTCATTGGAAAACATGAGGTTTACACACTGAATTCTGAAACAAATCTATAACTGTGATCTTTAAAGAGATATACTTTAGTAGTGCAGTCTCTCCCATCAAAGCCCTCTTTTTTTGGCATGGAAATGACTCTAGGTTTTCAAAGGCATTGTCAGCAAAATACAAGTTCTACTGGGAGTTACCAAACTTGAAAGCCCAGGAATATGGGCATAATGATGTGTCTTCCATCTAGAGACCAACCTACATTCAGGGAGGTTGTTGATCAACAAATTGGCTATAGGGTGATGCATTTCTTAACCACAGCATGTTAAGGGGGCAGCTGGGTGGCTCAGTGAATTGAGAGCTAGGCCTAGACCTGGGAGGTCCTGAGTTCATATTTGGCTTCAGATAGGTTTTAGCTATGTGACCCTGGAAAGTCACTTAACCCTCATTGCCTAATTGTTACCACTCTTCTGCCTTGGAACCAGTGTACAGTATTTAGTCTAAGATGTAAAATAAGGGTTTAAAAAAAAAAAGGATCTACTAGTACAGAGAAGAGTTGTGATCTGTATCATTAAAGGAATATTATTCTACTTTCTAATGAAAACAAATTCTCTGAGTTTTGAGATAAGTGCTCAATACTAAGTTAAGATTAAATATTTTGAGTTGTTTGTAAATATTATATAACTTTTTGGCTCCTATATTGTATTTGCAGACAAATCTGATATAAATGTTAGGTATTAGAAATGGAATGTTATTTTTGCTTCTACCACCATTTAAACAAATAGCATGTTATTGTGGTTTTGGTGAAGAAATAGAAGTTTGCCATCCTTAAAGATAAGTATTAAAATACCAGGGACATGCGTTTTGATAGTTCCTGAGATTATTACAGAAATTATTTTAGTGACAACTTTGTGTGTGTTTTAGATGTCTTCCATTCCCTGCTGGCAGTTCATTGGTTGGATCAGCCAAATGATGGCCTTGCTTGATAAAGACGAAGCGGTGGCTGTACAGCACACTGTAGCAGAGATTGCTGATAACTATCCACAGGCTATCATCTATCCTTTCATGATAAGTAGTGAAAACTATTCCTTTAAAGACACTTCTGCTGGGCACAAGAAGAAGGAGTTTGTGTCAAGGTGATACTATAGTTACTTTTCTGATAAAATCCTAGAGACAGTTAATGATAAACAGGAATAATAAAATAAACAAGTCCTATCCTGTTTCTAAAATGTTGCTTGCTATACAATTGCTATAATAAAAATAGCACGTGCATGAATTTAGGTGACCAGGAATGTTGCACAGGCTGCTACAGAATATAAAATATCAAATTAATAGTGAACCATTGAATTTTTCCATGCAAAACAATTTTTCTTACATGGTTCCCTCCTTCTCTAAAAGCATCCTCTGTTCCTCTTCCTTAAAATTTTCTCCTTTAGTCTGGCTAGATTCTTCCCAAGTCAGGGTATTTCAACCCAACTCAATGTCATTCCTATTGGGGCTAAGAGATTAGATGGTGTCGTTTTTGAGGTCAGTACCTGGAATTGTGCATGATATCCAATGTAAAGTCCTCAACAGTTTAGTGGTACAAAGCTAACAGTAGTATTCTTCCTTCCATCAGTTTGTTTCTAAAGGAAAAAAGTTAAGCTGCTAACAGTTTATTGGGTTTTTTTTTTTAACACTAAGCTACTTTAAAATTTTTTGATATTTTAGCTTCCAATTTGAAAGGTTTTTATCACCAGTTGATTTATTTGTTTGCAATTTTAAAAGAAAAATAGAGGATGAGGCAGAATAAATATCTTGTACACAGTCTGTGTCACTACCTTTCACATGTCTAGGCTGGATGTGTACCATCTGTTCCTGCCTACTACCTGCCTACCTCCTAATCTTTTCTTTTGAACAAACAACTGAAAACAATTTTTTTTTAAAAGAAAGAAAGGAAGGAAGATGGAGTCTGCTATATAGGGTAACTTTTTTCTTAGAACAAATTTAGAGAAAGATTCTAAGTACCAAATTGTATATATCCCAAAAAGCCTCAATCAATTTTCAAGAAAATCACAGCTTTTATTTTTCAGAAACCAAAAAACTAAGGTAAATTTTGGCTAAAGAAATGCCTTGTACATTTTTCTGCTGTAAATGTAAAATATTTGCTTTATTCTTGCCAGTAATATAATGTTGAAATGATAACAAGAATCTGGTATTTACAGCAAATAGACTGATCTTGAGAAGATACTTACCTTGCTAAAATCAGCAATTTCTTCTTTCATAGGATAAAAAGTAAATTGGATCAAGGAGGAGTGGTTCAAGATTTTATTAATGCCTTAGAACAGCTCTCTAATCCTGAATTGCTATTTAAGGTAAAAAGAAACAATAGCACTCTCTATGATAACTGCCAGATTCTGTTTTGGGGGTGATGACAACATTCAGAGCAGCTGTCTGACTAGTGGATAGAACCTGGGCCTGGAATTGGGAAGATCTGAGTGCAAATGCTATGTAACCCTGGGAAATTCACTTAACCTCTGTTTGTCTCAGTTTCTCCTCTGTAAAATGGGGACACACTGGAGAAGGAAATGGCAAATCACTTCAGTGGCTTTGCCAAGAAAACCACTTGGACAAAAGTCTATGTGATACATAGAGTCAGACACAACTGCACAACAAAAAACAATGCTAGAGTATTACTTTCTCCCTTACTCCTAATGAATTAATTTCTTAAAGGGCTCTAAACCATTTCTTCAGTGCCATTAGTATGTTGTTATTGCATGTGGTTCTATTAGCAGTTTTAAAACATAAACTCAAAACACAGAAACCAGGTAAAACATGTACTTTGTAATTAAGTCTTTCTCCTCTCCTACTGCCCTCTCTTGACTTTGCTTTCCATATAGGACTGGACTGATGATGTCAGAGGTGAATTGACACAAACCCCTGTAAATAAAAAAAAAATTGAAAAAATGTATGAAGAGATGTATGCAGCCTTAGGAAGCACACAAATTCCTGGCCTTGGGGCCTTTAGAAAGAAGTTTATTCTGGTATGTATGTAAAGTTCATTCACATTCACTGATACATCTTTTATCAAATGTTCATTGATTGCTTAAGCTAAAAATTAAGTCTATTAACTTCCTAGATTTCCTCAGGTTGACTTCATTAGCTCCTTTAGGCTGTTTTCTGCTTCATTCGAATTATTTCTCATGTGTTCAGAAATCATTTTTTAGATCTTCCTATCCTTTCTGGAAGACTTCTATACAATTTTAGTGTATTAGGAGCCTACTGACTTTGATATATGTTCTCCAAAATCTAGAGTGCGTGTCAGACAATGCCTGAATTTGTTCTCCTATATCATGTGTGTGTGTGTGTGATATGCACAGAATATATGCATATATGTGTGTATACATGCACACAAAAAGATAGTAATATTGGGAAAAATACTACCAGCTAGAGGGAGGGAATCAAAAAAACTCATGAAGAGAATAAACTTTAATTTTGAAGGAAACTAGATTCTAAGAGGTGGAAAGTAATGAGATAATCATAAGAATGTTATTGTGTCAAAAATGTATAGTACAGTTAATTATCTGTGGCATTTTTCCAACCCTATTTTTCAGACCTATGGGAAAGAGTTTGACAAACACTTTGGAAAAAGAGGTTCAAAGCTACTAACTATGAAATACAGTGACTTCAACAACATTGCTGTCTGTTTGCTGAATAAAATGAAGGAGGAATCAAAACCACCTGGGAATCTTAAAGAGTGCTCACCCTGGATGAGCAACTTCAAAGTAGAATTCTTGAGGAATGAACTAGAGGTTCCTGGTAGGTTAATTGGTTTGTTTTCTAGATATTAGGCACATATATGAATTCCCTACATATATTAAGATCTTACATGTCTATTGAAGTGAACTGAGTTAAGATCTCCTATCTGAATAGAAATGATTTTAAGTTTGTTTTTTGTTGTTTTAAAGTTCTGAATTTAAATATCATTTCCAAATATTTGAGTAAGATAAGAGAATTGTAGATGAAACTGTAAAATCCTACTATGTAAAAGTTACTAAAAAAAAATTCAGTGCATAACTTTCAAAACTATCCTATCTGTCTGTGATTCCTTCTGGCCTGTCTTTTGTTCCTATCCTTTTGTCCTTCTTCCCTCTTCTTTTCTTTCTTTCCTTCATCCTTTTCCATCTCCTCCCTTCCTTCCTTCCATTCTTAATTAAAGTTAACTTATTTCATTGGAATATGCATTGGGACTGTTAACACAATCTATGTATCCTCATAATGACAGCAGTAGACAATCTGAAGGTTGGCTAAATGGCGACCCTACTTGCAGGCCATTTTTGAACATGGCATGGATTTTTAAAATAAGATTTATTTAGAATTCATGTCACAGGAATGTACAATGATAGAGAATTTCTATCTGACCAGTTGCCATTCTTTTTAGGCAGTCAAGAAACATTTATAAAGTGTCTCCCATGTTCCAAAAACTGTGTTAGGTGCTAGGGATACGAACACAAAAAATAAACCAATGTGTCTCAAATGGATATAAGAAAACATCTCGGAGGTTTCACTTACTTTTGTATTAGGGAGTAGTAGTTATTCAACAATCAGTAAAATTCTGCCTTAACTCATGACAAATACCCTGATGGACTTTAACAATTCAATGCCCTTTCCTCAAAAGAACAGCATCTCAAGCGACTGCAGTTTGCTTTATATTTTGGGATATTGTATATTGAATACAGGTAATAAACTGAATTCCAAAAGCTAACATTGATTATTTTTTTTCTCTTAAGAGAAGATGAATTCCTATTTTCTGTATGAACTTTTCAGACTTTTATACATATAGCATTGATGCCATATTAGATCTTCTAAGTAGGCAACTCCATTTTTGAAACAGGAATTTGTTTTAAATAATCCATTTTTACCTTTTTTTTTTTTAAGGTCAGTATGATGGTAAAGGGAAGCCATTACCAGAATATCATGCAAAAATCACTGGATTTGATGAACGGGTAAAGTGGCACAAATTATCTTATTTTTCTTTTCTTAAGATTATTTGCTATATCAAATCCTCCTGTGTGGAGAATTGTTGTATGTTTATAGTTTTTAAAGAATTGTAAAATATTTCATTTAGTATTTACAAGATCTTCTATATGTTATCTTATTTGATCCTAAACCATCCTGTGAGGTAGATGAGATTATTATTGCCATTGTACAGATGAGGAAACTGAGGCTGGGGAAAATTAAGTGGCTTACCCAGGGTCACACAGTCAGTAAATATCTGAGGCAGAATATGTACTCAGAATTTCCTGACTTCCAGCCCAATACTGTCTACTCTGTCACCTTCATCCCCATAACTATATTAGGTCATCAAGGTGTAGGTAGTAGTATTGTTATTTTACAAATGAATACTCAGATGGGTTAAAAACTGGTTTATTTAATATTTTTATCCTCAGCACCTAGGGCAATGTTTTTCACATAGTAGGGGCCTAATAAATTTTAATTGGATTGTATTGAAAGTAACTTATCCAAGAGTGCACAGCTAGCAATTAGTCAACAAACATTTTTTTAGCACCAGCTCTTTGCCAGGCACTTCTAGGCAGCAAACTAGAACAACAGAGTCACAGAGTCATCAGCTGTGGAAGGAAGGGAAGAGGAGGGCAGAGTGGGAAAGGCTTGCTAGAGAGGGGACTACTTGAGCATCCTCATTCTCCATCTGGTCCCCTAAATCTAGTGCATCCCAAATGCACATCTTCCTCCCCAAATCTGCCCCCCCCCCTTCAGTTTCTGTGGATGGTCCTCCCAGGCACTCTTTCACTCATGCCGCACACCCAGGCACTGGTCATCACTCCCTTAGACACATCTCCTCGTCTCACCCCAAGGTGTGGTCCTGCTGCAAGCACCCAGCTCGTTATTATAATCTCAGTTATAAACTCAATATTTATAATGACTTACCACCTGTTTTTGTGTCTCCAGATTAACCTCCCCATAGATATTAGCCTAATTTTCCTAATGCCCCCCTTTTTTGTTATTTCTTTTCTCAGAAATCTTTCAAGATTGCTTATTGGACACAAATAAAATATCCATCCTTTACCGTTACTTTTAAGGCTCTTACCAATCTGGCTTTGCACTCTACTTCTCCCATTACATCATGCCTGTCCAGTCTCTGTGCCTTTGCTCATGCTGTCTCCTAGGCTTTGAATAGGTTATTCCAGCTCCTACTCCCACCGTGCTACAACCATCTCCACAGGCTAAAATCCCTTCTTTTGAGACTCAGCTGAGGTGGTGCTTCCTGAATAAAGGCTAACATGACCATTCTAGAAATATTCTCTCTCCTCGGATTCTTCTTGTCAACTTTGTACATTGCATATTTTATCTTATTCTCTATTGGATCGCAAACTTCCTGAGGACAGATTCCACCTCCGTGTCATCTTTGTGCCTATAGTATTTAGCTTTGCTTGGTATCCACTTGACAATTTTTACTGAATTGAATTGTTAGAACCAGGGTCTTCAGATTCCTTTATGAAATATGGGCAAAGGAACTTAGTGGTGTTTTAAAAAGTGACTTAATTTTTTAAGATTATTTGTAAGGGAATGATGATTATTTGTGAACAAGGGAAAACTTCCTATTGGCCCCCAGTCACCAACAAGAAGACATTGTTGCAGGCAAAGGCTGCCTTGTTAACTAACTAATAAGAAGGGTAAATAGGTAGTAGTGAAGTTTTGCTGATCCCAAACACTATGTACTCTGCCTATCTTTCTCGTGTTCTTGCAAAGCCTGTCTCTTTGCAAAGTCCAACATGTCTAGCCTAATTGCCGGACTGAATGAGTTTAAGATTGCACTGAAGAATACCAAGAAATATGCCCAAGGTTTCTTTTTTCTTGATGGTGACCTGATTATCTGGGCTCTATGGTGACCCAGTTTGTACTCTCTCTTTGAAACTCTATCTAAAACATTTAAATATTTTCCTAAGGTAAAAGTAATGGCATCCATCAGAAAGCCAAAACGTATTATCATCCGAGGCAATGATGAGAGAGAATATCCTTTCCTTGTGAAGGGAGGAGAGGATCTGCGACAGGATCAGCGCATTGAGCAACTGTTTGAGGTCATGAATATCATCTTGTCCCAAGATGCTGCCTGTAGCCAAAGGAACATGCGGTTAAAAACTTACCATGTTATCCCCATGACCACCAGGTAGGAATTCCATGAGGTCTGTAAGTCTGAAACATAGCCAGTTTTGAAATGTAAAAAAAAAGAAAGAAAGAAAGAAATCCTTTAATGAGGAGATCTGACTGATGAATTAAGTCCTCCCTTCATGCTCTTGGATGGGTTGGCCACCTGCCTTCTCAGTGCTCTAAATATGACAATATATGTATAGATATGTTGACTTGTTGCTTTTTAAATTGAAGTTTTCATTCATATCTTGAATTTTTATTTCAGAGTAGGATTGATTGAATGGATAGAAAACACCTGTACATTAAAGGACCTCCTTTTAAATAATATGTCTCAAGAGGAGAAAGCTGCTTATGAGAGGTAATATAAGGTTTTATTTGCCCTGGTGATTTGGGATATAAATTTTTAGGTTTATATGAAGACTTAAAATTTAATTTGTCTTACTTAAAGTTCTGGATTTTTTCAAAAATTAATTTTAAAATTTCTTTGTTAATTTGACCCATTATAAGTTGGGATGTTTCTGTTTAGAAGGGGAAAAAAAAGCCTGCCTTCTGTTCCTCAATTTCTGTGATATTTTAACAAGGTACTTTCCTTAAGCCAAAAATTCAAATGAAGAAATTGATGATCATTCATTGTTCTTTTCCCCTCCTTTAAGAGATGGCACCCTTACAAATGCAAAACCTTCATTCAAGCAAAAGAAATACAGATGAGTGTATTCATGTTTCATATGACCTCATAAAGTTTTTGTGTTTGTCTCAAGATGTTCAGATTGACTGGGATCAGTTAAGACAGAGAAAAGGAAGAATCACAACTAAATTCTTTATTTAGCACTTAGTGAAGACTAATTGTTTGTTCTTCAGGCCATAAGAGGAAAAAAGGGGCGTTTCTAAAAATGCCCTATAAAGGCCTGAAAAGAATTTGGAAAAAATCATTAATTTCTCTCATCTCTGATGTTACATATTAGTCATTGGAGCCAGTGAACCATGGCACAGATCAAAGACTTAGGTTCTGAAATGAAATCCTGGCCATTTGACCCTCTGGGTATAAGTCATGTGACTTAGATCTTTCTGTAAAGTAGAAGAACAATAATTACAGTTCTCAATATGGAATTAAAAATTTCTTGACCTCTTTTACAAATTTGAAGTCCAATGTAAAGGATTTAGCTTGATAAGATAGAATTTAGATAGGTGAAGAAATGAGGCATAGAGATTTTCCTTCAGAGATGGAAAACTGTGAATAAAAAGCATGAGGAACAAAAGAAGTATTGGCAGGTTTTTTGTTTTGTTTTTGTAAAGAATAATGATGCAACCTCTTTTTCCAAAGGGTTTATGAAGGTGATAAACCTTAAAAGGAAGAGTTCATAAGAATTTATAATGGGGGGAATAAGAGTTTTGAAGCAATGATGTTGCATATGCTGGGCAAAAGGGAGAAAGATTGGAGGCAAGAAGACCAGTTCAGTCTGCTGCAGCAACACAGCTGTGAAAAATTAAGGGTTTGGACGTTCCTTTGAAAGCAAAGGACAAGTACAAATGCTTTTTTGACAGAATTAACAGGCCTTAGTGACTATATCATACAAGAGACGAGCAAAAAATTGCACTGAGGATTTGAGCCTGGGTGATTTCCCAGTTTCTAGAAACAGCAAGATCATTCTTTTCTGAGAATATTAATAAAAATAAGGGCTTGATTATCATCCATCAGGAATGGTTCAAGTAAGAGCAGGCAGACTATGGTGAAACGTTTATTTCTGGGTAATATAAATTATTAACCAAGATTACATTGTTAAAGGAGGACAATCAGTGTTTCTCTTTAAACTATAGTCATTAAATAACTGAGTTTCATCTCCTGGAAGAGGAAAATTCAGTCTATAGAGGTGTTGAAAAGTAGATCTCGTAAAGCCAAGAATTCCAAGATCATCTGACTGACATACTGGCTCATAGACACTAGTTAGTCAATATCTTGCCTCTGTACTTCCATTCATAAAATGGAATCATAGTATGAGCTGCAAAGGGCAGCTGTAGACATTCTTAGAAATGAAAGTGCTTTCCACATACATTATATTATAGCTATCTTTCTTCTACCTGTTTAAAAAAGAGACCTTCAGTCCATAGTTATAGTCTTACCAGTTTTACAACCTAAAGATTTTTTTTTCAGTCTTTGTTGGAACAAGCAGAAAGGAGACTTCGATCAAAAGGTCTATTTAGAAACTGACTTAGGAATGAGTCATAGGAAATATGCCATAAATGCATCAAATGAGATTATATTTGTAAAGCGCTTAGCACAGGGCCTGGCACCTAGTAAATGCTTAATTAATGCTTGTCCATAAGTTAATACATTTTACATTTGTAGAGAAAAATAATTAATTTTTTATAGCAGCACCCAAAGTTGACTGATCTTATATAATTCTATATTTTCCCCAGCAAACCAAGCATTTTGCAGGTTCTCACAAATAACAGTGAGGATACATTTTACGTTTCAACTGTCAAGCAGAAATTTTTATTTTAAAATAATTAAATCTTATTTTAATTTGGGCTTTGTTATATACCTGTTAGTACTATAAATGAGGAGGAAAAGAGTTCAGGAATGTTTTAAATAGAGTAAAAAAAGAGCCTAAACTGACCTCCCCCTACCCCTAAATGCTTACAAGTATTTTTAAAATTTCAGTATGGAGGAGCATGATACTATAGTCCACTGGATACTGGGGAGGGGGACGCGGGAGCTTATATCCTAAGGGGAGAAGATAAAACCATCAAAGGGAGCTGAAAGCAGGGCAGTTTTCTTGCCTTGGGAACTGAGCTGGGTTTGAAGTGGGTGTGTCTGGGAGGGCAACATCTTCAATGGGGTTCTGAAAGGGACTCCCCAGAGAAGGAAGCTGCAGATGGGGAGGTATTACCTCTGAGGAGAAGGTGAAGAAGCAGTCAGGAGAGGCCCAGGCTGAGGGAGAGATGGTTGCATTGTACTAAACTCCAGTACAGTGCTATTACATTAAATTTGTATTAAGAAGGGAATTATTGTATCTGTTTTTCTTTTTTGATTACTCTTTGTAGGTTTACACAGCAGGATAGAGTTAGTTTCTTTAAGAATTTTTGAGAGAAAAGGACAGTATGTAAGTGAAGTTTTATATCCATATCCAAAATAACAGAGGGTATAGTTCTATAAGCTAATATATTAAAAGCTTTTTTTCACTCTTCTATTGAGAATGACACCAAATTATGTATTAAATTGTTTTGGTGGGAGGTTGGTATTCTAAAATCATATGACCCTATAAAGTAACGAATTTTTCAGTCCTGTTTTTAATTTCTATTTTAGAGGACCCAGAGCCCCACAATCGGAATACATTACCTGGCTGACAAAAATAACTGGAAAACAAGATGTTAGTGCTTATATGTTAATGTACAAGTAAGTGTGGTCCTTCCTTTTTAAAAAATTAAAAACATCTAGCACTGTGGTAGGCATCAAAGAGATAAAAACGAGACATTTCCTTACCTCAAGAAGTTTCCATTCTATCAAGGGAGCTGTGTGTGCCCACACCCAATACCTTTGTCTTATTCATATATGTACAAAATCAATGCAAAGTCATTCTGGAGGAGGGTGTCATAGAAGGTTTCAGGATGAAGGAACTGAATCTTAAAGGAAATAAGGGAGTGCACGAGATGAAGCAAAGAGAGGACGTAGTGCCTGCATAGACAGCAGGCCTCGGGGCAGCACAGACATGGGAGCGGCCTTGTCATCCGAGGGACGCCTGGCTGGACCATGCAGTAGGGAAAGGGAGCAGCGTGTACAGAGTAGGGCTGGCAGAGCAGCCTGGCACCAGCTGGTGGAGGGTTTCACAGGCAAAATCGATGAATTTCTATTGGATACTCGAGGCACGAGGAGACCATTGGAGTAGACTGAGGAGGGGAGTGACAGGGGCAGTCTGTGCTTTAGGAAAATCCCATCCACAGCTCTGCAGGACAGATGGACTTCAGGGAGAGCCCTGCTGCAGGAGCCCAGAGGAGAGGAGATGGGGTGGAGAAAAGAGTGAGGACGGGAGAGCTGTGCGGCCATAAGAAGCACGAGATTGGAACGTAGGATGAGGGAGAGTGAGGAGGAGGCAAGGAAGTCTGCACACTTGGATTTAATCCACTGTTGAATACTGGGGATGGAAATAATCCAGGAAGCACCTGGAGCCTGGAGTTCAGGAGAAAAACTAAGGCTAGATTTATAGCTTTAAGAGTTGTTTGGGGGCAGCTGGGTGGCCCAGGGGATTAAGAGCCAGGCCTAGAGTTGGGAGGTCTTGGGTCCAAATCTGGCTTCAGATACTTCCTCACTGTATGACCCTGGGCAAGTCACTTAACTCCCATTGCCCAGCTCTTAACCAACACATCAGATTGATTCTAAGATGGAAAGTAAAGGTTAAAAAAAAAAGAGGCAACTGTATAGAGATGTTAGTTGAACCTAAGGAAATTGATGGGGTCCTCAAATGAGAGAATGTGGAAAGAAAAGAGAAGGGGGCCCTGGACAGAGCCGGAGAGGGCCCTGCAGTTGGAGGCAGAACCGTCTTGATGATTGAGCAAGGGAGACCCAGGGGCAGTCAGACAAGGAGGAAAATAACCCAGAGAGCAGCGGCACAAAGACCCCAGGAGGAGCGAAGACACCAGCGGCATCTAGTGTCAGGGTGCAGAAAGAGCTTGCATTGCAGTGATGTCTGCAGCTCCGTTCCAAAGGCCTGGGGAGCAAGAGCCGGCTGGGTTTCCCCACCACTGCTACTAATGTTGCTTCTTCCTGTTTCCAGGAACACTTTAGTACTGTTAAGTGTGATCTATTAGCCTGCTTTTAATGAATGAAATTAGGTTCTGAGTATAATGTTTTGATGCCTAGATTTCTGAATTAATGTTTTACATTTTTTTTACTATGTAACTTTTAGTGGTAATATTATTCTTTTCATACTTTTCTAAATGTTATTAAATTATGTTCATTAATCCAAGTTAAATGAGCTCCATAGCTTAGTCACTATGAGGACAGGGTCCCCAAACTTTTTACACAGGGGGCCAGTTCACTGTCCCTCAGACCATTGGAGGGCTGGACTATTAAAAAAAAAAACTATGACCACAACCTGTATACAACTGTCTGGGATAGCGGAGGCTGCAGCGCTGGCTGTGATGGGTCTGTCACACCTTGCACAAGCCCATCACTGCCACCACTACACCAGGGAGCAGTAGACACAGTGCAGAATCCCCTTCCCCAGATTGCCAATCACCATGCTTCCATTGTGCAGCCACATAATCTTTTGTGTGGCGCCTCGTTCTCATTCAACTACTCTCAGAACAAGGCCCCATGCAAAGGATTGCGTCACCGGAAGTAGTACTGAATGTGAGTGATGCTGTGCTTTGCGGGGCCGCCACACACAGTGCTTCTCTCACTGACCACCAATGAAAGAGGTGCCCCTTCTGGAAGTGCGGTGGGGGCCAGATACATGGCCTCAGGGGGCCGCATGTGGCCTGTGAGCCTTAGTTTGGGGTTCCTGGTTTAGTGGATAGAAAGCTGGCCTTGGAGCCCCTGGGGGGACCTGTGATCCATGCTGGGTGAGAGTGCCCAGGCAGATGGCTTATCCTGCCTGTGATTGAGGCCATTTGCAGAGACGGTTAGTTGCAGAAAAGTGCCAACATGAACGGAGAGAGGAGCGGCATGATGTCCTTGCACTAGTGACGCCTCTGCCGTTCTGTGTGTGTGAGCAGCGCCTTCTCCGGCTGGATGCCGGGCCAAGCGCAGCTCCTGCAAGGGCTCAGCCTGGGGAGGGGCGGGACATCGCTGGGCCCCGCTTGGGGCTCGGGCTTAGAGTCTCCCAGGGGCCCGGCAGGTGGAAGAGCAGACGTTGTCACAGGTCGCTGCACTACAGTAGAATCCGGCAGCGGGAAAGGAGGCTCCGAACTGGGTTGTCCTCTGAAGTAGGTTACAGGAGGCGCACTATTGGGATTTACTGTTGTGTTTGTGAAATAATGTGTTGAAGCTAATGTTCTACTTTAACTAGAGCTTTTTTCTGTTCATTGGGTGGGTGTGATTTTACCCAAATAATCAGAAGTCTTCCATGATATTTTTTGTTGTTGTTGACACCCTTAGGGTCAATTTCAACACAGTGGTAAGGGCTAGGCAATGGCAGTGAAATGACTTACCCAGGGTCACACAACTAGGCGTTGTCTGAGGGAGGTCATATTTTAACCCAGGACCTCCTGTCTCCAAGCCTGGCTCTTTATCTGCCAAGCTACCCAGCTGTGCCCTCTTGGGTGGTGTTTCGAGGCAGTGAGGTGGTTTAGTGGACAGAATGCCAGTGAGTTCAAGCCTGGCCTCAGACACAGACTGGCTTTGTGATGTGACCCTGGACAAGTCACTTCACCCTATTTCCCTCCATTTCTTCATCTGCAAAATGAGCTGCAGAAGGAAATGGCAAACTACCCCCCGTATCTTTGCCAAGAGAACCCTGGATGGGGTCACAAAGAATCAGACACAGACACTTGCTGTACGTCTCTGGGCCAGTCGCTCCTCTGCCCCCAATCCCTCCCCTGTGAGGGGCAGCTAGATGGCATGTGCCTTCTGGGGTGGGTGTGAGGCTCAAATCTGTGCACACTTTAAGTCCTATTAAATGCCAGCCACAGTAAGAGATCTGCGAGACCGCAGCTAGGAACCTCCCGTCATGGATCCTGGAGTTCATTGGAAGGCAGCACTTTAAAATTTGAACTTCAAATATCTACCCTTTGACCCAGCCATAGCACTGCTGGGTCTGTACCCCAAAGAGACAATGGACACAAAGACTTGTACAAAAATATTCATAGCTGCGCTCTTTGTGGTGGCCCAAAACTGGAAAACGAGGGGATGCCCATCAATTGGGGAATGGCTGAACAAACTGTGGTATATGTTGGTGATGGAATACTATTGTGCTCAAAGGAATAATAAAGTGGAGAAGTTCCACGGAGACTGGAACAACCTCCAGGAAGTGATGCAGAGCGAGAGGAGCAGAACCAGGAGAACATTGTACACAGAGACTAATACACTGTGGTATAATCGAACGTAATGGACTTCTCCATTAGTGGCGGTGTAATGTCCCTGAACAACATGCAGGGATCCAGGAGAGAAAAAAAAACACCATTCATAAGCAAAGGATAAACTATGGGAGTGGAAACACCGAGAAAAAGCAACTGCCTGAATACAGAGGTTGAGGGGACATGACAGAGGATAGACTCTAAATGAACACTCTAATGCAAATACTATCAACAAAGCAATGGGTTCAAATCAAGAAAACATCTAATGCCCAGTGGACGTTGGCTATGGGGGGTGGGGGAGGAGGAAAAGAAAATGATCTATGTCTTTAACGAATAATGCTTGGAAATGATCAAATAAAATATATTTAAAAAAAAAATTTGAACTTCAGTAAAGAAGTGTGTTTGGTTGAATCGCAGGCGCGCCAACCGTACAGAGGCTGTCACCTCCCACAGGAACAGAGAGAGCAGAGTCCCTGCAGACTTACTGAGGTGAGTGCCGGGGCCTGTGGGAGTGTGAGCCCCGCCCCGCCTCAGGGTCCCTGAGCGTGCCTCTGCCCCCCGCAGGCGCGCCTTCCTGAGGATGAGCACCACCCCTGAGGCCTTCCTGGCGCTGAGGGCCCACTTCGCCAGTTCCCACGCCTTGCTGTGCGTCAGCCACTGGATCCTGGGGATCGGAGACCGCCACCTGTCCAACTTCATGATCCACATGGAGACGGGCGGCATGGTCGGGATAGACTTTGGGCACGCCTTCGGCTCGGCCACCCAGGTACATGCCGGGGCGGAGGTCCCTGAGGGTCGGGGCTGTCCTGCCGCCTGCGACCTTCCCGGGGGAGATTCTGAGTGGGGGTTAATTTTCTGTGTGGCTTTTCCCCTCTTTAGTTTCTACCAGTCCCCGAGTTGATGCCTTTTCGACTAACTCGCCAATTTATCAATCTGATGCTACCCATGAAAGAAACCGGGCTGCTCTACAGCGTCATGGTCCACGCCCTGAGAGCTTTCCGCTCAGACCCAGGCCTCCTCCTCAGCACCATGGATGTATTTGTCAAAGAACCTTCTTTAGACTGGAAGGTAGGTTCGGGTCTTGTCGTGGAGCCTCCTCCTCTGTCCTCACCGTGCCTCACCGGCACGCGGCAGCGTGTGTGTGTGCTTTGTGCAGCTCCGTCTGAAACTAATATTTAAATTGGGGTAGATGGCACGCCAGGCTCATCTTGCCTGAAAAAGGGCTATTTCAAGACCTAAACAAAACCAGAAAGTAAACGTAGTTCCCTGTTGGTTAAGGTAGAGAAAAGGAAAGCTCAGTGGAGGTGGACACAGTTGAGTTATGGTTGGAAAGAGTTCTTTTGATGCTCTTTCCATGCCACAATGTTTGAAAGCTTACCTCAATCACATATTTATTTTTATTATTTAGTACCATGTTTCCCATCCTCCCCACCATACCTCAGAATTTCTTTGTAACTCATAAGAATTAAAGATAGTGAAACTCTTCATGAATCATCAAGCACATATTAAAAAATAACCCCAGTCTACTCCAACTC